>NC_142254.1:2786625-3096250 GCF_052056855.1 Sturnus vulgaris | reverse complement strand
TCCAGGTGTGTTAAGCACTTGATTTCTTGTCTTAAAATGAAATTCCTGAGAACAGTGTTAAAACATCATAGAATGGTTTTGATTGGAAGGAAACTTAAAAGCTCATCCAGCCCCACCCCAGCCATGGCAGGGACCCCTCCCACTGTCCCCATGTCCAGCCTGGCCTTGGGCACTGCCAGGGATCCAGGGGCAGCCACAGCTGCTCTGGGCACCCTGTGCCAGCCCTGCCCACCCTGCCAGGGAACAATTCCTTCCTAATATCCAATGTAAACCTATTCCCTTTAAATTTGGAGCCATTCCCCCTTGTCCTGTCACTCCATGCCCTTGTAAATGGTCTCTGCCCATCTTTATTGCAGGCTCCCTTCTGGTACTGGAAAGCCACAATTGGGTCATCCTGGAGCCTTCTCCTCTCCAGGCTGAAAAATCCCAATTCTCTCAGCCTTTCTTCCTGGGGGAGGTGCTTCAATCCTCTAATCCTGTCACTTTTACATCTGACATGGTGTGGACATGATGCTCACAGAGGGACCCTGGGCTGCAATGAGGAATTGGCTCTGTGCCCACACACAGCCTGCCTGGGACTGCCCCAACACCTCACAGCCAACACTGACCCAAATACTCAGGGACCAACTCAAAAAATTCAATTACAAAATTAATTTGTAATTCTACACATGAAAAACCACAGGTAAAACGGAAAGAAACTTAGATTTTGTCAGGTTAAAACCTGAATGCTTGAAACAGAATGAGAATCACCCAGGCCTCACAAAGCCCAAATCCAGCAGGCCTCAAACCATGGGAAAACCAAACTTGTTGCAATTAAGTGGAGATGGAGACTGGTACCACCACCAGTCCTTTATTCACAAACTCTACCTGCCTTTGTTCACAGACCTCTCTCTCATGCAGCTTTGGCTCCTCCTTTCACAGGCAGCTTCTCACAGCACTCATTCCTTTCTTCACAGGCAACTCCACACAACAATGACTTCTTCTTCCACTCTGCTTGACTGTCTAAACTCAACCCATCCCTTTCCTGGCCACCTAACCCTGTCTGTCCTCACACAGCATCTTCTCTCCATATCTGTCCCTGACACCACCGCATGTCCCTTCCTCACAGCACAGCCAGCACACTCCTCTTATCCTGCACACTCTGGGTGTGCAACTCAAACTGCACCTAGTGGTGAGCTAACCATTGTTTTATATCACCCAAACTCATTGAGCAGGCACAGATATTCCCACTCCTCGGTTAGCAGTACAAAGATTCCCTCCTGCACTGTCCTTTCAGCCAACTACCCACAAACTCCTATCAAGGCACTCACCAGAACACAAACTGCAAACTACCTAAAACAGCAGAAGCTTCTGGAACAGAGACTTGGACCCAGGATTTCAAAATAAAGCTGAAATGCAGTGGTGAGGTCCCATGGGACTGTGGCCCAGCCCGGGCCCTGCAGGAGCTGGAACCGAGGGGTCACAGCCAGCCCCGTCCTTCCCTTCCATCAGCAGCCACCACAGCTGGGCACAGCTGGCCAGCAGCAACCACGAGCCTCATCCTGTATGTCCCCTTCAGATTGCCAGGACAGAGGTACTTCCAGCTCCTTCAAGCAATCATCCAGTAAAAAAAATAAATACAGCAGTCCTGACTTCCAGAACATAACTTGTAAGAGAAGTTTATACTTCTGTCTCCTTTTATTTCATAGCTGAAAAAAGTACCATCAATCTTTACCTTCCTTCTGCTTAGCAGTTTAGCTACCCCAATTTTTATTGAGTGTACAGATCTGTGACCACATTATAAATAAATATTCTCTGAAATAAAACCAGACAAGTATTTTGGACACAAATTAGATTTCAATAAAAATATCAAAACCAATGCAATAGCACTTACAAAGACCACCACTGTAACTCCTGGACAGAATAATTTTCTTCCATCTTAACACTTGCAAGCTACAATCTGCAAATACATAAGTACTTTTTTTTTTTTTTTTTTCCCCAGTATTATACGGAAGACAAATTAATCACAGCTGGGACTACATTTTTTTGTGGCAGGAAAAACCCTATCCATACATTCTTCCTTACTTCGAGGAATCTCAAAATTAAAAATGTTTGGATACTGAAACATACATTTATATATAAAGAGAGTTGCTATTCATGCCAAACAGTTTCCTATAAAAGTGAACTTTTAAGCCCAGATAAGTGAGTTTTCAGAAGTCATTCTGTGGAACAAAGATGCCATCCAGTGGTCATCTAGATTGATGATTACTGTCTAGCTTTCCTTTTTAACAATTTCATATTTCTTGGTATATATGACTATGGCCATCCTGATTCAACTGTTTCAGTAAATATTTCTGGGTTTTACTGAATTAAATTCTGAGTCTCAGGATGAATCTAGCATTCTAACACATATAGTATTTTTAAGACAGCATGAGCTCTCAAACTCCTTTCAAATACAAACTGTATTTTAAAATAATCCAAGAGTCCAATTCTTCCTCCTATATTCAGCCTCTTGTAACAATTTCCCCTCTCCTTTTCATTAGAAACATTCCTGCAATTAACCCAAAGTATTTGCACAGTTATCTGTGAAACGTTTCAAAGATTTTGTTTAAACTAAGACAAGCCATTATAAAATCCTGGTGATATTTTCTTTATGAACAAACCTTAACTGCATGATTGCCCAGCTTTTCTTTCTCATGTGCTTTGTCAGATTAGAGCCACTGCTGTCCCAAACTGCAATACTGAACTGCTCCTAAATAAGCCAAAAGAATGCATAAAGCAATGGAGACAACATTATACTATTGACTCCTCTCCCTCTTACAAGGGACATGCCATTAGGACAAAGTCCCTACATCCCACAGATCCCATGGATCACACAATCAGAGATTAACAACAATACATGGCATATAAATGGTGACTTGAAATTACTGGAATAGCCACTATTGTATTATATGTGATAATGGCATAGATTCCATTTACACGTTAATGAGAATGTTTATTCTGACTTTCATGTTATAATTTGGAATGTCTCCCCAGTACTGCTTTGCCACACTATTTATGGTCTATGTAGAATCTTCTCCCTGATAAGCAAAAGGGCTGACAGAACAGATCACATTTATGGTCAGCATTTTTCTTTATTTTGAAATATATGGAAAAAACACAATCCCCTTATAGCATGGAATATTCATTTGGAAAAACAAAAACTTTAAGGGCAAGGTTTTGTCATATACCAAACTCTGAAGCTATCCATTTAACATACACATTAGCTTTCTACCACTTCAAGGGCAAGCTGCTTTGCTTATGTTGTTAAACTTTTATTTTTAAAAATTCAAATAAAATACTAGAAAAGAGACTTTTTTTTTTGGTTATGCAAGGGAGGTCAGAAAACAAATTTTTTATTTCCACATAGAGTCTACCTCAAAATGCAGAATAAAACATAGATACTAAGATCAGCTTCAAATGATCTCAGAGATTGGACAGAACTATCTCTGAAAACAAACCCCATCACACTGGCTGTATAAAACCTGGCACTGCCAGGTTCCAGGAGGTCAGGAGTAACTTGGAAATAGCACTTCAGAAAAGGAAATGTTTCTGTGGAAAGGAAGGAGCACTGGGCTACCTGGCAGCCTGTGGCACACAAAGCACAGCATCACCCCACACACCAAGGGCCACATCTGTGCACATCTGGCCCTGCCAGGCAATGCCACTGAGCCCTGCTCAGCACAAATTGGAAACACTGGGATAACACAAGAGGACCAACATCCACCTCCATCCTTGGAGAAATGCAGAGCACATATGGACCAGGCCCCAAGCCAAGCAAACCCTCCCTGAGAAGGAAGCTGAACCTTCCAAATGAAATTTTTCTATCTCAACATCAGGAGTGGATGTTTCCACCAGGTCCCTTTCATGGGCACTACCTGAACTGTGGGTAAGGATCACTTGGAGCCTGCTGCTTTCAGCACATCAGGAGGAGCTGTGTCACTGGGAACTCTGAGGGGACCACACCAGGTCATGAGCAGGACAAAGATGCAGGTCCTGGCAGACTTCAGTGGGATTTTTGCTTCTCTCAGCTACAGAAACCTCAAGCTGGTCTGTTATGGCACAAACCCAAGTCTAGACCTCTGCTTGCAAAGCAAACAGAAAAATTACTAAAAATCAAATTCAAATTTCTGTCCTTAGATTTTAACAGAGTTAAAAAGGCAACTAACTGGGGTTCTCTCTGAAAAACACAGCAACAACAAATTTAATACCAAGAAGGTGACCTAAAATTTCACAAGCACAGCTTCACCTTGTAGAACTCTGCATCACAGAACAGATATTGTAACAGTGAACTCATGTGAGCAGTCTTACAGTTCATTAATAAATGCTGACCGTAAAGGCATAGCTGCAATTTGCAAAATTCTTAATTGCTAGGTCTTTTATGTAATTCCATCTCCTACCTCCTACTTTTCAGAATAGAGGGGAAAAAAAAAAAGAAAACAATGAAGTTCAAATTTCTGTTTCTAGTGACCAACACTTCGTTCAAAAAAGCAAAAGGCTCAAATAAGTTATTTTAAAGAAAGCAGAATGTAAAATAATGAAACAAAATATGCAATAATAAAACACTAAGGGCAAAATAAATTTATACATAACACAACTATTTTTCAAAATTCTTGCTTTGCTTTAGATGCCAGTTTGCCTTCTGGCTAAAAACACATTCTTCACACACGCTGGGAATGTTGAGGAAAACTAGTCAGCATTCAGAGGATTAATACAGATTTCCAGCTCTGTGCCTTTAGGCTTAATAGTCAGACATCTATTTGTCCTCAGGAGAGGTTAGGGGTTGAAATGCAAATATGCAAACAACTGAATTCTTTGTTAAGATATCAGGAAAAAGCTTGATCTTTGCAGCTGTTTAATAAATCCTTGCAATTTTATGGACTTATTTAAATGCAGCTTTGTGTCTTACTATTTTGAAGGCGAAAACAATGTAAGGAAACAAACACATTCATTCTGACTAAAATTTGTTCTCTAGAGGAAAAATTACATACACCCTTGACAGCTTATTTACCAAACTCACTAAAGATTTATTGATTTATCAATCAGTGCCTTGAGCATTTGCTTCTCCCCAAGGGAAAATTAACAATTCCAGCTAACCTAATATATTCTATGTATAAACTAAGTGAATGCAAGAATCAATCCTGGCACAGTTTACAACATCCAGTTAAAAAAATGCTGTCCCTTTTGGTGTATGTAAAATTGAAAGCTATACTAACGAAGAATAAATGCTCATGTTGCTTACAAACATAAAAAATACTTATTAAGACAGTACAATTGAACCCAACAGACATTTTAATTCATTTAAATACTCAGTGGGAGGCAAAAGCATTGGAAAATAAAAAATGGGATGATTTTGCTTCCAGATTAATACTAAGTACTACCACTATTAGTTGCAATACTGACATGCCTCAAAGCAGAGATATTTCAAAGAGCTACAAATTCTCTTTTACTTCACCTGCAAAAACATAAGCCTGAAAATTAATTAGTGGTTTGATTATGTCAGAGCAACATAAGAATCCCAGAAGATGAAAATTAAAATCTAGGAATATTTGTCATTCAATAAAGAAAGAAAATATTTTAACACAACTAAAATGGTGTTAGCAAGAGCAAAATGCAGGAAACGTAAGATTTGCTTTTTGCTACAAAGAGTAAAAATATTCCAAATATATATAAATAAAGGTTTGGAATATAAAGAACTGGCAGGGCAGCTCAGTGAATCACTGCTACTGTGCCGAACCTTTGGGCCCACAAACCACCCAGCCTCTATGACCCAGGGAAAAGCAGGAAGCTCAGACACAGCAAAGGCTTCCCTTCAAAAGCAGGAACAAAAATCCCCCATGCCCAGGGATCCCCTCCCAGGCCCCCAGGATTGCTCCACAGAGCCCCTGTCCTCACAACCAGCATCTTCCCAGTAAGACACATTCCACAGGAGCAGCACAATCCAGTGCATAACACCAACCACAGATTCTTTGAAATCCTTGTGCACATAATTCCATTCAGCAGAAGTTTTATTATAATCCACAGAATTTACGGTTTTGTTAAACATTAAAACGTGCATTTAGAGAAAAATCCTCAAGATATGTCATGATCTCCTCCCTTTTTTTAAAAATAGAATTAAGTATGAAAATTGCCATCCAATCCCAGGAAAAAAAGACAGGAATTATTGTAGAAGACTGCCCTCTGGTGTTACACCAACTCTAAATTCTGTTTTATACTTCAGATCCCCCCCGCAACCACCCCGCTGCATTTTTTTATTATTATTTTTTCTTTTTTTTACCTGAAAGAACCACCTCCAGGGTCATTCAGCTTGTTTTTCTGATTTGCAGAGACCTGAACACCAAAGCCCCCAGGACTTTTACTGGCTTGTATTGTTGGTGCCTTCCCTACTGTGCCTGAAAAACACCAAGCAATGTTATTATGAGCTGTCTTAGACAATTTACATCAAAGAACCTTCTGTCCAGGAACTAAATTTAACTGTCTGTAAATTGCAAACAAAGGAAGTTATTATTTTTAAAGACTATATGCTGAAGAAGAACAATTTAAAATACAAAATTTATATTAACATTACAGTTTGTTCAATATTAATAGAACAGTGAAGATTCCAAAACTGAAAACCATTGGCCATTAACAGCTATAATATTTATAATGGCTGTAAGTGTGTTTGCAATTGCTAGTAAATCATTTTTCTGGATAATCTGTACAGAATAAAGAAGGCAAATTTGAAATGTTCCTAATACAAACACTTGAAGTCAGAGTTACTCAGGGTATTAGCCATGCATTTTACATTTTCTATATAGTAATTGCTCTTTATTGCAGTGAAAAACATGTATTTCAAAGTTGAAAGCACTGCATGTATTTTAAAATGTTTTGCATTGCTTATAAAAGAAAAACACTCTTGCCAAATTTGGCACCCACCCCCCATAAAGGTTGTCTTTTGCTTTCTCATCTTGTAAGAATGACTCGAAAATAATTCATGTCTGTATCTAGACTTTCCAAGTATTCAAGTACAAGTAAAACAGGGCTTTGTAAATGGGCCAAAGTGTGGTGGACATTCAGTAAACTAGAGAGATCTAAATTCCTCTCTGACATGAAACTTTGGGAGCAGGCTCTCCTTGACTGCCCAAACACATTGACTTGGGTTACATTTTGGGTTTTCTTTAATCCCACCTGTGTTTTGGCACATAAAAATAACTCAGGTGTACTTGATGTAAAAGATCTCACCTCTCTCTGGTGTATCACTCCATGTCACTGAGCATTACAGACGTAGTGTTTGAGACTTTGAGGAGGATGTGAAGGCTGTTCCTGCACCCCAGAGACTCAGGGGCACACAAATGACATGCTAAGAACCTTGGTAGAGTTACACTTTTATTTCATGAATAGTAAAAACCTGAAACACAACTATCCTAATAAATCCTTTTAAGAACATTTATTGGCTAATACAAAGCTGCTACCTTTGACTGAGTCCTGCATTACATTTTTTTTTTTTTTGAAGTCTTCATCAACTCCAATATATGATCTTAAAGAGAAACTAATTTGATAGTGTTTGTTGAGTTCTCCATCTGTATAAATAAACTGTAATGTGGACTCTCAACATTAGCAAATACAAAACCAGATTTAGGACTTCAGGCTCAAGCCTGGGGAACAAAAATATTTTGTCATCAGAATATTCAAGGTCCACGAGATGTCACAGACCACATGAGTTCACAGACCAGGCAATTCATTTATCTACTTCAGATGAACTAATGGAAAGGTTTTCTATTAAGTGAACTGGAAGGAAGGAAAGAAATAATAGAATAATAAAAATTAGCAGATTTCTGCTTTGTACAATTAAGATCTAGAAGATTAAAAATGTGTTAACCTTGAAAATTATTGCAATGGTAAAATTAAAGTAACAACAGTGCTCCTCCAGAATTAATATTTTTTTTGGAATCACTATCCATGCTTTGTTTTCTATAGATGGTAACTTTTGATCTAAAAACACCCCCAAAATATGTATATCCATATGGATATGGAAGAATTAAGTCTCACATTCATCCCAAGTATATGTAATTCTACTCAATGGATCGGGCAAAATGAATGTTAGATTTGGGATGACATTTATGTTTTCTGGTTTAAATAAATCACAACTGTGCATGACTAAGGATTAGACATAAAATATGCCTGAAACATCCATTTTTATTATGGGCAGAGCATATTTTGAAAATTAAAATCACCTGTGGGCCTAGATATTTCATGGGATTGGTAATGACATACAGAGTCTTTCACTACTGCATCCTTGCTTCAAATTTTAATTAGCATCATCTAGAAGAATAAGCCCAAATTTAGGAGCTTATAAACTCCTAGCTGTATTTCAGCACTGGTTAAATAGCTGCAACAAATACTCTAGCTAATTATTTTATTATTTGGCTCAATTCCTCCATCCATAAGATGGAATTAATCTAATTAGTATACTAGTAGAGTGCTTTGGTAGAGGAGTGTGAATTTTTCATGCAGTAACAATGGTGTTACTTCCACTGGCATGAAAGTAATTTTATTTATATAAAGGATCTTAAAGCTTGCCAGTTTTATCTAAACTACTGTTTTAAGAAGCATTATATGGATGTATTGAAGATACATTACACACTTGGAGATTCACTCCTGTCAAGGAGGAAAATGCAGCACTTTGTGGAGGTCAGCTCAGTTCTGAGGCAACTATTCTTAACAAGTCACACTCCACAAAATTATGCCACTGTGATTTTTTTTAGAGTATGTCCTATTCCACTACATTATCTCCTTCTGCAGGAATACCTAGGTCAGTATAAAATATCATTTCACTGGTGTTCACAGTAAAAGATTTCAACAATATATCACAATGATGCACTCTGTGTGCTGCCAGCACACAGGCAGACTGCTCCCTAGACGTGGGCTGCAGGATGAGTGGTTTTACCCTGGGATTTATCTAAATGTCTATTCTTGTTTGTTTCATCTGTGTAAATAAAACAACATACTGGAGGGCTTAACCAAACCTGTTAATTGGAATAAGCTCACCAGAAAGTAGGACCTTGCACAAATTGGCTTTTATGAAACCATCTACCATAAGCCAAACTGCCAATTAAGTTGCATTGCAGTGGCTGATCAAGGGCTGAACTCATATTCTGGATCTATTGTTTGAAAGACAGATGCCAGTATCATGCAAATTCTCAGCACACTGTTGACATTCACAACTTGGAGACTGAATAAACAAAGAAATGAAATCTGCCTTCACTCTCAGACACATTAGTCAGAAGTGAGAGCTCATGCTCTAAGATGCATGGACATGTTTAACTCAGGACATGAGTATCAGTGCTAGCAAACAAACACATTTTATGGTGAGTAACTGGATTTCTTCCTAACTTGGAAAACAGCCTCCAGGATTACAGCAACAGCTTGGTCTCTGTGTCCATTCAACCTTTGGATTCCCCTAGGAGGGCAGAGTAAGTAAAACATCAACTGCTATTAAACATTTTTGATGCTTTTTTTCCCAAGCAGAATAGAAATAACCAAGAAATGAAGTCAAGTAGGCAGCAATAGCTTTTATGTGCATTTAAACTAGTTTGATTCCTGATTCAGTACCTGAAGATGGCAAGCTCTGTATTCCATTACAAACCCTCAGTCATGTAAATGCCCACATCCAATAAGATACTCTCACACATATTCAGGAAAAATAAAACCCAAGCCTAAGAGGTTCAGTGGCAGAAAGAAATAAATTAGGAAGCAAGGAGGCTTCAGGAATCCTCTTAGAAAGTGGGAAGTATCAGCCAGACATGAACCCACCTGTGCACAGACAGATGAGGACAGTGTGTACAAACCACATGCTGTGGCTCATCATGGCAAGTCAGGTTTCTGTAGCCAGCTTCTGGCCTCACCAAAAAATAAACACACTGACAGGAGTCAAAGAAAACCAACCTGAGGCTTGAGAAATTTCTCTAGGGCTCCCACCTTGATTTCTGTAGCTGCAGAGACAGGGACTACCATGTTCTGCTTCAGGAGTATGAATTAGAAGTCAGATGATTAAATTGAGGTATCCACTAGGCTTCAGGAAAATTAAGAATTTCTTTCTTGGCCCAGAGTTACAGTTTAGGACAGTGAGAGCCAAGTTGCTGACTTGGTTTAGAACTTTGCATGAAAAACTTCTAAGTAAGGAGCTAAACATGTGAGAGTTTAGTCCTAAACTTGTTTCAAAACATTTCACTGTGTTGGTCTGGAACACCTTGAAACTACATATGAAAACATGCATTCTTCTGCCAGCATGAGGTAAAAAGAAATGTCAACAATGTTGCCAATGTCAACACTGTACGTTTTTCCATGCTACTCGTTTGTAATTACAACAAAATTCATACAAAGGTAACAATCTCACTAAAACATTGAAACCCATACCTTGTGGTCTAATGGTCTGAGTTATTACCACTGGCATCCTAATCTGGGTAGTCTGGCAAGCAGGGGTTCGTTTCACAGTTTGAGCAGATGTTGACTGGATAATCTGCTATTATTAAAGAAAAGTATACTTATATTATACTCTTTATACACAAACACACACAACGTAAATACACTAACACCTGTAATTACCAAGATAAGCATGTGGATCTCTACAAGCACAACCAGCTGGTGACAAAAGTCAAATTCATGTAATGCATGTGGTTGTGTGTGTGTGTATATACCTATTTTGCCATTCTGCTTCAAAAATAATTAAATAGACGACACAGATGTCATACCTCACAACCTTCACTAAAAATGTATTTCAAATTCATAAGGTTAATATTAAAATTCAGACTTTTGTCTTCAGAAATTTTACTAGGAAGAAAAGCAGTCTTGAAGAAGAAAATGTTGCAATAATTGCAGCGGTATCCACCTACAAACATCAGGCCTTGCACTAAATATCTACGCTTTTTAAAGAAAACATACTGAAAATAAATTCTAAAATATTATGGGTTCCAAAGTTAGATATACACAAGAAAGCAAACCAAGTTTTGTGGTGATTATATACTATGAATCTTTTAAATGCTAATTTGATATTCTCAAGGTTTCACTTACTACTAATTCAGGTTCTGAAGTCCTTCCTCAAACCTAAATCTGAGTCAGAAACTTAAAATTTGACCCATAAACAAATCAAATCAAAAAGAAAACACGTTCAAGGGTCATGTTTAATCAACAGCAAAATATACATTCATATGATCAGGGCCAAGGCAGGCACAGACAAAATGAACAGAAGATTCAGAAAGATGTGTGGATGCTGCTGAGCTGTAAAAAAAACCCATAAATCAACTTTGAAAATAAAACACTGGCAAATGGCTATTTGAGTAAGACTGCAACCACAACTCAGGCACGGCCACTTCAGAAGCCACGAGCTCCTCCCAGTCCCAGCTGAGTTCCTCCCACTGTGAGAGGCACCTGCAGAGCCCCCAGCTCCCACCCTGGGAGGGATGGGGCATTCCCTCCTGGAAGGCAGCCCCACACTGCCCCACTGCCACAAACAGCACCTAAAACCATCTCACTGAGCTGCACAACAAATGGGCAAACCTCTGACTGAAAAGAGCCTATGGAGAAAAGGAAAGGAGAAACAGATCTGCAAATGAGACACAAAGGTAGAGGAGGAGCAATGCAGAAATCGTTCCATTAGCAGGAACCAGGGCTCCAAATCTGGAAGGGAGAAGGTGAAAACTACAAACAAGGAAAGAGGAATGAGGGATCTGTGATGTATTCTGGAGGAAAAACAAATAGGGCCATTCTGAAGTTACAAAACTGCTTTTTGTACATCCTAAAATACAGAGAATCAAAACGTTATAATAAACCTGTGAATATTAGCAATAACCAGCTTGCAGAAAGAAAAAAGGGAAAAAAGATTAAGGATTCAGCTTCAACTATGGACACTGAAGGAAAATGGAACATTTGTACTAAGCATGGAAATGGAGAAAATAGATATAAATTTACTTGGTCAAGACAGCAAGTGAATAGTCACACTCAGAGGGGAAAGAATAAAGCACCTACCATGCTTCAAAACAGGAAAGAAACAGAGTTGGTCAGTGAAAATAATAGAACAAGAAAGTTGACTCTAACTGCATTTCACTGCACAGGAAACATGAACAAGTGTGGTTTTGGTAAAAGGACAGAATAGTCCATGTTAAGAAAACACACATTGGTATAAAAAAGGAGAATGTTGCCACTTTTACCATAACTTATTGGATCGGTTTTCAAGGAACAGTGAAGAAAAGCTGCTGTACCTTAATGGGCCAGAAGCCAGGCCATAAAGGAGATGTGTGGGACCTCTGGACATGGACAGAATTACTACCTGGTATTACAGTAATATTCTGCAATTGCTTTTTTTTTTCTCTTTGTGAGAAAAGTTCTACAGTTCAGAATGAAGTTGTGTTTCCCTTGATTAATATTTTCATGTGAATACCCTACAAAATGAGCCACTAGCACCATTAAAGATAGGACACTATTTAACCATTTAAGATGACACAAATGGCAATGTTTTCTTTACTTCCAATACATTCCAAAAACTGTCTTTTGGCAGTTTCTGTACTAGGACTTCAATGTATGTACAAATGCTGAAAGTCGAGAAAATTATTGTGAAACAAACTTTTCCAAGGGGCAGAGACCAAAATCATCACCTTAAACATACAGACACCAATCAGCAACAGACACTCTCTCAAAAGAACAACTGCACCAGAGCTAGGGTAGCATTTTACACTAAATCTCACTTTCTATACTGGAGTTTTAAGAAATATTTCAGCACAGATGCAATCTCCAGATCTGGAAGTCATTAAGGAATTAACATTAGCAATTTGTTTCTGAAACAGAGTATGTAGCTTCTGTGCAGGCAAACTGCAGCAAAATTCTTTGCAGGCAATGACTCAGAGGATCCTGCATTAAAATGTGTAACTATTTAAGCCACACTTCATCAATTAAGATAATTTAAAGTGTTCTAATCTTCTTGCCTGTTTTCCCAACAGCATTACATTACTATTAAGTCCTTAGCTTGACCTGAAAGTTGTAGACAATGAACAAGTGTACTAGCAAGCTGGTTGGGGAGATGATGAACTTAAATTATTTCTCACAGACTAAGAACACATACAACAAGGGTACCCCATGTCATGTTATCTGCCCATACTCTGAATCGAAGCTGAATGCCACTGATCAGTTGATGAGCACTGCCCCAGACTGAGAGAGCACATACAGAAGTTTTAGGACACCAAGGTTATCAGGGACATTACTCCAGCCTTCAGAAAAGGGGAGATCTTGGTGCTGCTGCAAGCACCTTTGGGAAGATGTAGAGAAGACAGCCATACTCCTTCAGATGTGCAGAGCAGAAGGATGTAACACAAAAGACACAAGCTGGAATATAGGAGATTCCAGTGTAATATAAGAAAAAAAAATTAGCAAGACTATGGGCAAGCTGTGGAACAGGTTGTCCGGAGAGGCTGTGCAATTTCTTCTTGAAGACACTCAAAACATGGCTGGTCACATGGGAGGCACCCCAATGTGTAAGCAGGAGGCTGCCCAAGACACCTCCACGAGTCCTTTCCAACCTTTCACCACCGTGTCCATAAACACATCATCACAGATTTTATTAAAATGCTGAGTCACAAAAGGTAACAAGGCAGAACACAAAAGTCTTCAGAGCTTAGAGAAACTGTTCATCATTGCACCTCCACTAAAAAGGGAAGCATTTTAATTATGTACACCTCTGAAGACAGCAAGCACAACAACAGAACAACACAAGCTACAACAAAAATAGAAAAGACAGAATGTGATTTAGTCATTGCCTGGATTTGATAGTTTGGAAAATGGCAAAATTACCAAACAAAATTATGAGCGAGACAGTGTTGAGACAGTAAGTACTGTCATATACTAGGTATTGCTCTTCAATTTATCTGTCTAAAATTGAAGAATCATGTCCTAGGCTGCTGCACTTTGGAGCTCTTCAAGGAACACACTGAAGCAGTGAAGTCATGGCATTGCTTCTTCAAATGCAAAGTGTGAACAGTTACCCATATTTTTCTTCTATAAAACAACGTTTTTCTGCAAAGTAAGATGTACATTTTTCAGAATAGAAAGTATTCTCCCTCTCTTTTTATTTCATCTTGGCCCTACTCCCCTCATCATCTCTCTCCACTATTCACATTCACTTTGATTCACCATTTGTCTTCTCTGCCAGACCAGTTCTTCCCCTCACCTCCTGAATACTGCAGATACTACTCTGCCCTTTGCTAAAGCTGACTCTATTTTACAGGTGAAAGAAGAGATGTTTATACAATGGTGCTTCCATAAGGCAGCAGGCTCATAAAGACAAAAAGGATATAAAACAACCACACTACTGATAAGCAGAATAACAAAGAGGTGACAGCTGAAATACTCTTTTTTTTTTTTCTATGGGTTTTCTTCAAAAAGCGTAGATTTGGTAACTATGAGAATAAAGTAATGGTTCTTTTTGGTCCTAATCTCCAGCCAGAAGGTGATGGTCATTCCATGACATCTTCTACTGTGTAAGTTATTGCAGGACAGAGAACAAATTACAGACATGAACACAGACCAATAATCAGCAACAAAACCAACAGATACAGACTGAGAAATAATCCAGCCAAAGCACATCAGAAGTACAGAAGCAGAAAGAGAACAGAAGTTATCAGTCTTTCTCATGCCTGCTCAAGAGAGACAAAACTAAGTTAGAGCCACTACCTACAAACCACTGCAAGGAAAATTCCTTTAGGACAGTAAGATTAGAACTCATTGCTAAAGTTTCTGAGGACAAGGATTTTGCAAATCTCCTGGACCAGTGCAGACGCATGAGGTTCCAACCTTTATTGACAAGGGCTGCAAAACCAGCCTGGCTCAATTCACAGAAATCACCCTTTGCAACAAAAGCATCTGATCCAAAAGCTTAAACCTATCAAGTCCTGCAATAAAGACAAAAACACAGTAAACAAGACCTTCTGCAGAGAAGCTAAACTTGAAAAATATATCCTTTATCAAGCATTTTTTTCTTTCAATTAAGTTCAAAAGATATTGTGGAAGGAAGAAACAAGACATGCATAAACATATAAAACTCAGAATGGCTGTGGTCTGATATGACATTTATCTTCACTCATGAGTAAACACTTGCTAACTCACTTGTGGCTATGCCACTTGTGATTTATCAGTCTACTCACTCCTGAAGATAAATGTCATATCAAACCTCAGCTATCATGTAATCTGGCAGCATTAACTTACAATGTTCATGCTTTTATGGGCTTGGAATTCATATTTACCATTGTTTACCATACTGCACCTACAGTTTTTCAATGGTGCCCCAAAATCTGCATAAGCAATTATTTTTCCTCCCAAATAAAAACTGACTATTTAAAAACTCAGCACATAAATTTTGATATTAATATGATAACAATATTATTCCATTGAGTATAGGTTTTCAACAAAAAATGAAGAAATAGTAAACAGAAGTCACAAGATCACTTGTAACACCTGCTCCTCAATTTATTACATAATTCTTCCTACAATGGTCAAATGGTCTACTTTTGAGTGTCTTCAATTATGGCTTTTCATCACTGTGTTTGGGAGCCTCATCAACCATCTAATATCCTCTCTTACTTAAAGGATATTTTGCCTTATATCCTACCTAAATCCTACTTCATTTAATTATATCCTGTTATTCATATTTATACCATCTTGGTCTGTTCCAAAAAATTGATTCTCCCTTTTAATCAATGTTTGACCAAGTTATGTGTGTTCAATTCTCTTAAGCTCTTCTTTTAATCTTTGCTTTCAAGCCTGGCCTTTTGTTATTGGTTTCCAAACACCAATCAGTGACAATATTCTCCTTACATTAAGGTACAGCCCACAAAATTCTGAAAATAAAGTCCACGACAACAACTCAGAAAACCACTAGGCTGTGTTTCAAATAGGCATACAATTTGTCAAGTATAGGCTTTGTTCTTGTTAATGGATCCCAGATATCTACTGCTCAACAGCCATTTTTATTTAAATGTTACTGCACACCAAATTCCATGTCAGTGGCTAGATCTTTATTAGTTAATTAATAGAAAATACTCCTATTATCCAAACAGCCATCTATTACTCTTCCATTTCTAAGCTGCCTTGCAGACAAGACAAAAAGAAAATTATTTCCTAAAATTTCACTAAAATGTGTACAAATTACATTCATTCATGAACAGAAAAGTGATGCCAGAAAAGCTTCAGTGGAGAATTAATAAGCCAAGCAGAACATCCCCATATAACATAATTCTTATTCTGTTGTTGTATCTTGCTTGCAAATTCCATTACTCTATCTCAACTCTGAGAGACTCCAACCACTGTGACAGTGCAGGCAAAGTGTCAGTAAATGTTTGAGCAAATCCTGTTCTAATGTAACTTAGAATATGGCAGAGCCTACCCCCTCTGGACACTGTGCCCAATTAGTGCAGCAGTAACAGTGCAGATGTATTTCCATACATCCCTCCTAATTCTAGACCTACATGAATCTTTATACAGCTCTGTATATAATTAAATTTGTTTTAATTAAGATGGATCACTGATTTTCTTACTGGAATTTTTTATCACTCAAGTTTAATACTTGGCTCTAACCTCCAGGAGTGTTTCCTCCTTATGATGCAGTCAGTGCCAACACAATTCATTAAGTGCTAATCCATCTCCACTACCCATCAATCTACTTGGAACCTCAACATGTGTAATAAAGAACATCTCTCTTATTCATACCAATTTTACATGCTGCAACACCCAAAACAAGACAGGCAGTGTCTGCATAGATGAGGCAAGACAGAGCACATGGCAATTTAGACAAACTTTGAACATTGCACTTAGAACAATTAAAAAAACTGATTGCTGGCTTATCTCATTAGTCTCATCAATAAAATATTAGCCTAAGATTGTTTCCCTTTTCTTTCTGTAGAAGTAGCACTATCTAGCTTTATAAAGCATTGTTTTTCATAGTTTGGAAGATGATTCCAGTACTTTACAAAACAGATTAAAGGTCTCCTGTTTCATGTCCACTGTACATTTCAAAGCCTTTGTGCAAGCTGTGCTGCATGCTGCCAGTGTACACAGGATTTTCATGTGGCAACTAGGCTCAATGTAAGAGAAAGCATCACCACAGCTGCCAACTTTGAGAAACAGGAAAAACAAAGGAAGGAACAGCTAGCAGACCCTTCAGGTTTGAAGGGAAACTGGACTCCTGTAAACTGGCTGGTATGAAAAGATCTACATTCTAAAAGAAGCTTGCCCTTCTGCAGCTGGGCAGTTTGCAAAGCCAGCTGGAACTCCCTCCAATGAGCTTCAGGCTTGGAAAAGCTGGAGCTCAGCCAGTTCTTCCATCAGTGCTGGCTACCCTCAGGCAAGCCAGCTGCAATCTTCCTCTTCTGGACAAGTCCAAGGCAAGATGGCCAGCAGCTCTGTGCTCTGATTTCGGGGAGCACTGAGAACTGTGACACTGTGATCACTGTCACTACAAAAAAATCAATACTTATCAGCAATTGCTGGGGTGATATGGAGCTGCTGCTCTCATGTCTGCTTGGCACCTGAGTTGATGGTTGCTGTATTAAGATTTTTTGATGCAGTAACTCTTGATGTCTGATGCTGCTTTTGTCTGTATAGAACTACTCTGAGGGTCATTAAGTGCCTGGTTAATGTAATGTTTGATTCTATTAACTAATGACTGATAAATTTAAAATAAATATGAAAAGTCAGTTTCACACTAAAGGAAATATATTATGATTTTTAATGTCTTCTCCCTATTGTTTATATATTTTTAGATATTATATCTTTTCCAGAAAAGAAACAGTATCAACCATAGTTTTGCTTTGTGCAGTTTGTGACCTTTTGAAAATGTAGTGGTCATTTCACGTACCCAGTAAATGAAAATTCAGCCCTAGACCTGTGACCTCCTTACAGACCAGCTTCTCTTGCTCATCAGATCGATCTCCACAATGTTACTGAGCAGTTTTCAGCCCTCCTGTGACACAGGTATGTCAGAAAAGCTCTTCACATTGTTAATCTCTACTCAGGTTAACATCACAATTGCTCATTAGAGTACCTGTTAACATGAGACAAGCAGAACATGCCTCTCCCAGAAATTTGGCTTTATCCCAACCAGAAAATACTCCACCAGAACTGTAATCATAAGAATAAGAATTCCTGTGGTCTTACCCATTTTTGCCCTACATCAGTGTTTCTCAAAAGGTGGAGTGAATGAAACCTGCCTAGTGGGTACAGGAGCACTTAAGGTGGGCTGCACAACGTTGGAAAAAGCCATGTTAATGGCAGTAGGACAGCCTTAGATTGTGGCATTAGGCCAGACTTACTAGCAAGGGACATTTCTACCTATAAGCAATCTGTCAGCTACAGGCAGAAATTTGCTTAACCTGGGACAGGGAGTAATTTTTCCACCTACTGCCTGTAATTATCACCAGTTTCTGCCTAGAAGAGCCAAAGCTATTGTCCATTCAGTCATGGACAAATCAAAGAGATGTCACAAAAAGTGTAAGGAACACTTTCCTAATCTATACAACAATCCAGACAGGGTGAGGAGAAGCCATCTCAGAAAAAGAAACAATTCAAGGGCATGGACTTGCATTGAAGCAGCCGAGTTAAGGTGAAAAACACCCAACTGTCCTGTGTGTAATACAAATGACAGTCAGAAATCTGACCATTCGAGATGTTTTTACACATTAAAACTATGCTCACTAAAGGATTATTACATTATATTAATTTCATTTTTAAGTTAATAATTTAACCACTAGAAAGTGTTTGTAAGGTTCAAGACACAGTTCAGGTATTTTCAAACCATGCACTGCTACTTTTAAATTAAAGCAAAAGAAATATTCTCTCTCCACACACCTTACAAAGTATTTATATGCTTTATAGAGCCTATAAACTCAAGGATACATGACTGTAAGGTTTTACATTATCACATTTGCATTTCTCGGCCTTGATAATATGAATTTCTACCGATTTGATACATGTTCTGGAACCTCTCTATATGAGTCTGAAACCTAAGTGAAGTACTTTACTCACACATACACACAAACAACAGACAAGGAAAATCTCAAAAAGGGTAGTAATGCCTGTATAAACTCAAGGCCTTGTAAAAATCCTTACACCTCTTAATTACAAGTGCAAACACACACACAAGACCCTGTGTAAGAGCAGGATAAAGTCCCCATGCTCTCAGTGACTACCTGGCTGTACAGTGCCTCACTGACAGTGCCTCTGAAATTAATGATTCTAAGCACTTAATACTCCACTGTGCACAACAAAGATACAGTTCAGTGAGTAACAGAATGGCATTACTGCTAAACAAAACACCCTGGTACAGCACAGCTACTCTTCTACAAGATTTTATAACTATGTGCAGAAGAGTTTAAAATGAGAGAGTTAATTTTAATTTGAAAGCGAAGCAGCATATCTAATGACATACTCAACATTATACTCTTGCCTGTAAATCTTGGAAAGCTTTTTGTTCTACATTTGTAATTCTGTCAAATTCCACTGTGCTCATACAACAACCACTCTATTGCAGACAAAAAGACCAAGAATGCACTTCCTTAAATTTATGTAAATAATCTGATCTAAAGTAATGGTTGAGCATACATGTAAAACGACAGAAAATGAGATACTACCACACATCACATAACATGATAGGAACAAAAAAGAATTTTCCCGAACAAGCTGCAAGGAAAGTGACACTGAAAACTGCTACACAGTTCATTAAGAAATCCTTTTTTATACTAGAGTACCTACCAGTTGAGAACTCTGATTTGACTGTACCACCTTAACCTGAGGAGGCTGCACTGTATTTGATACAGACACTGTGCAAATGTTGTTTGGTTGCCTTATTCCTATTGTCTGCGTGGTGACAACAGAGGAGATGCTTCCCGAGGCAGATTGAGGTATAACTTGTGAGAGCTTGCTCTGCTGGAGTGACTGCTGAGACGGCTGGCCTTGCAAAACCAAATGCTGACTATTCAGTAAGGATTGTCTCAGTGCAGGTAGACTTTTCTACAAACAGAAGAAAGTTCATGAAACATCAAATTAGGCAGACTGATAAAAAGCATTTTGAAATTTGCTGTAAACATCATTAAAAGAATTTTTTCTTTCCAGTTTTACTAACTGCCTGTTCACCAAACAGAACTAAGATTTAGCATATTTTATATCAGAAAGTTCAGTTTTTAATAAGCTTTCCATTTAGATTTAGCAACCCTGTAGATTTTAGCGTGCCCTTAATTCCACTGTAGCAGAAAAACGTAACACTCTTCTTCTCAAGACAATCTAGAACTTGTAGCTTGGGTCTTTGGACAGGCAAGAAATAGAAGCAGATAAGGCAGAACCATGGAAAAACCCTATTCCAAGCAAGCTGCACCAATTTACTCCTCCTAACACACCTCCAGTACCTAGAACCAGATGATTTCACTCTCAGTGCCCTACAGCAGGAGCTGTTTATTGTATTATTTCTGAAGTAATGTATTATGAGTGGATTTAAAAATTGTACTATTGCACATATCATTTCAAGGAAAACATACTTCAAAAAGGCTGTACTGTACCTTCCTGAACAAACTTTTTACTTTTTAAGTGGCAGAAGTGTTCTTTTGAAGTGCTCCCCTAGGCAGCTGTAGAATGCAACAGTGTTTAGCCCAAGCTACAGCTCTTTCTAAACTTCTAATATTGATTTAAAAACTTAATGCCTGTTACCCAGAAAGGACTTCAAAGAAAGGATATAAATCAAAACTTAATCATGATGCTAGAAGTGACTGCAATAAAAGCCACAAACAAGAGTTAATGTTAACATGTAAAAACAGGAGCAGAAGTTCTGAAGCAAAGTTGCAGGGAGGGAAGAGAGAGAAAATCGGCCCTAAACAGAGAAGTTTTGAACTAGACAAAAACTACTTTAAAAATCATATTCGTGGTTTTGTTGGGACTTAAACATGTTTTTTATGTTTGCATATAATCCTGCATATGGAAGTTATTGTAGCTGATTTACAGAACCAATTAAATTTACATACACATACATTAACTTCGGACCATACAATAAATCTGTCTAGTATCACACCAGAAATCCTACTGTTGATTATTTCCAGATTAGAAGTAGAATCATCTAATCAACACTTGATCCAGTTCAGTTTTTCATAATCATTGTTACTCGTGGATTGAAAGTTATCAATGACCCAAATACAAATTAGGAAAACAGTATGGCAACAGCTTATTAAAGTGCTTGAAGTATTCTGTAAAAAATAACTTGGGACTCTTTGAAATGTGAATGCTTTTCTTCTTCACAAAAGATTACCTATTACCACAGAAAATGTATTAATTCTAAAAGTAAAGGATCACTACAGAATAGCCAATGGATGGTTTCCAAACTAGGGAGTAACTGTTTGGGGGTTTTTTTATCTAATTACTGCAATGTTCTAGATCAGGGCTACTCAAGCTGTGAACTCCAGATCAGCTCTGGATGACAAATACATTTTTTTTCAAACTCAGTCAAGGTCCCAAACACACAAGGTCTCCTTCCAGTGGGAATTCCCTGCTCCTCCCCACTGTGCCTGGGGCAGCCCAGGGCCACTGAGGCTGTGAGCAGCACCTGCCTGGCCCGACACAGGCACAGCCTGCACGGGGCCTCCAGCCAGGAGGATCTTGGCAGAAACGGGGAGCATTCAGGAGTAAAGGAAGTGCAGTCCTGCTCTGGACTACAGTGAAAATAACACTAATAAAAAAGGATATTCTAAGACTTAATGGAATGAAATTTTGCACTGAAATAAATCTAACCAAACAATATTCACATTACCTTAAGGAAAGGTACAAGATATGGCTGAGGAGATGATTTGAGTTCTGTTTGAAGGCGGCCTGTAAATTCTTCTGGATCAATCTTTGCATCCTTCAGGGTGAAGAAAAAAAAGCATCAACATCTCAGTTCAGTTGTTTGGTTGCCTTTTCCCCAGTTACTGTATACACATGTCTCTCTAGCTAAAGAGGCTGCCACATCAGAAACTTTCAGAGCTGAAGTCCCTTAAGTCCTCTCTAAGATCCTCCTGCCAAGCATTCAAACATGTAAAACGCCACTCAAAATTCAGGGAATTCCTTTGGGGATGCACAACTTAAGACAAAATGAGGGCCCAGAAACACTCAAGTCTCTTTTGGGACTCCACTCTCTTGCTAACATGTACATAGTGATTTCTTTCTTTTTCAATAACAGGTTGTTGATGTAACCTTACAAATACAAAATTTGTCAGCCTTTGTAATAATTCCAAAACCAATTCTGATGATAGAATTTAACTTGCAGAATCCATATATATAAAACTATATATGTAAAGCATGGCAATTAGATAAAGAATGCTTATAAGTAGATATAAAATTTTCTCCTCTATGAATTTGTATGTATACTCACAAAATACACACTTATATCAAATACACAGTCAATCATTTATTTAGTAGTAATTCTAGAGAATTCTAACTTGGGTGCATTTTATGATACTTCTAAAGTATCATTAGTTAAAAGTTCAGGTTGTAATAAAAACAATAATTAGCTTTCCTGTCTGATACAGAACAAGAGAATAACCAAACCAAAACAAGTTTCAATATACATACTTATGATATATGTGTGTTGGTACTTTGTTTAAAATACTGTAAGTAGTTACCTTTACTTATTTACTCTCTTCAAGTCTTTAAAAACGAAAACAAGTTTTCACTGGAATCACTGAATATGATTGTTGAATGGCTCACACTTGAAAACAGTCTTAGGCTTGTCTAAAACACACAGATTTCTCTGGCAATGAATTCAGAGAAATGTATAGCAACTACTTTTAAATCCAAGTTTTTCATAGACTATATTACATTTCTTTTAAGAAGTTTGAGTCTTCTCCCAGCTCCAGTGACCTCTGTCTGCAGCTCATTTACACAATTCACTGCAGTATCTGTTGCACTGGACACTGCAGCAAGCCCAGCCTTTTTCTGGCCCCGAGGACTCCAACACAGCTTTGCCTGGCAGGGGCATCTGCCTGCAGAGCAGCTGAACATCAGCAGCTCAGGAAAATACTTTTCCTTCAGTCCTAGAAACTCCACATCACATTGTGAAGGGATTGTATCTGCACTCATTATGTGCTTCAAAAATTAAGTTTCTTGTTTCAGAGAAGATCAGAGTTTGGAAAAAAAAAACCAACTTAACTTGAATCCTCAAGAAAAAATCTTGTCTTTTGCTAAAGAAACAACCAAAATATTACTCGTCAAAACAAGAGTGGCTTTGATAAGTGCCTACTAAAAACTTTGCTGCATTTCCCCTTTCAAAAACAAAACAAAGGCTGCCTTTAACAGATTTTAATATATATAATGTACAGAATATTGCATTTTGATGAAGCCCAACTCCTTTCATTACAGCCAAAATAATTGTTAAGATCAAAGCAATAGTTTTCAGCATTTATAAATAAGTTTAATAAATAACTGACAAAATAAAAGGTAACTAAATATTTACCAGCAAATCTTGAACCAGAGCTTTCACATTGCGGGACGTTTCTGGAGATGGTGAGTTATGAGAAGCAAGTTTTATAAGGGTAGCTAAAAAGTTTTTACATTTTTTCACATTCTCTTGCATTTCCTGCAAAAGCCAAAGAAAACAAGTATTAGCTCCATACTATTTTTCTATCACAATCAAAGCATGCTCTGACCACCACAAATAAGGAAAATGATGAAATTTTTCTAATTCAGACAGGCTATATATGAAATTTGTTTTGCTATTATTGCTTGTTACCTGAGACTTTCTTACCTTCTTCAGGTAACTGAACATCATACCTCGCAAATAACAACAACAAAAAAATCAATGAAAGAAATACATGTTATATTTTACAGTCTGCTTTGGTACAAATAACCTTAAATATGAGAAGTAACACAACAATTTGCTTGAGATGCATTCCCCTTTGAGATGCCCATTAGACAATGTACAAACGTTCCCCAAGCTATCTTAATTTGTTAAATTATTGATTCAGTATGTTTTTGTACAAAGCATCTACAGCAGTAAAATCAAATTAGAAGTCTTCAAACATCATCATATCTAGTCTTTTTTTCATTAGTAGTAAACCAAGCCATTATTTTTATATGGTGTAATTGCTCCAAGAAACAGAAACGTCACACTTCAGTGTAACCACAGTTTTGAGTCCCAGCAACAGGATAATCATGAAGTCTATAGAGTGAAGATTCTGGCTACAGGAACAGTAGCTCTGTCACTAGTGCCACACACATGGCAGCATGGGGAAAGCTCATCACAACTGTTCCTCCTCCCTCTCAGAATCTGGATCCCATTCAGCCAAAACCAGGGCAAGGGTCTACCCGTTTGTCAAGTATTTGTTCCACTGGGAGATACATGCCTGCTTGAAGAAAAAGCTCTTCCTACTTCTGAAGGTACAGGAGGAGTTCCTAAAGTCCTAATAAAACCATGTTTCCACTGATTTCCCACTTGCCTGCGACACCACTGTAGTTCCGGGCACAGGAGAGCTGGGGATGACCAGGGGCTGTGCTGGCACCTGCGCTGCCGTGTGAGGAGGGAGTGGCAGCCTTGGCTGGCCCTGGGGCTGGGCTGAGCCCTGGCTCTGCCCACCACTCATCACTGCAGCCTGCTGAGGAGCTGAAGTTCCAGTTGCTACTGTCGTCTTGAACAAATTCTGAGCGCTCGTCGTAGCTACTGATACCTATTAATTAATATTTTATAGAGAAAAAAATATTAATTCTCACTTTCAAAAAACCATGTAAATCATAAAATCACAGAATGGTTTGGGATGGAAGGGACTTAAAGCTCATCCAGTTCCACTGTCCCAGGGTGCTCCAAGCCCCATCCAACCTGGTCTTTCGTGGGAAGTTAGGTTGTAAGCATAGTGCATTTTTTCCCAATGAATTCCAGCTGTACTGGTTACTGAGGGATAGAAATATTTGTGCCTGCCCAGTGAGTTTGGGTGGTATCAAAGAGTGGCTGGCTGGCTACAAGTTACAGTTTGGGTTGGAGCTTGAGACCCGGAGTGTGCTGGCTGTGCTCTGAGGAAGGGACATGTGGTGGTGTCAGGGACAGACAAGGTAAGAAGATGCTGTGTGAGGACAGACAGGGTTAGGTGGCTGGGAAAGGGACAGGTTGGGGTTTAGTCAGTCATGCAGAGAGGAGACAAAGTCAGAGCTGTGTGGAGCTGCCTGAAAGAAGTTCATTGAGAGAAGGCACGTGAAGTTTTTAATAAAGGACTGATGGCGATGCAGTCGTGTCCATCTCGACATAATTACAGCCAGGGATGCAGGGACAGCCACAGCTATTCCAGACACCCTCCCAGGGAACACCTCCTGCATGTCTGTGCCCTGGACGTGCCCTCGCTGTGGCACTGACCGTGGTGTGGGGCAGCAGGGCGGCTGCTGGCAGCGTGGCCGTGGCGCTGGCGGGCGCGGCCGGGGACGGGGACGGCACCACCTTGGCCTGCACCGGCAGCCCCAGGCGCACGCTGGGGCTGCCCACGGACGGCGGCTGCTGAAAAAAAGGAAAGCAAAGCGTTTTACTTTCTTTTCTCCTTTAGTAACTTCATCTCCAAGGCTTTTTAATAACGGCGATTACAAGAATAATCATTATTAATACAGCGAAAAAAAAAAAAATCAAAGCTAGTAATGTGCTTTTATATATATATTCATAAATACTGGAAAAATTAGTTTTCTCATGTTCAATGATAGGTTTGCAATGTTTCTCCTAAAACCTACTACTCGTGCAGCTGTATGGAAAAGACTAGAAAAAACAAAAGCGACCTGCAAAAAAACTGATGTTACATTGATGCATTAATTCAGTTGTAATATTTATGTGTCAGTACTCATCAATATTTGAGTTTATCACTACCAGTAACACATATTGGTCCTCTTGGTATTTACGGGCCTGTTCTAGTGCTTTTTCTTTATGAAAATCAATATGGACAGAAAATTCAGAAAGCAGAAAAATATCCTTAAAATAATTTCAGATGGAATTATACAGAAACAAACTTGCAGAGAAATGAAATCTAAGCATTGGGAGAACCTTTGTCATAGAACACAGGCTCTGTACCCAGACAGCAACTGCCATGTGAAGGGCAGACAAAGGAAAATGACTGACCTACAGCTTTTCAGTCAGTACTACATTCTGTAGCTCAGGAAATGTATCTCATTTAGCAAACATATTACTTATTTTGTGATTTATTTTCACTGCAAGCCTGAAATCTCTTGCCACCTCAAAAAAGGACAAGATTTAGGAATTAAAAAGTGTCTCCACAGAAGTTACTTAATTCTGCAGGAATATAAATACCATTATAAATGAAATGCATCATACAATATGGCAATTATGACAAAATGAGAACCACACATTACTAAAAATGGAGGCCACATTGGTGTCTTAGAACTTGCATTTATTAAGATATGCATTCACACACTTGAAAAAGACAAATTTTCCAAGTGGATAGAGTAATACATCATGGCTGATGTTGTTTCTCACAAGATAAAACTAGTTTTCCTTGATTTTAATTTTAATTTGTAAGTCTCTAAAATTCATATTTTATAAACAATTGCTTATTTTAAATCCTTACATTGTCTATTCAACCTACATAAAATACTTCTCCAAAAAACATGTAGTCTACTCTAAAATATCTCCAAAAGGAACAGAAGCCCAGGCAGGCATTCAGAGCCCCAAGCATTCCTTACAAATCAGTCCAGCAACGTCATCTACTGGATATCAATCTTCTGTACTGGGGGAAAAAAAGGAGGAAAAAAACCAAATCAAATAAATCTACCTGACATCTGAACAAACCCCTTCTTTTGTTTGTGTAGCTTTCAAGATTTTTAAAATCTTGACTAGGGATGCGTTCCATCCTGAGACAGCCTGGAGACAATAAACAGCATCATCATGAAGAGGAAGAATTGTCTGGTTTTTTGGAAGAAGGACCATATAAGCTTTTTCTGTTTTAAACACCCTACACCTCTTTTCTTCACTATAAAAATGACCAAGTATTTTAAAATACTGTTTGAATGAAATTATATCTACCCCATGAGTGCTGCACTTAAAACATAAATATTGTTTATCTTGTTGACTTGCTTATAATCAATTTCCAGCCTAAGAAGGCAGCATGCCTGTGATATCTGCCCCCTTATCAGTCTGGGCTTCCAGAAGTGAGGATTTAGGAAACAAGCAGACAGCCAGGGGCAGATCTGGAAGCTACTTGCTTCCAGGCAAGACCTGCAGCCAGAAATCCACAAATACAGAGTGAGACTGCAAGCTAGAGAATTTTTCTCAGCTAATAAATGCCCATTATTCATCACAGGAACATACTTCAAAATAAAATTAAAATACAAATTTTCACTATTATAATACTCAACTAAGAATGTATTCCAATGTGCCAGATGTCAGCAGCAAACTGTGAAACTTGAAGACTAAATTCACCCTTGGTTTTAAAAATCAATAGTGACAGAAGCCTTTGATAGAAAATGGCAATAAAATCCACTACTGTGCTGGGTATGAACAAATCCCTCACCACCAAAGAACTGCAAACAAAGTAATGCAATGGTTTTACAAACCTGGCTCCAAAACTCAGAAGGGTTAAAAAAGTAAATAAGAAATGAGGGGATGAGAAACATAATGAGGGACTAGCCTGGAGAAATTCTTAAGTATCATGGAAATGATCTTCAAGTGACAGCTACAAGTTGCCAGAAGACACTCAAAGGATTCCCAACATGAATGCTTCCAGAACTGATAAAAACGATTTAGAAAGAAAAAGCTGTGTTTTCTATGGAAGGAAACTTGTAAACAGACCTCATGAGAAATATGTCAAAAAGAAAACAAAAATTATGAACAGTACTTTAACAAAAAATCGTAACTCAATGTGTCAAGTTCCTACTGGAAGAATCTAAAAGAATTCATGATGTTGCTTAAGGAAAAGCTACCGAGATTGGGTAGGATGCTATTAAATTCTGCAATTACCAGAAGAGTTAGAAAGAAATACATTTTCAAATGTAACTATTATTAGTATTAGATAAATCAGATTTTTTACATTCCCTAAATACACAGAAGTACCACTGAAGAGCCTTTTGCCCTGTGCTCAGACACGAACAGGCAGGAAGGCAGAGCATGAATGAGCAGAGTCCATAACCTGCTCCTGATGCCCAGGGGACACTGCAGGATGCATCTGCACACAGACCTGAGCTGGCTCTGTGCAGCACAGTGCTGCAGAGGCAAGGAGGATTTCAGGAGGGACAGCCTGGCCTGGGGGGGTGTCCCAAGGTTTATTCTGCCTGCCCAAGTCACACAGGTAACCCATTTCAGGGTGCCACAAGTCACTTCCACTTAGGCAGTCAGAGCACGTTGGAACTGTTCACAGTGCAGAAATATTCAGTGTCCTATAAATTTACTCCTTAAACAACATCTCTACTTTCCTTCTCCCCAGAGCTCTGGGAACATGAACAAGGAGGCAAAGCTTGGGAGACAATCCATTGCACCTGCTGTGCACAAACAAGCTGTTTCTGTACTTCAACGAATACACAGGGCTGCATTTGCAAAAGCAAGTCACTTGAATATGGAGAAAACAGTCAAAATAGCCAAAGATTATTTGTCAAGGCAGGACTGTACCAATTTTAGAGACTGCATTGCATATTCACAGCTTTACCAAATGAAGTCAAACTGCCAGAGGGTTAATATGCAAATCCTTGGGAGCAGGTTTGGGTTACACTTGTATTTTGCACTACAAAACCACGTAATGACCAACACTCCAGGTACCAGCAGCACAGGCTCTGCACTAGAGCTCACTTCTGACAAATAAGTTCCACACATTTTTCATGATCATTCCTGTCAATAAATTTGGCCACCATCAACCAAAAAGAAGAAAATATCCCAATAGCATTTGAACAAACACTAACACAAAAGCCAAGGTTTTCTAGAGATTGTGACACCTCTTTACATCATCCAATACATGGCTTCACTAAGTGTTATGCAAAACGCAATTTTCATAAGATCTGAAAAATCTGAAATGAAATTCAATTTTATTTCTAATCATTAATCTAGAAGACTTCTTAAAAATTCAACAGACCATGCTAAGATGCCATCTGAGATGCCTCGAACAATCAAGGCACTGTTTAACAAAGAAAACTGAAGTGGGATCACAGACACGGGCAGAAGCCAAAGGTCAAATCTGGGAGCTCACTTGCACTGGCTTAGCATGGCCAGGTTTTGGTGCTGGGGTGGCTTTGTGAGAAGCTGCCAGAAGCTTCCCTGCGTCCAGCAGAGCCAAATTTGGGCCCATCAGGGACAGTGGCAGCACCTCTGGGGAACATTTAGGAAGGGAGAGGAAATCCCCGTGGAATTGCAGCTGGGTGAGAGGAGTGAGGGGATGGGAGAGGAGCAGCTCTGCAAACCCCAGGAGGGGCAGGAGCTGCTCCAGGGCTGGAGCCCGGGGTGCAGCCCAGGGAGAGGCAGCTGTGCCCCTGCAGCCCCCGGGCTCCAGGATGGAGCAGAGATCCCCCTGCAGCCCCTGCAGGGCCCCCCACGGGAGCAGGGGGTGCCTGAAGGAGGCTGTGACCCCACAGGGGACCAGGGCTGGAGCAGCTCCTGAAGGACTGACTGCACCCATGGGAAGGGACCAGGATGGAGCAGCTCCTGAAGGACTGACTGCACCCATGGGAAGGATCAGGATGGAGCAGCTCCTGAAGGACTGACTGCACCCATGGGAAGGGACCAGGATGGAGCAGCTCCTGAAGGACTGACTGCACCCATGGGAAGGGACCAGGATGGAGCAGCTCATGGAGCTCACTGTCTCCTGTGGGAGGGACCCCACACTGGAGCACAGGAGGAGTGTGAGGAGCCCTTCCCCTGAGGAGGAAGGAGCAGCAGAGATGACCTGGGATGAGCTGAGCACAGCCCCCGTTCCCCATCCCCCTGCACCACTGGGGGAGAGGTGGAGAAATTTGGGAGTAAAGTTAAACTCAGGAAGAAAGGAAGGCTGAGGAGAAGATTTCTTAAGATTTAGATTTTATTTCTCATTATCCCACTCTGATTTGATTGGTAATGAATTAATTCTCCTCCAATCAAGTCTGTTTTTCTGTCAGTAACAGGTGAGGGATCTCTATCCTGACTCACAAGACTTTCCTTACTCCTTATTTTCTCTCCCATCCAGCTGAGGAAGGCAAGGATGGAGAGGCTCTGGTGGGCACCTGGTGTCCAGCCAGGGTCAACTACCACATAATTTTTCAGTAACTACTTCATCCAACCTTTCTTCCAGGCATGGCTGCTATTAATCCATCATAACACTCCCCATTAGCAAACTCGGCTTCCTGAGACTCAAACTTCCGAAGAGTTATTGGAGAAACTTCACATATTGATTGACTGCCTCTCAATTCCTCTGGTTACAGTTCACAAGAACAGGCACTTAAATGTCAGATGCAGAGAAACTTTTTATCACAGATTTGATTTTTTTCCAGCCTAGCAAAAATACAGTGAAACTGACCTAAAGTATTATCCCTTTACAAGCCTGACATTTGCACACAATTACAGAAAGTTACTGGAAACAGAATGTCTAACAGGTCAGACAGAGGCAGAACCTTACTGCCACCACAGTGTCACCAAGTGCAGCATCAGAACCCAAAGCAGGGACATGTTGCTCTGTTCCTCATGTGCACGATGTCCCTTTTGGGATAATAGGGCAGGAAGACACAGAACTGAGAGCAATTACACGGGACAGGCAGAGGAGTTTGGGGCCACAAGAAAAAGCCTTCAGAAACCAGGGGTTCTAAGTCCAAAACCTCTATTGCTGAAGCAAATACTTATCAAAGTACTTTCTCCTCTCTGGTGAAGTAGCTGGTCCTCCTGCAATCACTAGGTTTCATCCAAAATATCTGGTGAATAAAAACCAGCTGAATTTTGTCACTTCAACTCCTGCATCTAGTGCTTAGTGCTGCCTGCAAATAGAGATAATCCACTGTAATCAATACTCTTATGCAATGTATTTCTGAGTGCCCAACTTGCAACGTGGAGTTTGTGACCAGGAGTGGCCATGGCAGCAACTGAAGGCAATGAAGTCAAACTGAACACAATAAATTAACCAGCATTTTTCATTTCATATTTTAAGTAGAGACAATTAGGCTCCATTTCCTACTTACAAAAGGAGGCCAGTAATCCCCTTAACTGCATTGTTGAGAAAGTTGTTATAGGGATAAGCTTCACAAAAAAACCTGCTGGGTTATTAATTCCCACTGCAGAGGGGGCAGCAAGTAAGCCTGAAGCAACCCACTGAATAGTGGAGGAAAAAATATTATATAAATCTTCATTAATTAGGACTGTCCAGCCTACACACTGTAGAAATTAAAAATAATAGTAGTACTTGGTCATGCAGCATAATATATATGCACATGGGAACCACTGTGACTGTGCTCAGGAACCTCCTTTACAGCACATCCTAATCTTTGAATGTTTAAATTTACAGCCTTATTAACATTTGAGTGTTTCCTAAGTTTCAGAGCTGTGTTAATGCTACAAAAATGTAAACAGTATCATTTGTAAGTACTGAAAACCTATTGGCTGCTTAATACAGAAAAGAATTACTCATCAAGAAGGAAAACAGTTTTGTGGTTAAAGCACAATAAACACCACACATTTCGTACTCCCTCTGACCTCCCAACCCATCTGCCCTACTACCACAAATGTGCTCTCCAGAACACTACAGAGAAGCCCAAAAATCATCTATACAAAAAAAAAAAAAGAGTATGGAATAGCTTATCTGATGATAATGGCAGTGCACCTCAGCAACAACAAAGATCCATTTGCTTAAAATTTCTGCAAACAGTAAAACAAGCATTTGTCAGAAAAGCAGAAAGAATGTGAAAAACAGAAAGAAAAACAAGAGTCGATAATAATAAATGAGGAAAAAAAACAACAAAGCTGCCACAGAAATATAAACAATGCTGAAAACCCAGGCAAAAGTGTATCACCAGGCCAATCTCAGATTTGAAGGGCTCTGCTTTAGCAAGAACAGCAGCTTGGGAGCCATCAGCCCAGCTCAGACTGCCCTGAGCACCAAATGAAGGCACAGCCTGGGCGGCTGCTGCTGCTGCTCAGAGCGTGTGCCACCACAAAAACACGGCCACAACCACAGCAGGGCATGCAGCTCTTGGCACACCCTCAAAAAACTTCTTTTTTTTTTTTCATTTTAAAAACAGATGGCAAAGTGAAATGTAAAAGAAAGTGAATATTGAAACACAGAAAACAGTAAAGTTCATGATAGAAATTTCAAATTCCAAAGAGTAAAAGTTAGAAAAATGCCTGAAGCAAGAAAAAACAAAGCTAGAAAAAACTGCCATTTAAAAAAAATAAATTTAAAAATACATTTATAAAAATCACTGTTTAGACAACAAAAACAAAACACTAAACCATCAAAGTTCACATATAACTGCCTTTTCTGATCACTAAAAATAAACAAACCTTTATAATGGAACACACATTTTGAATCAAACATGAAACACAACATTTGTAAACTCTGAAGACAAATTTATTTTCAGCAGCAGACCCATGAAAAGTCCAATATACATTCTTTCACCTGCTTTGAAGTTCCAACAACAGATATTCCAAAATAAAATATTACAAGCCAAGCTAACACTGGTCTTTCCTGTCTGATATTCACTTCATATTCTTAGTTTACAGCAGCACTTAAATTTTGTAACTAACATAACTGCAATTAAAAAATAATTTCAAATTAGCAACTTTTTTTGCTATTTGGTTATGAATGTAAGCCCACGTGAGTATTAAGATACTAAAAGCCAGTGGAAAAAAACACAAAGGCATGAAAAGCCATAAAGTGTACAAATGAAAAATGCAGATAAACAAAAGAAGCACAGCAAAGGAAAACTAGATGGCAGCACCTCCTTATTTTTCACAATTTCACAAGTCTGATTCAAAACATAGATATGGAGATATCTATGGAGGCAAAAATTTAATGCAATCTAATTACCACTTTTAGAAGACTTCTGAATTTATTTATTATCTCTGAAGAATATAGTAGTGCAAGCAAACCCACACTGTTTGACCAGAGCAGAATTCTTCTAAGATCAATTTAAGTTCTAACAAATTGTGGCTTGTTTCCTAAAAATCCTGTACCTTAACTAATATTTTAATGCTGATTAAAATTTGGCAACGTTAAAAATTTATTAATATTCGGCTAAAATTAATGTAAATCAAAAAGTAAAAGGTTAAAAAGTAAAAAGTTAAATTAAAATTATGCACAACTGAGTTTAAAACATCCAAATCATGTTTTTCAAAAGAAGCACATTATCACTCTCACAGTACAACAAACTTGTATCAATAATTATAAATGATAATTATTATTATAATTATAAATTATATCATAAATTATTATTACTGCATTATAAATATTATTATAATAATCAGGGAAGACCAAGTATTTCCATATAAACCCCGAGGTAATAATTTAAAAAATAAAAAATCAAAACCAAGCCTCTTGTAGCTGCACTGATATGAAAAATACTTTTAATATACCTGAGTATTGTGCAATTTTTCTCTAAACAAAACAGAGAAAAACTGCAGTTAGGAGTAGTTAATAGAACAGAATTGTAGATTCATTTAGGTTGAAAAAGGTCCCAAAGGTCAATGAGTCCAACCATTAACATCCTCATTACAATCCTACACAATCTCATAATTAGAACTAAATTAAAACTGTTATTTGGTAAAATTGCACTTACACATGCTTTTCCTGAATATTTTAAAGATACCAGAAATACAGTAAGTGGTAAAAATCATTAAAATATCAAAAAATCTTTGTGTTACAGGAACTTCTCAGTCACTGCTCTCTGTACTGTTGTTACGTCCGGGTTCTGATGATGGGGCTGGATGTGTGTCACTGCTCCTGTGTGGGGCCTGTGCTGCAGACACTGCCCAGCCCCCTGGGACACGGGTCCCTGTCCCCCTGGGACACTGCCCAGCCCCCTGGGACACGGGTCCCATCCCCTGGGACACGGGTCCCTGTCCCCCTGGAACACTGCCCAGCCCCCTGGGACACGGGTCCCATCCCCTGGGACACTGCCCAGCCCCCTGGGACACGGGTCCATGTCCCTTGGGACACTGCCCAGCCCCCTGGGACACGGGTCCATGTCCCCCTGGGACACTGCCCAGTCCCCCGGGACACTGCCCAGCCCCCCGGGACACGGGTCCCATCCCCCGGGACACGGGTCCCTGCTCCAGCTCCTTTGAGCTCAGCCTTAAACTGATCCCAGCTGAGCTCCCCCTTACAAGGTATGTGATTATCCCCACGTGCCAGTTTTCCAGAATCCCACTAAGAATGGAAACAATCAGATTTTATTCATGCTCTACACAGCAGCAATTAAGAGGGGGATAACTAAATGTTAATCAAAGATTACCCCACCTAAGAGTCAAGAAGAACCCAAGACTTCCTTTCAAAATGGATTTGCCTCTCTTGTCCCAAGAATATAACACAAAGCTACCCAAAGCTGTGCATCTGCCTCTACTCCTGAAAGCTGCAAAGAACAAGATAAAGATACTAGAAACAGCAGAAATCAAACAACTTAAATAGCAAATGCAAGCAATTAAAGAATAAAAAACATCAGATTTAAGTCTGCTGTGTAACTCAATCGTGTGCCTTGACTGCCCAGCTGAAGCATTCGTCGTGGAAGGACTGGAATTCACTGCACACCCACAGGACACAGCAAGGTAGTACCAACAGGATCTTAGTCTTTCTGAACTCCTGTGTTTGGCACTGCAATCCAAATACACCTTTTTTTAAACTTGGGAAGGGAAGAGGAGCGGCTCTATCAATTCCCTGCAACAGTAAGTGCTACTGTATATAGATATTTAACTTCTGAACCTCCAACAACACAGTATGTAAGGACAGAGCCACTGACTTTAGGGAAAGCCTTTACTCAAGCCCTTACACAAATTCCTCAGAGGAAACACACTACACTTTCCTTATCTCAGCAGCTTCCATTGTTCCCAGAGGAAGGTGGCTCCTTCCTCATACACTGTCCTGAAGCTAGAGGAATTTTCAGGGAAAACATGGCTCATTTTTCTTCCAAAATATCTGTGAGCAAATGATAACCCTAGGTATGGAAAAAAAAAATCTTGCAGTAGTATCCAGGCTGCAGAAGTAGCTTAAAATTTGAACAGTTCTGTAGGTATTGACCAAGTCAATCTTATTTCAGAACATTTAAAACATTGCCTTATTTTCCCCTCCTTTTTTGAGACTGGAGAAATTACACAGTTGTCAAGGGGAGAGAACCAAAGAACTTTCAAATTTAGATGAACACTTGGTAGTTTTTCAGACACTCCTTCTTCTAGTTTTAAAAAAAGTAATTCCAAATCCATTTTATGTTCTCCAGTTAGCACTGTCAACACTTCTTAATGAGTTGCCAAAAGTAACTGCCAGCTTTTGCAATTTCTTTGGCATGTTATTTAATATCCTGTATTTTACATCTAGCTGCATAGCTCACAACAGACTTTCTCATCACAATAATTAAAGTGTATAAACAAATGAAAACAATCACTTAGCTGAGTAACTTGTGACACCTGAATGGCTGTCATTAGGCTAAAAATTAGGACAATCTGCAGAACAGCAACCAGAATACCCATGAAGTATGAAAGCCCTGTCTTTTTCTGATGCATTCTTCATAAGATATTATTTCCTAAAATCCTTAAGATTCTAGGAAATAATACCTTATGAACTGCAAGTTTCCACCTGTACTGACTTTCTACATAGGGAGAAGAAGGGTAAAACACAAACTCAGTGACAAAAATACAATGCTAAGATCTACAAATTTAAAGCACTCTGCATTTTAATCCAAATAAAGCTATCTTAAAATAACTGAATAAAGATACAGTAATTAAGATGAGCTCTGCACAGTAAAATACCAACCATCCCACTAATATCAGAAAGAAAGGTTAAAACTCCATAGCCTGCCATGTTCATCCATCTCACAGACCACTTTGCAGGATTCAGGCAATTTATGTTTATATTCTGTCTTGAGCTAATAGCACCACAATTTTCCTGTGTTTCAGTCACAGTGGACATCATGACTCTTGAATATTCATACTCTATATAAACAAAAACCTAGGGGACATTATTTTTTATTAATTTAAAATTTCTTCTGGAAATTTTAATTCACTGAATTCAGCTTTCTGACCACCAGAAAGAGATGAAACAGCTTAATTAAAAACTCCCTGAAAAAATTATTTTTCAGTACATACAATTTCCTTTACTTTAGAACCAGATCCCTGAATTGACTCATTATAATGACTACTCAAACAAATAACTGGCATTTCTAAAACCTTAGCATAATATTTATCATTGAACATTTCATCTGGAAAAACAATGAACAGTCTGGTTATAAACCAACCCCTAATCAGATAAAAGTCCTATGTCTAGTTCTGATTAGATAAACTTTTAGAATTTATATCTTTACAACCTTGTTGTAAAAGGCTGTCAACCACAATTTTTAAAGAACACTCTAAGGTCAAACATACAAAACATAAGCATGTCACAACGAAAGAAGACTCTGAAGATCAAGTGCAGAATCAGGGAAGTTCAATGTAAATTTCCCAAGGGCAATATTAATTATTTCTTAACTCCGTTAATTACAACAAATAGAGAAATGATGCAGTACAGTTTGGGCAGCTACCACTGAGATATTCAAAGGAGATGAATCCTGAAAAGCTACAATATCATGATTCTAATCCCCCTACACTAAAATAATCAAACTTTTCCATCTTGCAAGATATTGATCATTCCTAAGGCCTTGCTGGCTTCCTCTATTCTGAGCCAGGGTGTTAGCACTAGGTAGTGTAAAGGCAAAAAAAAAAAAGGAAAAACAAGTGTCCAGTGCAGTGGGGTATTCATCTGCGCAGAAACCTTTACAAAAACAAACACAACTTTCTAATACCTGAACTCCAGATTTCAGCTGACTCTACAAACACCTGAACATGCAGTATTCTCATGGGTTTATTTTTATATAAATCCATCAAGTAGGGTTATACTCCTTCTACAACATTAACTGCTTCATACAAGTAGAGAACAGCTGCCTGAGATCATCATGATCTACATTTGCTGTGCACACATCTGAAGGCTGACTTTGGGATCCAAACCCCACACTGAACCCAGAGCCAAGCAGGGGAGTCTACACTTCTGCACACTTCATTAGATTCCATGTGCAGTAAAGGTTATTCCTCAGAAGTCCTCAAATTACAAACAATTTTTTAATATCTCTTATGAATACTTCCATATTGAGTTTTAATTCAGTATGCTGGCCATATAGAAAACTAACAGTGTGGAAGAAAAATAGCTAAAACTAGCAGACTTAGATCCCACTGTTGGTACAGTCCCACCACACACCTGTTTTGCACTTACACTACACACTTGTCTCAGGACAAGTGCTTGTAGTAATTACTAAAGAAGTGCACTTATTCACAAAGAAAGTCCCCAACAACCAAAGACAGATGTACAAATTCAGGAACTGGCTGCAATTTTGTTCAAACTAGTAAAAAAAATAAATGAACACAGGCTTATCTCTGTATTTATTTTCCTGGAATACATTTCTCTTTGAAGGTTTCTACAAGTCTTTTTCTTACAGATACCAGAAATTTAAACATTATATGGCTGCCTTTTCTGCAACGAGTTCTTTAACAAATTTCATCCAATTCTGCATTTACCTCTCTTTTGAGAGCATAAAGTTTTTCCAAGTGATTCCAGGCTTTCATTTATGTCTTTCCTAACAATGAGCTACAGTCTTCCTAGGTACACTCACTTCTAAAACTTACATTCTAGTCGGCTACTCTGTGGTTTATAGATTGCCTCATCTTACTATTTTCAATTCTCCAAATTTATTCCAGCTTCCTTTTCTTGTGAAATGTTTATCATCGTTTTCAGTTTTGAATTAAACTTTAAAATCTTTTAGACTATAAATGCAGTGCAATACATAAAGCATATAAAGGGAAAGTAATGAAATTATACATATTGGGAAATACCTGTTGAACTTACTTCAAGCAACTTCTACAACAACTAAAGAGTTGTAAAGGCACCTTTTTAATCTTTCCATACAGAATTACTTATCTCTTCTGCAAATACAGACCTTAGACAAAACTACCTTAAACTCCACCTCTTATTACTGTGGCACAGCAGCCCTGTACTAACATCCAAACATGTTTGCCTCTGCATTTCAGAGAAATAGCTCAGTTCTAGCCCTAAACGGCCCAAAGCTAAATTGTCTCTCTAGAAACTTTTGAACCAATGCATCCTTCAAAGAAATTTAAATAAACAACAAAACAAAATAAAAAAACAACCCCTACAGAAACAAAACACCAAAACCAAAACAAACCAAAGAACACAAGACTACCCCACATTCATCCTAGGAAATAAATCAGCCCCAAGTTCAAATCAACACATTCCACTGATGAATTTGAGATAGGAAAGCACTCTATCCTACTAATCCCTAGAAAAAGGGAAATGTACTCACAACACAGGCAAAACTTTCAGTGTAGGCAGATCACACCCAGAAGCAAATTAGAAGAATCAAATCAATCTTTCTTTTGAAGAAAGTATATTTGAAAAGTTATTTAAAAATTATTGCAAATCCTTGGATAGAATGTGATTAGCTTTCTCTTTTCTAATGTCCAGTGAAATCAGCTATCCTGGGATATCACAGTACTTCTGATTCCGAGCAGCAAGGGACACTTACTAAACCAGTGATACACAGTCCAGACTAAGACTGAGCTTTGTAGCCTCCAATCATCTCTCATTCTCAACACAGGTCTTAAGAGACTCTCTAAAGCAGATTTTTTCCTTAAATTAAAAAAAAAAAAATCCTAGGTCTCATAAAATAAACAACATTTGAATAAGTATTTCCTGTTTTCACAACAGAAGGGGAAAGAAAGCACGGCTGCAGAAACAAATGAGGTAACAATGTGTAAGACATAATGCACCAAAGTGAAATGAAGCCACACATACCTGAGCTGTTGACAGGCGAAAAACAGGGCCAGTGGTGGGCACAGAAAGCCTGGGTGACATGCTGGCAGGACCCTGTCCCTGTGTCTGCACCTGAGCCTGCATCTGAGCCTGTGCCAGAGCCTGCTGGGGCACCATGACGAGCTGTCCCGCATCCGTGCGCACCAGGACCATCCCTAGGGGGGCAGGGAACAGTCACTGCACAGCAAACAACAGCCAAGGTAACACACAAAGAACCACAGAGCAAAATGCAGGTAAAGCACTCTACATTATTCTCTATAGTCTACCTTTTTTTGATTCTCATGTAACAGGAGATTTTATTGCAAAGAAAAAAAGGAGTCCCCACTAGCACACCCAATTCAGTTTGGAATTTAAATAACTGCAGTTTAGGGAAAGCAGTGATGAAAAAAGCAGCCACTTGACTGTTTGGGGGACAGTGGTTTCTAGCAGTCTAGTCAGGGTCAGGAGAACAAAATTAGAAATAAATGCTCATTAAAAGTAAAGACTGTAAGGACAATGCAGCTGCTGGGAGCATAACTGAGTATGTGCATTCCAGGGACAATGCCAAGAGAGCTTCACTAAACAACAGCTTATGAGTACATGCAAATATTAGGCCAGACACACTTCTGGGTATACAGTATTTGAGATTTACTTAACGCTGAGCATTAACAGTTTAATCTATTTGGTACCCACCATCACCTCTTTGGGAGGCACTACCTATGGTTTCAACATGAACAACAAACACTGTCAGGCCCAGAGAACCAACACGACTCCTCAGCACACTATGGTACACTGCAGCAATTTTAGACAATTGGCAAGTGTTTTCTAACACCTTCTGGAAGTAAATGACAATTTTTTCAGATTATTTTCTTGTAAAACACCTCACAAATAGAGGCCTTCTAGACAACAGAGCCATTGCCATCAAGCTGTGCCCAAAGTTTTGTAGCCAGCAAGCTGGAAAAGGGGAAACAATGGCTAAGTTGGTCCATGGATCCTGGAGTTTCACACGTTCAAGGTCACTGCAAAGCATGTAATGTTCTTCCTACAGTTCACTCAGAACTAAGAAGCAGCTCTCCAGACAGATTATTAAAAAGAATTTCCAAGTCAGTTCCAGAATACATTTTAATAATTTAACCTAGATAGGATCCAATGAGTCAAATAAATAGGAAAACATCTTGTCTGCAACAACTAGAGAACCAAAACCTAAAAACCTATGAAATCATTTTTAATCTGCTGATAACAGGGTCAGTAGACACTGTTTCTACAACTTTTCTCTAAGTGCAAATTGCTTAATATACTTTTTTACCTTTTCAAAGGAAAATGAAGAAGGTAAACTCTTATATCCACTTCGAAAGGTAAAAGCCTACATCCAATTCTAATTGTTAACTCCCCAGGGGAAAAAACCCCAACACCTTGCTAAAGGGACACACTTTGCAGCATACCCTGAGGATAAAGAAATTCAAACACTATTAAGACAAATTTCAGAACACTATAGCAAGAAAGCCTTTCTTTCGGTCTGACATGGAAAACCCAAATCTGAATTGTGGGATGAACATGTGAGAGAACTGCAGCACACATAAAAGCCCTCACTCACAGAGCTGAGTGCTTTCCTGCTAGAAACACAAACAGAAGGCAAATTTCTGCCACCATAAACTAAAGATTCATGGAAATCAAAGTTTAAGGTAACAAGCATACAGAGCTACAGCAAGGACCACATCCAAAAGCCATAATAACAACTCTCTTTCAAAGCCAAGAGTGAAACTCATTAAAAACTCATCTAAAAAGCAACTTTTAAGGTCCATTAGCCATTTGAGCACCAAGCTTCACAGTTTATATTTGCAGAAAATCCTGCAAGCAGATGATATATTTGGCATATGACATTCCTAAACCATCTGGACACCCCAATATGCCAACTGGCCAAACTGGTTATCACCTCCCTGATTATGTTGTGAACCTTATAAAAAAATCCTCACAGGATAATGCCTACCACACATTAAAAAATACATGTTCTATTTGCATTACACAGATTCACAGGCGTGTTCTTAATTTATCTTCGGATTTGCTAAACCTAATCCTGAATAGAGAAAAACTGAGTGGAAAGGACAAATGAATTGCAACATGTGCCACAGTCTCAATCAAATCGGCAGACACAATTACTACTATAAATTAATAAATATTCATGTGTTAACATTATATTTTAATTCAGTTTGGAGGACTACAAATTCCTGTTGCTGAGCAGCTGGTACATGCCAGAATCCAGTTAAATTATGAGTTTAATTTTACCTTCCTGTCAGTCACATAAAGATGAAATATGCAACTTATGACCATTATCTGCTACAATAATAATACCTGTCCTCAAAAAATTATTCTAAATTTCTGTTTTATATAGAAGTTTGCTATATGAGAGTTTCAGATTAATTATCCACCGAGTTAAAAATCCAAAACTGACATTGTATTTTCTGCATAACTTCTTTTTAGAACATACTATCTTCATGTTTATGCAAATTTAATGGATTTCCAACTACCTTGTAATAAAATCAAATTTAAATTAAAACTTTCTGGTGTATTATTTCCATAGCATTTTCTAAATCCTGGATCCAACTGTTTTCAAGATTCAGTTTTCCCACTTCTGCTTGAAAGTAACAGATCAAAATATTGACACAATGAACTTCAGAAACTGTGTGAAAAGTTACAATGCACATTAACATCTGCATAGAGTAACCTTCAACAGATTAACAAAGGGAGGTAAAGGTTAAAGGCACACAGTCTGAACAGCAACTTATCTGTTTCAAGTTAGTTGGGTCTTCATGAAACCACCAAGATTTGTATGTTTGGAGCATCAGATTCTGGAGGATTTTTCATAAACTAGGGCCAAATACACAACTACTAAAAGTCCACTCAGAAGCAAACATCTACACCATCACATTGCTGCTCTACTTAGCTAATAAATATCAAATATTGCAAGAAACAAGTTGGAAGAACTAAGTTATTTCAGACTACATCAATAGGTCCACATCTTAACATGCTATTGATATTAGCACGATACTAGGAAAAAAAAAAAAGGAATTAGCTTAAATGTTGAATCAGCTCCTAAATCAAGAAGGCACGAAGATACCAAAGTTTTTGCAACATGAAAAATCTAAGTAGGGGACCACAGCGCCCTTCAGATGAAACAATATACAGATTAAGAGTAGGAATCATGAGGATGAAGGGATGCTGGATGAAGGAAGCTAGCAACTTTGCTGAACTCAAATTTTTAGTAAATAAAGTTAAGAAACTTAGAGGAGTACAAAGAGCACACAATCGCTTCAGAGTTGGAAAAAAAATCTGGTGATGTGAAGACTACCCTCACAAAACGTAAACTTCGCCATTACTGAAATGATACATTTTAGATTACACACATTTACCACCTGGTTCACAGCACAAAACATTCTTTCAAGTAGAAAAACTTTTCAGGACTATCAAGCGTAAAGCAGAAGATAAAGTCCTTTAAAACCCATATAAAGTTATTCTTAGCTATCGCTCCAGCTCTTTATCCCGTGTCCAACTACACCATCACAGGGTAACTCACTGTAAGTACCGCTCTCCCCAGGACAAAACCAATAACTCACCCCACAGCAGCTGCAATTACTCGGCATTAGCCGTACCAGTTACACCCTAATTAGCGGCAGCCTGTTCGTCAGACGGTGCCCTCAGACAGGTGCCTCTTCTTTGGTATCCAGCAGCAGGAACATGACAGCTTTGGGGGAAAGCAAAGCCCTCGACCAAGAGAAGAAGGTGAGAGGAGCGGCGCTGCCGGGAGCGCTGCGCAGCACTTACCGGGCGGGATGGTGAAGCCGGGCGGCAGCTGGATGGTGGTCTGCGGCGGCGGCCGCACGATCAGCTGCGGGGCCACGATGCGGGGGGCAGCGCCCAGCGCCGGCCGCGGCGATACGGCCTGGGGGGCGGCGGGCAGGGCAGCGCCCGCCTTGGCGGTGACCGCGGGCTTGGGCGCGGCGGGGGCCGCGGGGGCCGGCGGGGCCGAGCCCGGGGCCGGCGGCGCGGGCGCGGGGCTGGCGGAGGCGCCGAGCGCGGTGACCGCGGGCAGCGCGCCGGGCGCGGGCTGGGGCTGCGCGGCGGCGGCCCCGCCGTGCCCGCTAACGGGCGGCGCCGCGCCCGCCCGGGCCCCCGCGCCCTCCCCGTTGGGCGCCGCCTCGCCGGGGCGCGGCGCGGGGGCAGCGGCGGCGCCCTCGGCCGCTCCCGCCGCTCCGCCGCCCCCCGCCGGGGTCCCGCCGCCCCCCGCGGCCCCGGGCGCGCCGTCGGCGGCGGGCGGGCTGGGGCCGGGGCTCCCCGCGTCCCGCGCGGCGGCGGCTGCAGCGGCCACATGGTTGTTGACAGGCTGGGCAGGGGCGGCGGGCTGCGGCGGGGCGGGAGCGGCGGGGCTGCCGCCGCCGGGAGCCGCTCCATGTGATTGCTGCACACTACTACTGTTTACACTCGCTCCCCTCCCCGCCGCCGCTGCCGCCGCCGCCGGGGTAGACGGGGACGGGAGAGGCCCCTGGGCGGGGGCTCGGCTCCCCGCGCTGCCGGGGCGCGCCGCCGCCTCCCCTGCCCCGGGCGCGGGAGGGGGCGCAGGGCGGCCGTGCTGTTGCCGGCCGGGGCTGCTGCCCCCCGCCAGGCTCCCCTGCTGCGGCTGCGGCTCCTGGGACGGGGCGGAGGTCCTGGGCGGGGGCGGCTCGGCGGGACCGCGGCCGCCGGCCAGCTGCGATTCCAGGGATCCCACCAGGTCGCTGAGCGCCTTCTCGTCCACCTCCTCGGAGAAGAGCAGCATCTCCTCCAGTGGGTCCGACGCGCCCGCCGCCATCTTGCGCTGAGCTGGGAGCCGGCGGCGCTGTGCGCATGCGCGGGGCTGTGCCGCGCGCGGGGCACCATGGGAGGGGCCACCGCCTCCGCCCCGCCCCGGGGCGGCACCGGAGGCACCCGGGCGGGAGCGCGCTCGGAACCGGCACCGGGACCGCCCGAGCGCCCCGGCAGGTGCGGCCAGCTCGGGGGACGCCGGCACTGCCCCTCGGGAAGCCGCGGGGCGGCAGCGGGTGCAGGGAGGTGCCGTAGGGGCGGACTCGGTGTGGAGCAGCCTCCCTGCCCCGCCTGTCCGCAGGGAGCCGTCCCGTCCCGCCAGGAGAAGCGACCGAGCCTCGGCTGCCCCGCCCGGCCCGTCCGTGCAGCGGAGGGAGCTGTCCCAGACTCCAAGCACGGACAGATCGCGGTTCACTGCTCTGATTTGCACCTGCCGGTGTCCAGAGCTACTCGCTCTAGCCAGACCAGAAGGGCTGCAGTGATACAGTTTCCTAACGGGGACGCTGTTGGCAGAAGATTTGGAAAACAAAAATAAGGCTCCCTCCTTCCATCGCCAGAGCTGCTGCCCTGGCGTGCTGTTCCCTCGGCAGCCTCGCGGGAAATTCAAGGTAGTTAATTTTGTTGCTAATGTTTCTGTTATCGCAATTCTGTGTGCCTTTTTCCCACCAGCACTTCCTCACACACTCTGAAATAACTTTTAAGAGAAAGACAGTGGTCCTAAATCATCGTTTTCTTAACTAATGACAGCACGGCGTCTTCGATAGACCCCTCCAAATAAAAGCTCTTTCCCGTACGGATAACATAGAAGGGATAACCGTGGATTTGTGACCTCGGCAGCAGCTCGGATTCCAGATCTGTCTCTGCTGGCCTGCACGAGTGTCTGCAAAACTGGGATGCTGCTGCTCTCTGGTCTGAAATGGTGAATCATTCCTCGTTTTGCGATCTCTCAGGGCTTTCCAAAAAACTGGAAAAGGTGTTTCCGTGAATAAGGACATTCAGTTGTTCCATGCCCTGGTGGAAGGAGTGGGGGCTGGCTCAGCTCCTCTCCAGTCCTGGCTCCATGTGCTCAGTCCTGCCGTGTGCGACCCGCTGGAGTCACAAGCTGCTCCTGGCTGCTGTTTCCTCTCGAAGGAGGTTACATTTTTATTCAGGATAGTTTCTCCTGATTGTCGTTTAGGAGCAAGTTTATGATGTATGAGAAGAAACCACTTTTTAAATGCATTAAATATAGGTCGTACCAGTTTAATTAGGATAAGTTTAAATGTCTCCTGAAATTAAACCAGTGCATATTTCTTCAAGAAAACAGCCAGTGAAATTACTGAAGGTCCAAAGGTGTGGTAGGATGTATGAGCAGGAGCTGGTGCAGTGCATGAATGGGAAAGTACAGCAGTGTTTATGAAAAGCAGCATTAAATGTACACAAGAGATCTATACATAAAAAAATCTGCTCAGAAAATGAGCATTACTTTTGTGGAGTGCTACAGCTAAATTAAATTTGGTTTTTTAACAAATACTTCTATCTAGAAGTTTAATTAAAACATAATAGATATTACGATTCAATTTGCAATTGCATAAAGAGTAATTATTTGGGTTGGAAAAAATAGAAATCTATCTAATATGACTTTTTTTGAGTCATAAACTATTAATTATATCAGAATGTTCCATGCAGTCCTCACATAGTTGCCCTGCTCCTGAACTTCATTTGCATATGACCATGTCCAGAGTTTTCATAAGAGAATGGAAAGGTAGATACATGATTCTGCAACTAGTCCTGACTATGAAACAAATTTTAGTGTCCATTTTTCTAATACATTAAACTGGGTGTTTCCATAAAAACCAGCCTGGAGGAAACTGAATTGCTTTGTAACTTTAGACGAAAAAAGTTGCCTTCCCACTGGACAGAGAAAATGGCAAGTATTACAATTTGAATGTACATTGTGCATGGGTAATCTGTAAAACATTAATTAATATTTCTCCCCACTCACTTCTTTTAAAACGAGCCATTTTATATATATAAGCACACAGGGTAAGGAAGGGTAATAGAATCTTTTATTTAATGAAATATGATGTATACTGACTCACATTGGACTTCCTTCAAGTCAAAAGGTGAGGATACCTAAGAATGTTTATAAACTTGTTGCTGAAACTGCCTTTAGGCTTGAGCTTTTACATAGGGAATAATACTTCTGATAAAGTACAGAATCTCTGTGAACTTTTGTATTCTTTCTATTATAAAAATGTTTTCCAAATATTTTCATGCATTTCATCAGAAAAAATATTTCTGAATATATTTGATGCTCTTTCATTTTTTGGAGTTACATATATACAGAATACCAAAAAAAAGAAAAATCTAAGAGACCATTGTGATCATCTCATCTGATCTTTTAAGATACAATCTTTCCTGAATTATTTTTTGTTTAAGATAGAGAATGGTCTTTAGAAACGTTAACTTCTAACCATGGTCTCAAAATTGCCTGTGGAAGAAAATCCATCACAGAACTTGTTGAGCTGCTCTTCAGTTCTCAGCACTGCTCAGGCCTGTGCCCTGCTTAGAGCCCAAGTTTGTCATTAATAACTCAATACACAGCAAAGTCCCCCTGCCGTGTTCAGCTGCACAGAGGACAACAGGGCATGGGGATGAGTAACCTGTTGTCTTCCACAGAAGTGAAAGTGCTTAGAAAGGAGCACTATTCTCCTGCTTATGTGTCATGGGTTTGTCTCAAATACACACTTTCAGTGCCTTCAAATATACAATTTAATTATATTAAGTTTAATATCAAGATGCTACCTACCAATTCAGGTAAGATTTTAAGTTAACTTCTTAAAATGGAGAATTCCTTATCTATGTTATTGAAATTCACTTTACACTATAAAAATATTCCTTCAGCTGCTCATTTTAAGTACAACATAGTACAAAAATTGGAGAGCATGAAGATGACTAGAGAACTAAGAGCTGTCCTAGCTGTTCATAGGTGTAGATTAAAAAGGATGTCTAAGATCCTCTCAGCATTGCCAAGGCCACCACTAACCTATGTCCCCAAGTGCCACATCCACATGTTTTTCTCTCCAGGGATTGGGAATCTGCCCTGGGCAGCCTGACCACGCCTTTCCATGAAGAAATGTTTCCCAATATCCAACCTGAGCCTCCTGTGGCCCAGCCTGAGGCCATTTCCTCTCCTCCTGTCCCTGTTCCCTGGGAGCAGAGCCCGACCCCCCTGGCTGTCAGGGAGGTGTGCAGAGCCAGAAATTCCCCCTGAGCCTCCTTTTCTCCAGGCTGAGCCCCCCCAGCTCCATCAGCTGGTCTTCATAAGATTTCTGTCCTACATCCCTCACCAAACCTGGGTCCCTGGCTTGGAAGGCAGAATATGTGTAAATTTAGTTTCGTGTACTTCAGTTGCAAATTAATTTCATTTTAAATATGGCTTATAGGAATTTTGGAGCTTGCAAAGTTAATTATAAATACATGTTTAATAACCTAGACAGGACTTGATGGTGAGACTTAGGAATATTTGTCATCAAGGTAACAATTTAACCCTTAAGTGCTTCAAGGGGGTAGTTTTCTATTCCTAGGCATTTGTGCAGGTTTTTTGTTTGCTGGTTTGGTTTTTGTTTTGTTTTTGTTACTCATTCTGGCCAACTTCTCTCTTCCAGAAACTTACAAGTTGTTTCGGAAAAGGCTGTTAAGGCTGTTCAGCTTAGACAGCTGAGAGGGGCCCTCAGCCCTGTCTGTCTGTCCCTGTCTGTTTCTGTCTGTCCCTGTGTGCAGGCAGGCTCAGAGCAGTGCCAGGCTCTGCTCCAGGCCAATGGCACCAGAGCCACGGGCAGGGGCTGAGCCCAGGAGCTGCCCCTGCACAGGAGGCACAACTTCTGCCCTGGGCAGTGCCCAGCCCTGAGCAGAGTGTGCAGAGAGGCTGTGCAGTCTCCTCCCTGGGGATATTCCAGAGCCACATGGACACACTGCTGTGCCCTGTGCTCTGGGATGGCCCTGCTGGAGCAGGGAGGTGGCACCAGATGAGCCACTGCCATCCCTTTCATCCTGGGATTCTTTGAAAAATAAACCCTGGCTGTTTTGATTTCTCCTCTGCGCTGCTCATCTGTTGTGTCCCGAGCTCAGAGAAATGTCAACTTCTATTTCCTCTTCCAACCACATGACCTTGGAACCCTAATTCTAAAAATGTAGAATAGGAAGTAGACATCTGATTCTGCAACTAGTCCTGACAATGAAATAAATTTTAGTGTCCATTTTTCTAATACTGTGACATTAAATTATGTTTCCATAAAAACTACCCTCTCCAGTTTTGAGAGGCAGATGAGAGAAGCATTAGGAAGATGTGCACCAGACCTTCAATCCTTCCTGGAATCCTTCCTCCCTCACATCCTGTGTAAGGAAATTCATGTAACACGGGGTGTAGCTGATCTCTACGCTCTTGCAAACCTCTCCGCCTCCCCGAGGAGGTTGAGCAGCGGCCCCAGAGCAGCCTCCTTCCTTGTCACCGCATGTTATATGGGACTGCTCATGGGGGCACCAGCACTGGCCGTGCAACCGCCGGGCCCCTCAAACACCCCGAAACCTCCCATCACCACAGCTCACGAGCTGCACCGGGGCCGGGGCTGCCGAGCAATGACACGGGTCGGCCGGGCCGGGGGAACGCTGGGGCTGCGAGGCCGGGCCGGGCCGGGCACAGCCGAGCGGGGCCGAAGCTCCGCTCCCGCCATAGCGCGCGGGACCCCGATACCGCTCCCTGACGTTCCCGCCCCAACTCAGCGTCCCCGCTCGCAGCTCTCGCGAGAGCAGCCGCGCTCCCGGCATGCACCTGGCGGGCCGGGCGGGGGGGCGCTGTGAGGGAAGATGAAGGCGGCGGCCATGTTGGGAGCCGCGGGGCGCGGGCCGTGTTGAGCGCTCCGCTGAGGGTTGTGCCGAGGGCTCCGCTGTGCGGGGAGCGGCGGCTTGGGGCGGCAGGTGGACAGCGCCTACTACGACTCAGGATTGGGCTTTCTTGGCCGCTTGTGCCTGGCTTAAGGAGCCCCCGGCAGCGGCGAAGGGGTGTCCCTGACCGAGAAGAGCGCCATGAGCGGGGGGACGCCCTACATCGGGAGCAAGATCAGCCTCATCTCCAAGGCTGAGATCCGCTATGAGGGGATCTTGTACACCATCGACACCGAGAACTCTACGGTGGCGCTGGCCAAGGGTAAGGACGCGGCCGGCCGGAGGAGCGGGCCCGGCGGCGCTCGGGGAGGGGCGGGCGAGGAGCGCGGCCGCGGGACGGGATCGAGGCCGCGGGACCGACATCGAACGAGGACCTGGAGCCGCGGCGCTGTCCGGGCGCTGAGGGGCCCCGGCGGGCGGCCTGCAGCCTGCGGGGCCCGGCGGAGAGCCCGCCTCGTCCCGCCGTCCTCCCCGCGGGGCGACTGCGGGGGAAGTGGAAGCGAGATAGGGTCTGGCCGTGAGAGCGGCGGAGCTACAGCGCTGCGAGGCCCCGCTGCCCCCCGTTCCCCCTGCTCCGGGAAAGAGCCGAGCAGAGACGAGCCGGGAGCGGTACCGCGCCGGGAACTGCTCAGAGGTGTTCCTAGTGCAGTGCAAGTATGAAACCCGTGGCGGTGGAAGCGCTCCAGAGCTAGTGCGTGAAAGGGAGTAGGAGGGGGAAGCTAGAAAGAGATTTTCTTTGCATTGTTAAGAATTACAGACCTACAGGGGTACATGACTGGATTGCTCTGCGCCTTAGGACGGCAGACAGCTCGAGTCTGAAGGGAATCCTGAGTGCTGGATTACGGACAACAGCTGAACACAAGATGTTAATTTTGGAGGTATATGGCACAGTGTAGTTCGAAGTGGTAGGAGAATGTTATCGGCCAGAAGAGATACATACGTGTATCAGTATTTTTCTCCTTTACATTTCTCGCATCTGTGAAGTCTTGCTAAGTAATCTAAATTCGTGTGTAAAAGCAGAGAGCCTGTCCAGCCATTAGGTAAGAGGAAAAATTGCTGCTTGTGCAAATGAAATATTTGGAACAGAGAGGATTCCAGAGCTCGGTTCCTGGCTGATAGGAAAGGCTTAGCGCCGGTCTGTTCCGTTCTGCACAGCTGCCGTGGGTGCTGGTGCATACCAGGAGAGTGTTCGCTTTCGCTGGTCTTTGTGGTCATTCTTGTTTGTGCGCTGTGTCACTTTAAGGCCTTCCCTCCTCGCAAACAGCAACCCCCGTTATTGTTTAAGAAATAGGTTATTACTGTTTTGTAAATTGTGATATATCGGCTTTGAAACACTTTACAGTGAGTTCGGACTTGACTTGTACAGTTCGTTTACCGGGCAGTTAGCTTTCATTATGTGATTTTTACTTATTTTTAAAGTTTTCTTTAGGTTAAATTGCCTGGCTGGAATTGCATTATCTACTTTGAAAGGACAGCTGGTTTTGGTTTATGCAAGTAAAAGCTGGATAATGTGATTAAAAATAAATGTCCAGAAATTCCAGTTGCATGCTGTGATTGTTAAGGTTTGTGCAAAAGCACATAGAAAAAGAATCCTATCCTTGAGGTCCTTGTGATAGTCTTGTCCAAAATTAGACTGATTTAATGCTGACCAAGCCAATTTTGCATGACTTCTCGAGAGTGGTTAAGTCATGTTGTGGTGTGTCTGCCAAAGTGTACATATTTAAGACTGATCAAACTACAGTTATAAGTCTGATCTACTCTCTTCTCGTAGCTCTCATCAGAAATGTAAATCTAAACCATTGAATTTACTTTAATAAAACTTGGCTGAGTTAGCTGAAGAATGTGTGTGTTTCCTAATAGTGTTATGATTCAGAAGAGAATAAACCAGTATTTCTAGGCCACATGGAACCAAAAATCGTGAGATTAATCTGGAGCTGATAACACCCATATTAGCCTGTAGAGCAGTTCTCTGTGCTCATGAACAGAATGCTCCACTCGGGTATTTAAGTTTCTGAAGGCTTAGGCCATTGAATGTATATGACAGTGTATATGTAAGACAGCAAGTGTGCTTAGTTATTGGCCTGTTTGTCAAAGAAGCAGAACTTTAGCTGTAAATATGTTGATCAAGTAATAGTTACCTCTTCTTGTGCTGAGTCTGGAAATCAAACCGGAACTGTTTGGTGTGAGTCTTGACCACAAATGGCATGGTTTTTGGCAGAGAGACACAAAAAAAAAAAAAACAAAAACCACCCACCCAAAAGACTTTATACTTTCAGTTGCTCAGCTGTGTAGTCTGTGTGACGTGACTGTTCCCTGAATTGAATGCAGGGCACCTTATCATTATTCATATTCTAACTGAGGTTACTGAAATGGTGATATGAAGTGCAAAAGTAGAGGTAGAATCTGTTATTGAATAACTACAGATTTGCCCACTGTAGGATTTGTGTGGGCTAGACCAAAGTCAGAGATTAATCTCATTAAGTTGTATTCATGGAATGCCTTCATTTGCTTCAAATTGTCTAGGGTTTCAGTCAGAAATAAGCTTTTTCAGTTGCCAGCACAGACTGTAGTCCTCCCTTACTGGGGGCAGTGTGCTCTAGTTCTCTAATCAGCATTTTGTTTACAACGTTGTGATCTTTTCACTCAGCAAAACATGGGGCCTCTATCTCACAATTAAAGATAGGAACAGTTAAATATTGAGCATAACATTTTTAATCTAAACTGGAGTCTGATAAGGTGAAGTGATGCATCCTTTCACAAAGTGTTTAAGTGTATAGTTATATAAATAACAGGGGAAACATCATCCATAGTGGATTCCAAACACTAAGCAAGCTGTGCAGACATTTGAGGTTCTTAAATGTTATTGGTGCTCGTGTTTTCTTTGGATCGACAGCTTTTCAGAGACAGTGTCTGGAACCAAAACCCACCCACTCCTGTTGTCAAGCCTCAAGTTAAAATAACTTAAAATGTCCTTATAGTTAATGGTTCTAGGTAATGCTTAGTTTTTAAAAAATGCATTATTAATTTTTAAAACATTAAGCCCAAGCAATTTAAGAGGAGTTTGCAAACCATAGTTAGTTTTCTTGCTGGAAAATGATTGCTGCCCTACCTGGGGCATTTACAGAATAATCACAGTGCTTCATCTTAAGTGTTGTGGCATTAAAAAGGAGATGTGATCTTTCATATTAGTTATACACAATGCTTTTCTGTTTCAAGGCACTGACTTAGAGAGAGTTATTTTTAATGCAGGTAGGCTGTGTAAGAGCAACCATGTTGGGTCAGAAGAAGCTTTCTTCTTTCAACAACGGAATCCTTAGGTATGTGATTATAAGAAGCAAAATTATACATTGTCTCTGCTATAATGCATCAGTTCTCATTTGGACCATTGAGAGTTGCATTTGGAACCATTATAACTGATAGACGTTAATGAAACAGCTTTTGGTAGTTTTAAGAGTAGTTAATAGCTTCTGGCATTTTCAACATCTGTGACAGTGTTGTCCATGGTATAATGATACATTAAAAGGAAAACTTGCCTTTTAGACTTACAGAACATTAATTGTGGGTGAAAGACTCAGAAATGCAGACAGAAGAAAGTTAAAATCTTCGGAAGGCTTGAGCTCATTCAGGGGTGCGAGCAGGAAAGGGAAGGGTTAAATTTCTGTCAAATTTTTATGAATGTATATTTTAAGTCAGTCAAGTAATGTGCTCCTTGCATGTCTTGAAGGTTAGGGCATGTGTGCTAAACCAAACTTGTGCACAGTATGTCACAGCAGGAAAATTCCTCTTGTCAAAGCCCACTCCTGCCTACTGCCCTCATCCATCTCCCTGCAAGTAGGGGAATGCAGGCTGAATTAATTGTTCTGGAGAAATGAGCCTGGCATGAGCTCGGTGTGGTGTGCAAGCATCAAAGCACGTTTGCAGTGAAAGGGTGGTGATGTTTGGAGAGAGGTGGCAATTGAAATGACTTGTTCACTTGTGGTGGTCTCATTTTAGTTGTCATGCTCGTCCTGGGTGCCTTAGGAGCAGGGTTTCTGTGTGTGTGCTCCTCAGGGAGTGAGGACAGTGTCAGTGCTGTGCACAGACTGAACTGTTTGCAGTAATTCACCAAAGTCCTCTTGCTGGCAGAGTCAATAGCTTCACTTCTGATTAACATTCTGCATAGATTCCCTGTGTTAATCAACAAGTAATCATATCTATCAACTGGCCTGGAAAGTTGAAATGTTGCCATTAAATGCTACAGTATAATATGGTAATATACATCGAAATGTAGTGGTAATATCAGAGTCAAAATCTGTACAAAAATTTGCTCACAACACTGTAATATGAAGTTGTGGAACTACGAGGGCATAAGTTTATATATGAATAGGCTTAAGAGAGAGAGTTATTTTAGCTAGCTACTTAATTGTGTGTACTGACACTGACAAAAAATAAGTTTGCTTTTAGCATGTACTGCTTCTCCTTTTGTTTGCAAGTCCTTAAGCGCTCTTTCAAAAACAAAAGAAAGAAACTACCCTGAAATCGACAAGGTAAGATGAATTAGATTTACTGCGGTTGTAAGATTGTCTTTCACGTGTTTATTTTCATCTCCTCTCACTCTTCAGTATTTTGCTGTATATGAACTACTGAAGGAAGGAGGTAGTCTGAGGAAATTCCCCAAGAGACAGAGCTGGATAGAGCTCTAAGCCTGCTGCTGCTCCAACACCTTGGGCTTTTGATACTCTGGCAACTTAGTATTTCTGAGTACGAGAAAACAGGGTTAAAGTTATTTCTTTCTAAAATTCTGTTATACTGCCCACTTTTAATATTAGACTTCTTACTTTCATGAGCTCAGATTGTGTTAAATTCTAATCTAAGTGAGGAAAACAGAAACTGTAAAGATAGGTATGCCTTTGCAATATACACAAAGTAACTTTCAACTCTTTAACAGTATTCTGAAGGAACTGACAGGACTCATTTAATAGCCCTTCCTGAGATCGCCACATAGGCAGTTCTGGTTCCTGCTTTAAAAGGAAACTGGGCTTGGGGTGGTTATTTTGGTTGCTTGTGGTGAGAGGCTGAGTCTGAACTGCAAATCTGGGGAGTTTGCTTACCCCTCTTCAGCAGAGCAAATCTTCGTTGGATGAAATTGTGCTTATATTTTGCAGACGGCTGTGGTAAAACCAGTTTGATTTGGGGCAGGGGAGAAGTAAAGGAAGAGTTAAATTTTTGTAGCAAGTCTTGATGTGTTTTATTGCTAAGCCATTGGCAACCATATCAGTGTCTTGGGTTGGCTGCATAGACAGTTGGATCGCTTAAAGATGAGTTCTAAATTTTGGCATTGAAAAACTTCCTTTTGATGTTAGGGTAATTTCATGGTGTGGAGAAAGACATTGTTTTTTAACATACACTGAAATCCCTTTACTTCTTTCAGCGTGTCAGTAAATGAAGGTCTGGTGGTTCCCTTTTTTTAAATTGGTTTAGAATGGAGGAAGGTAATTACTTGGTGTTAGAATGGTTCCTATATGTGTCATGGGACATTAGTATTAATATTAAAATACTTACCTGCGTCATGTAGCTCTGACTTTAGAAAAATATTTCCAAAGTGCATTTTTTCCACAGTTCATCAGATTTTTATTTCCATGTAAAGGCAAGATGCAGCCCTCTAACATACTACCCTTTCTCTGTGGTGTTGCTATAGAGTAGTTTCTTCACTTCAGCTAGAAAGTAAAATCCTTTGGTAACTTACTATCATACTCTGGCCATTTTTGTGTTTGTTTGTAAACAAAATGGCTACTAGAGAAACCATTTCGGTGTGGGACAGAGAGAAGCAGTACAAAATCAACTTTGGTTTTACTTACCAAGGCAGCAGGTCAAATGATGAAATGAAAGCCCAAGATAATTTATTAGTTATCTGATACACAGAGTACAAGATGGCCAGAAATTGAGGGTAGATCCACGATCAAGACAGTGAAATAGAAAAGCCTGGTGAATAAAAAGCAACAGAATTAATTGATCCAGGAATACACATGACCCATTGATAATGTTATTAAGCTACAGTGCATTTCTTTGAGTTAGTTGCTGCAAATTCTTAAGCTCCAGACACTGTAGAGGAAAAGAAGACAGATTCCTCTTCTAACAAGGACTGACATTAACTAAAGTGTGTGCCTTTTTACATCGCTCACACTTTGTAGTACCAGAGCAGACTTTCAGATGCACAGAAACAGAACAGATAAGCAAAGTCAGCTCACGAAATGATACATGAACAAAATAATTGTAACCACTTCATGTTATTTTTCTTTATAGTGTGGACATAATCTCTTTGCCCCTGAATTATGCTTCTTAAAAAGATTTTAATACCTGACTGTTAAGCTCTGTTTGTGCAGTATCTCAAGAAGCAGCAGTGATGGAAGATGGCTGGTGTAGCCTGAGAAATGACTCAGTATCACTTTATACATCTCTATGGGAGACTCTGGTTTTCTTGACTAATGATTCTGTGGCTGCAAATAAGTGCCTAATGATGTCCCCAAAATGTTGATGCATCTGAAAATGGAGAGAAATCTAATTCTGGTAAATTGAAGCAAAATACACTTTTTTTTTTTTTCTCAGCATAACCTATACCTTGCAAAGCAAGCAAATACTTTCTAAAAGGCTGGAGCAAAAATGGTTGTAAGGGATTGTTAAAGCTGCTCCAGGCTGATGAGATTGTGATTGAATGTGACTGTGTCATGATTTTGGAGTTTTGGTTTTTCCCCTCTCTGGTTTCAATCCATTGTGTAGTTTTTGCTTACAGAACTAGCTCTTGGAGACAAATCTTTTCTTCAGTTATTTGTTTGTTTCATTTGATACTCACCCAAGGTTGGCAGTCTAAGGGTGGGGAAGAGTTTCTGAAAGGGCAGTGACAGCAAAGTGATGGTATCTCTGTACAGTGGTAGTGATTATACATAGTGCAAAAGAGAGATCTGGATTGCTTCATTGCTGTGCAGTCAGAAAGCTGTTGGAATTCATACAAGGAATTTAATGTCTTGCTATGTGCACACTAGGAAGATAGTTATGCCCCAGTGAGTTTGCTTAATTTGACAGAGATCATATGACATTATCTGAACCTTACACCAGCAAGAAGAATGCATTTTGCATTGTGAAAATTGTATATAAATATCACAGAATACTTGTTGTTTTATTAAATTTTGAATCTCTTGAGAAATTCAGATTTGATAATTTTTAATATTCCAGATTCTAGTAATATTAGCATATTTTTCCTGTTTTGCAAATACAGAATATGAAGTATGTAAACTCGTATTCCTTGATTCCTAGGGTTGACTTACCAGCCAAAAAAACCTGCCTTGCTGCTTCCCCTTACCCTCACAAAACAGTTGAAATATTCAACATGTAATTGATAGCATAAGTGATGTCTCAGTCTTTCAGCTTGGGTTTTAACTCAGATGTTTTAGCTAAAATTACTTGTTTGTCTGAGGAGAGTCGATAATGATAAAGAATATGGTGCCTATTCAATAAGGGTTTTTTTCCTCAATGAAATTTTATAATTTTTATTTGAAGCTGTTGGTCTGTGCAGTATATGTGAAACCCTTTTGTTGAATGTGGGCCGTTTCATTGTTTTTCTCCCTTGCCACCTTTGCAGTTCGCTCCTTTGGAACAGAGGACAGGCCCACGGACAGACCCATCCCCCCTCGCGATGAAGTCTTCGAGTACATTATATTCCGTGGCAGTGACATTAAAGACCTGACTGTCTGTGAGCCACCAAAACCTCAGTGCTCCTTGCCACAGGACCCTGCTATTGTTCAGGTAAGTCAAAACAGTTTTAAATAGTAGTTACTGAAGAGGTAACTTGCTAGCTTAAGTGCTCTCTAGCTGAGTGTTTAAAAATTGAAATGTTTATCACTGTAAGGTTCACAACCCAATGTAAAGAACTCTGGAAGGATTTTCTCCTTTCACGGTCTTTAACTGTGAAAATGAAAGTTGAAATCTGACTAGCACAGTGCACTACATACCAAAGCTGCTGTCTTTTCAAAATCTACTAATGATGTTTTGTAGGTCTTGATGCCTTTTTTGAAAGGGACTTGGCTTAGGAGGACACATAGTTCTTGGGAAGATCAGACTTGGTATAAATCAAACTGAATAGATGCTGAAATATCTCCAGATCATTAGTGACTTTTGTTTGCTTGTTTGTTTTATTTTTTGTTTTAATGTTCAGCATTTTTTGCTAACTATAACTTTAAAGTGTTTCATCTAGCTTTGTGTTTTTAAACAGGCTTCATAGTATAAGGCAGTTACTTGAATAGTGAATACTTGGTTTCTGAGAGGAAAGCAACTTATAACTTGAAGCCTTCACATTTAATTAGTCTGTCATTTGAAGTAAACAGACTGATAAATAGTTTTCTCAGGAATTTGGTGGCTTTTTGATTGTGCTTATGGGGTATCTTAACATCATCCCTGAGAGCAAGAGGAGATCTCTTGCTTCAAATGGAGATTGATAATCCCATGTAATATGGTTCTACTGCTTTATCTATTGTGTAGGATAAAATTTTGGAACTTCCATATGAGGTGCTCTTGCACTTCTCCAAGGACGTTTATTAAATTTGGTGCCAGTCCTGCTGTCAGTTGTAGTCAAGAGTGGTGAAGTTGCATTACTGTGAACCTCAATAATAGTGATAACCCCAGCCTCCTCCAGTATGCTTGGGTGTCTTATTGTACCTGTGGGGTTAGAAACTTCAAGGAAGAAGATAGGACAGTTCCTCAATTTGCAAACAAAGCTTGTATGTGTGTGTTGGACGAGACAGTCTGGTGTCTGAGGTTATAGGAAAAAGATTGCTAAATTTTGTGGTACTGTTTCCACAGGTCTGTGATGGTGGAAGGGTGAAAGTGCTTTCTAAGCTGTACCTTCTTGTAAAAATGTTTATTTTAGAGTTTCTACATTTCTTGCCTCACAGAACTATTTCCTAATTTTTTGTGTAAATACGAATTTTTGCTAGTGTGTTGTGTGTTTTGTCTTTAGTCTTCGCTAGGATCTTCGACTACATCTTCATTCCAGTCTGTGGGGTCCTATGGTCCTTTTGGCAGGATGCCTGCGTACAGTCAGTTCAGCCCGAGCCCGCTGGTGGGGCAGCAGTTCGGCGCTGTGGGAGTTGGTAGGTTCACTTTGGTTATCCAGTGTTCTCCTGGGACTGAAGCTCTGTGTGTGCACAGACTGTAAGCACTGCTTTGAATTCCATCAGTGTCTTTTCCTAAGGCACATTGAGTCTTCCATCTCTGTTAGTTCTGCAGTTTAGCTCGAGAGTTCTTCGTAGTCTTTGCATCTTAAATCAAAACAATTATGATTGAGAACTAAACACCTATTTCAGAGGGACAAGCATTCATTGTATTTCACAAGTGGTAGAGGCAGCCTCTCCAGAGAAGCCCCATAGCTGTGCTGTTGGGTTGACCAGGTGCTGTGTGCCTGAACTAAGGATTTGGATTATTCAGCGATCATGTGCCAGCACAATCCTCCAGCTGTTCATGAGGTGTTGGCTAGGTGGGAAATAGATGCTGGAAGTATTTGTGAGCTGCATGGGCTAGTTGCTCCTTTATACTGCACATTCTCTCTGAAACTCACCAGCCAACTTTCCTTCCTCCCGGAGAGTTTATTTCACAGTTTAGTTTTTCTCATAGGAACTTACAGTCTCGTAACTGTTATGGCAGCAGTGTCACTCCTGGTACTGAAAATGTTAGCCATGCGAAAGAAGGGCTGTAGAATTGGCCATAATTTGATACCAATTAATGAGATGTGGCAGTCATATTTTTGCTGAAAGGATCTTAAGTGGAAATATATACCGATAATATGTATGGTTCTGTAAGATGTCTGTGTTTTGTTAATACTTGTGATGATGAAGTTAGAAGTATTTGTCATTTTAGAGTAAAAAATCAAGCTATTAGTGTTACCATCTTATGTGCATACATGTGTTAAAGGGCAGACTTACACGAGCTCTGGATTAAGTGCCTAATAAAGCTTCACTAATCATTTAGTGCTAATTTTTAAAAAAAAAGTCTAAACCAGATTTTACAACTATATTATTTCTTTCAAAGCAGGAGGTTCTTTAACATCTTTTGGAACAGACTCTTCAGGCAGTGCTAGCATGTCCCAAAGCACTGCAGTTGGTTCTGCATTTACAGCAGATGCAAGATCACTAAAAACACAGATGTCTCAAGGTAAAATCTTTTTTCCTGACTTCAGTCATTTTTTGACCAGTTGTGTCTGTGATTTTGGTGGTTGCTAGAAATGCCAACCAAACAGCTGAATTCTCTCATGAAAGCACTTGGTATTAAACCCAGGAAACACTAATAGGCTTTGTTTGCTCTTTAAATGTGTTTTCTCTACATCTTGGAGTGCTGCAGGTACTAACACGTGCATTGTTACCCTTAAAGCATGTGTACTGACAAGTAGGACTTAATTAAGTGAAATAATGTTAGCAAACAGGTACATGTGGAAATTCAGTATTTAGTCTTATTGATAACATGACAGAACTGCAGATATTTCATACTGATTGAAATGGGAAGTCCTTCAGCTTTAAATTTTAAAATCTTTATTCCTACCTGTAGTTCTTCTATTCATGTATAGTTACATAGATGATATTAACAGCAGACCTGATTTCCTGTAGAGGTGGTGACATGACTTTTAAGTCAGCTTAATAGTAACAGGAACTGTATGGATAGTTTATGTAATATTGGAAAAATGAGATTCTGGATGATATTTGAATGGCAAAGAGGAAAGAAACTTAATACTGAGAGCCTTCACCCTCACCCTTCATGCAAATGCTGTTAACATTGTTCCTTAAAAACCCAAACCCCATTACTTCCTGCTCTTCCACTTTTCCTTGCTGTCGAAATGTGTGCCAAGATACATTCCTAATGCTGCTTTTAAATTATGCAGTCATGTTAAAAGGCAATAGCCAATTTATAGCAAACAGGTTTTTTTCCTAATTTCCAGTTGAGATTTGTATACCCATTAGGAGTGTTTCTAGGAGTAGTTGAGTGGGTTGCCAAAAATAGATTAATTCAAGGGGCAAAAGTATGCTGAGCATTTCTTTGTTGAAGTAGTAGTTTGCTTTTCTATAGTTTTAAAACCTGTATTGTTTGTGGACGTATGTGGATATGTATGACATGCTCTAGGTAAACATGCATTCTGCCACATTTCCTGTGGGCCACCAACAGGCTTTTTTGACTGTTTGCTTTTAGAAATATTTTTTGGTTTTTAGATTGCAAGTGTGATATGGTTGGATTTATTGTTTTGTTCTGTTTTGTTCATGGGTTTTTGTGGGTTTGGTTTATTTTTCTGTTTTCCTTATGTTAGTTTTATAATGAGATAGAACCTTGTTCTTCTATTTATTGGGACTTGAGTCTTACTCTAATTTCTCAGTAGATTTACCTAGTTGATGTTGTAAACATATCTGGCTGGACAATGTCTCCATTCTGAAGGTGCTTGTGGCCCTGTGTGAGCAGGGCTGTGTGGGGCAGCTCCCCCAGCTCCTTTCCTGCTGTCCTTGGCAGCAGGGATCCTGCAGCAGTGTCTGACCAGCTGCTGCATCCCAGGGAGGCAGAAGGAGCATTTTTACCTCCAATCAATAATCAATGCCAAAGTTCCATTCTGTAGCACATCATTAATGGGTTGGTAGGGATGGAGCGTCCTACCCATTATTCACCCATTATTTCCTTTTTTTATTTTTTTTTTTTTTGACACAGCTGTCTTGACTGGTAAGGCAGATAAACCTGTCAGTCTAGATTGGTTGAGACCAGTAACTCCAGTAATTCACCTTTGAAGATGAGAAATAACCCTGTGGGGTTTGCTTGTTTTATGTTTTTCCCCAGGTCGTTCAAGCCCTCAGATGGACCATTTGAGAAGGAGCCCCACCATGGAGCAAGCTGTACAAACAGCTTCAGCCCACCTGCCCACTCCAGCACCAGTTGGGAGGAGGAGTCCTGTACAAACCAGACCTTTGGTGTCTGCAAGCCAAAAATCCCTAGAGAACCAAGAGCACAGACGAGGTAGCTTTGGATAGTTTTCATACAGCTTAATTCCTTCCATACACGTACAAAGTGCTCTTTTAAAGGTTAATACATAGGAATTTTCCTGCTCTCTATTACTGGTAGGCTGGCCAGCAGAGACCTGGATTAGATACCCATTTCTTTTTAAATTTAAGCATATATTCTAAATTACTTTTTTTTCTTTTATGATTTAAACATGTGGTTTACATTTATAGGTTTGGATTTTTTTAAAAATCTGAACTATATATACAAAAGTATGATCAAAAATACCTAATTGGATAAACAAATCATGTTTTTATTTCCAACTTTAGCTGAAGCACACAAGGTTTCAAGATCAGAAAATGAACTCAGAAATGAAAACAAACGACAAATTGGTAAATCATGTTTTGAGAAATAGCTATCGTTGCTTTCAGACCAATAAGTTTTTTTTTAAATTTGCTAAAATGCATAAATTCTTTCACGTTTTGCTTCAAAGGGGTAACAACTTTGCATTGAGCCAGAAGAATACAAGCAAATGAAGTCAACATTAAAGAGAAAAATCTCTTCTTGTTGCTTTATACTAAGGAATCAATTTAAATAAAAATGTAAATCAAGGACTATTCAGGGATTTATAAGCATAATAGCATGAAATAAAAGCCTTTCTAGAAAAATACTTGACTGAAAAGCCACTAATATTTTAACTCTTCTTCCAAAAGTTTTTAATGACTTTTAGAGAGTCTTCTAACACACAAATTTAGTACTGTTATGCTTTCTGTGTCACTGCCATCATTACTGTAAGTGAATTTACGAATTAGAAGCTGCTCTGATGGGCCTTTAAACAGCAGGCATTCTCTCCTGCACTTCTGAAGTCCCAACCTGTTACCCCAGGAATTAGAAAGCAAACCAAAAAACAAAACACCCTCCACCACCCTCACAGAAAAGCCAATCCACAAAGCAAAACCAAACAATTTCCCTTTTTTCAGTTCCAGGTGCACCTGCAGCACGGAGAGGCCGTGGAGGTCACAGAGGGGGCCGAGGAAGATTTGGTATTAGGAGAGATGGTCCAATGAAGTTTGAGAAGGACTTCGACTTTGAAAGTGCAAATGCACAGTTCAATAAGGAGGAAATTGATAGAGAATTTCATAATAAACTTAAATTAAAAGGTAAATCAATTTTTGCTTTAGATTTAAGCATGGAAAAACTATGTTGTTATTTTGATCCTACCTTGGGGAACAACTCTTAAAAGGCATATACTATTAAGTCTTATTTGCAGTCATTAAAAAATAAATTTTAAAACCAATTAAATAATAAATAATCATATGTTAATTAAATACTTGGAATAGTGTTTGAGTTTTTAATGAATTTTAACTAGCAGATACAATCTCTGAAGTTCTAACAAGTCTCTGTTAAAAAGCAGAGTACTTAACTAGAAGTCCCAATAATGTTTGTTACTTTAAAGTTCTGGAAAGGATGCAATAACAGAAAATCCATGTTTTAGGTTTTCAGTTATTAGACAAAAAATTTTAATGTCAGTTATAGACCAAAAGCAAAGGAGTTTGGGATCAGGACTTCACTGTAGTATGCAGGAGAGTTTGTTTGAAAGTTTTTAGCATTTCCTGGCTTTTATCCTTTTCCAGAGGAGCACAGGAGTAGTTAGAAACCATGCTGCCAGCTCTTGTTTTCTAGCAGGCTTCTGTGTTGATTACCTCATTCTCTTGTGACCAGCCACCTGTTTGTTACACCGCTGCTACTATTTTTGGACAAAATTGTTGCAGGTTAATAGTGAGTTCCCTATTTCAGTGAATGATTGGCTAAAACCTAGGAAACAAAAGATGGGAATAAATGGTCAGATTACACTGCAGAGTCAAAACACCAGTTCAGTCCCATAAGATTTGTCCTGTGGTGCTTGCCTGTTTTTCTGGAACATTTTTCAATGAGTTGGTTTGCTGTTGATACTGTTTTTTTCAGAATAATAAAGAGAAAAGAGAAAGCTAACCATAAATAGCTATAGAAATGTTTGTGAGTGTGAAAATTCTTGTGTGTGGTGTGGAAAGGTTGAGCTGGTTAGCTGAAGTTTATGGAATCTCACAGCATTGTGAGATTTAAGCTGTAGACATTTAGGAATGAGATTTGAAGATTGTAATAGATGCTGGTGTTGAACCATCAGCTTTGTTTTCAGTACCAGTTAAAACAGTAAGTTGAACTGGAGGTATTATAAGGAAATAAATACATCATAAATTCAGAATGCTGGCCCTGCATCTCAAAGGAAATAACAGCAAAAGCAGAAGACAAAAGAGAAGGACAATGGGGATGAATAAAACCATGGGATGGCATTTAGGAGGATTCACTGAATGAGGCTCTTAAGCCTGGGAAGGAGGTAGCTAAAGAGGGGAGAAAATAGATGGCTGTCAAATCTGTTCTGTACCAGGGTTTTTTGTTAACTAAACCCACAGGAAGCATAGAAACCTCCAGACAGCAGCAGCAATGCATCCTGATTTACATGTCAAATTATTTGACTTCCACATTAAATTATTTTTGTAGCATTCAGTATAGTTCCTCTCTGACTGGGAATAAGTTAATAGTGCTGGGTTTTTTAGGCTTTTGTTTACTTCTTATTTTCCAGAAGATAAACTTGAGAAACCAGAGAAGCCGGTAAATGGAGAAGACAAAGGTGACTCAGGTGTTGATACCCAAAACAGCGAAGGGAATGCTGATGAGGAAGATCCACTTGGACCCAATTGCTACTATGACAAAACCAAATCCTTCTTTGACAACATTTCCTGTGATGACAATAGGTATGGCCTGCAAGGAGAAGCTTGTTAGTCTGCTTAATGCATGTTTATATCATAAGGTACTGTCAGTGCTACTCATTAGTCAACTCTGAATCAAAGGTGATTAGAGCTGATTTCCACATGCAGCTGGCAAAAATGAAACAGGAATAAGAAGCACAAAATTTCTTTGCAGGCAAGTGCAATATGGTCACAGGAAGGTATTTTAAGTTGTTTTAGAGCCATACTTTTAGAACTTACTGCACAAGGTCTAGAGTCTCGTTTCCAGATTTACTAAGATGTGTGGGGATTTGTTTGTTTTGCTTTGCTCTTAAATTAACTCTTTAGTTAAATCAATTATTAGCCTGCTTTGATAATGGTTTCTAAGCAGATTACATAACTGTCTTGGCCAGTAGTGTTGCTCAAATGGGAAGATAGCATTTCAGGGAAATTAAAGCTTATCTTTTGCTGCTGCCTTTTTATTAGACACGATGATGTGGATTGCTGACCTATTTTGACTTGCAGGAGGGGGAGGGGGAGTTTTAGTTGTACTGACAGCCAGATAAAATAACATCTGTATCTGTAAACTGTTTCTTGCTTTAAACTGTGCTTGCTTTATACTGTGTGCAGAGGATACAGAGCGTGCTCTTCAATATGGCAATCTCTTGGAGCATTATTAATATTTAATTAATGACTCTGTAACATGTTCATTGATGAGTCCAGTCAACTGTGGCAGACACCTGGGTTCTTGTGGAAGGGATACTGTGGAGATTTACCGTGTGATTAATGTATTCCTTTGCATCTCGGGCTTTTTGGCGCCTCTCCCTCCCTTCCCAAGTGTTTCACAGCAATCCCTGTTGGTTCTGTGCTGCAGGGAGCGGCGACCCACCTGGGCCGAGGAGCGGCGGCTGAACGCCGAGACCTTCGGCATCCCCCTGCGCCCCAACCGCGGCCGCGGCGGCTACAGGGGCCGGGGCGTCATCGGCTTCCGAGGGGGCCGGGGCCGGGGCGGCGGCAGGGGCGGCTTCCCCGCCCCCCGCGGCTTCCGCGGCGCCTTCCGAGGAGGCCGTGGAGGCCGGGAGTTCGCCGACTTCGAATATAGGGTAAAGTGCACTTCATTCACTCTGACCCAATCCACTGCTCTGGGAAAGGAGCGGTCAAAAATCTGCTTCTAGATTTGATGTTGAACTAGAATTTCTTGAGCAGGGGCTCTGAGCTGCTTTTTTGAAAGTTCATTATTGCTGCAGTTTTAGTTACATAGCATCATTTTGCTATCAACAGCAACCAAAAATAAAGGTTGCCTTTTTGTCACATGCTCTGAGCTATTTGATAGCTGGTATTGGGGAGGAGAAGAAAAAGAAGGGGAAAAAAGTTCTACAGATGGAATGCAAGTGTTAGAAATGTAAATTGCAAGCATTTTCCCAAGAAAAATTGTAAAATACAAACAATGAGAGGGAATAATTTAACTTGCTTCCAGTGTGCAACAAACTTTTCAATTCTTCGTGAATGAGTTGGCACAAATCCTATAGTGTACTGGTTAAATCAGTAACAAAGACAACTATCCAGATTGGTTCAGATAAACTAGGCTTTTAGAGTGCTGACTGGGACAGAACAACACCTTCTGCCAGTTTATTGCATGAGCAGTTAAGAGTTTTGCAAACAAGAATCTCTGACTTTGGATAGAAATGTTAAAATTTTTAAACTAAAAAAATGGGTTTCATCACACCACATTTCTCTCTATTGTGAGACATCCCTCAGCTGTTCCTTGATTAGTTTGCAACAGTTAGTCCTATGACTTAAAGGAATTTTGGGTAGCTGAACGTGAATGGAAATGAGGGATTGAAGATGAGCAATTTGAATTTCTGAAGAAGAGTTTTGCTGCCTTCCAGTTGAGTAGGAGGTGGTGTAAGGGCTGAGCATTTGTGCTGTGCTCGTATTCAGAGTGATGAGCTGCTCTACTCAGTGCCAGACTGAGGGGGTTTGAGCAGATGCCAACCTGATCTCCTCCAGAGGTCTCCTTTCTGCTGCAGGACATGGGGAATACAGCACAGCACAACTGCTCCCAGGGCTGTTGCCCAGATTAGTTTGTAGGGTTTGTTTTGCAAGATGGATTTCAACACTGTGCTTTTGTTCTCTCTAGAAAGACAACAAAGTTGCTGCGTAGTCTACAAGAAAGCTGAAACCAGGTGAACGTCTAGATCTTCTTGAATCAGAGAATTAGTTTTGATCTCTGCAAAGAATGAAGTTAATTTGCTGTATACTTGTCACCAGCACTGGGATTTAACTATTTAATTTCAAAGGGGTGTAATGCAGTTACTTTTGAGAAATGGCCATCTTTGAAAACAGTAAGCATTAAATATATTTGAGACAGAAGGATAAGTAATTTCTTATGTATAGTTAATTATAAGCAGTACTTCGATGGAGTTTAAGTATTTTTTCATCACTGAAAGGATTTTTCTTATTACTAAACTGTATTTGATAATTGCTTCAAGTTGTAAGGACAATGGTATGCAGAAGGCCGTCGATACTGTGAGTGTTTTGACCCACCGAAGGTTGTTTTTTGGAAATCCTGTAAAATCCCTTTTGAGGTAGTTGTTCTTGTATCAACTAGGGTGCTGGACAGTAGAAAACTTGCTTTGTCAGTCAGATATGTACACACAGTAAATACTGTTTCTTAGGCAAAGGAAAGTTTTTATATAGTTGTAAAATTCCATTATATCCCATTGCCAAAGAAACATTACAAACTTTGTATAGCTGTATAAAAAGCAACTAATTTTTTAAAGAATAAACATTTTTAAGTCGGTAAACATACTGTTATTGCAGAAAGTTGATATGCTGAAGAACACTGAATTAGTTGGGGTTTTTTTTCTTTAGCAGCTTTTCAAGCTTAAATGTTTGATTTTATATTTGGACTATAATGAAGTTTTGAAAATGTTCTTCCATTACATGAGACTGGATACACGCTTCACTGCTCTTGCAAGAATTTGATTTTGTAGTTTCTGGCATATCACAGGATTTGACCAAGTTAAGGAGCTATTTTCAAAAAAAGGAGAAAAGGAATTTTCATATGTCAAGATTTGCAATTAATTTTACTTAGTGAGAAATATTAACTTTTTTTAATAATGGACCAGGCACACGAGTTGGTGATTCTCCTAGAATGCCTGGGATAAAAGTCTGTCTCCATTTGTCAATTCTTGAAACGTTGACTTTGTTGTAATACCTGTAGACATGAGCAATTTAAAGAATTCTTAGTGTTTGAAGTTGTTTGCATTTTGATAGACCGTAGCTTGGAGACATTGAGACTCTGGTTCTAAGACCACGAAGTCATAAATGACAGTACGGACTTTTTGCCAATTCTGGATAACTAGTTGCAACTTTCTGATATGCTGAAATAGAAACCTGGTCATTTGTGTCTGTGTATGTATATGAAGGCCACAGGAATAAAGGGATCCAAAGATTACATCACTTTGATCTAATTTGCTGATTTATTTTTTTTTTACTTCAAAATGTTCAGTGGTGATAAAGACGTGAAAAACTGCACTGTTGAAAAATTGGAATATTTAAAAGTGGTTGATAGAATCTTAATTTTATAACTTTTGTATAGCACTACAACGAAGTATTTTGTAATTGGTTTCCTTATTAAGGTCAAGTATTTGACAGCTGTAGAAGTTAGATAATATTGTTTAGTAATGTTTTTGCATGTTTAACAACTGCCTTTTGGGATCCACAAGTCATGATTCTGAACACCGGTTGAGATTTTTGACCGTAGAGGCAAGTGCTGTCTGTTGCAATAACTCTTTACTGTCTGAGGTGTTCCAGCTGTAAATACCCGGGCCGGGAGCCGCGGGCGGGGCAAACCCTGCGTAGCCCCGCCCCTCCCGCCCAGGCTTTCTGTTTTTTTTAATTTTAAACCAGAATAAACTGTTCAGTAAAAGCGGCACGGCGGCGGTTGTTTGTTGCGGCGCGGGAGGGCCGGGCCGGGGCATTCCCGGCAGAGCCGTGCGCGTGCGCGCGGGGGCGGGGCCGCCGGGCCCCCTCAGCCGGGAGCCGCCATGTCCGTGGCGTTCGTGCCCGAGCGGCTGCGCGGGAAGGCGGAGGTCAACCAGGACACGTTGCAGCGGGTGAGCGAAACGGGGCCGGGACGGAGCCGGGACTGAGCCGGGACCGGGCCCAGGCTGAGCCGGACGGTGGCGCGGGCTCTTCCGGCCTGCTTGGCGTAGAGCCGGCCGGGGCGGGGCGGGGCGGAAGCCGGGCGGGCGGGCGGTAACGGCGCTCTGTGCCGCAGCTGCTGGAGGAGAACGATCAGCTGATCCGGTGCATCGTGGAGTACCAGAGCAAGGGCCACGCCACCGACTGCGTGCAGTAAGTGACCCACGTGGGCGGGGAGGGCGGAGCGCTGGGGGCCCAGGTGTCGGTAACGGGAGCGGAACGAGGCTCGAGTTCCGAGAGCTTTCCTAGTGCTAACGGGAAAATGCGTCTGGGCTTACAAAGGGGTTTCCCCAGAATCGTTTTCAGACACGTATAAAGCAGGGAGCGACCCGGCCCCCTTGGTCAGGGTGTTTGCTCAGTGTTCCTGTGTCGCCCGCTCTGCCCGTGTGTGGCACAGCGAGCGCTGTCACAGCAGGACAGCTCCAGACCGCTGCAGCTGCTCACACCAGCCCTGTCCTCCTGCTCCGCTGCCCATCTGCGGCTTTCAGGGTCGAGCTGAATGTACTACTTCCCATGGAAGTTGGCTAGTAACACAGGCTCGGCTACCGAGTGCAGATCAGTGCGTTGTACCGGGATTCAGAATAAGAACAAGTTTTCCCTGATTTATTATTCTAGTTTGGTATTTTTTCTCTAACTGCAAATACTGATAAGAGTACACGAGTGCAAGTAGGAGTAGTTGTTTAGAAAGGAATGTCTCCCAGATCCTGTGTTTCCTCCTCTTATAGGTACCAGCATATCCTGCACAGAAACCTCATTTATTTAGCTACAATTGCTGATGCCACTCCGCCCAACACGCAGAAGCCTGTAGACTGACTGCAATACCTGGACGTGAGCAGTGCTGCTTTCAGAGTAGAAATAGTTTAGAGTCCCACTTTGAGAGCCAAGAAAGTCTGGGTTTGAAAAATTCAGGTAAAAAGTGATCTGTACTTCCGTGTTTAAAATGTTAATGTTGTTTTCAGTGTAGTATTCAGCCAGCTTTTCCCCTGTTACTGTAACTAACACAGTTTAAGAATGAGAATTATCACATTCCCTTTTCCCTCTGAAAAACTCAGTGTACTTCAGGACAGCACGCCCATTTCATGAGTATGGTTCTGTAATAACAAGGTAAATGTTACACTACGTGACTCCTACTTCCAACGTGTTGGGCAATTCCAAAGCTGGACATATGTTCCATATCTAAAAGCAGTAGACTCTTTTGTATCCTGTATCAGAACAACTGTGCTAAATAAAGATGTTCTTTGTAAATTGCAGTATATTCTGAATTAATATAATTACATTAACGAAGGAGCTGCTCTGTGATTTGGTCAAACAGAAATGTTAACTTTCCTAGGATTGGTGGGATTGCTGCACCACTCAGCAATTATGTGCAGGGGAGAACTCAAGCCATTATTTTAGCAAGCTTTTTCTCCGTGCTTGAAATGCTCTGTAAACAAGTAAATTCTTGCATAATCTAAATGGGTTCAGTGTGCTTCCTGGGTACTGTCAGCACTGCTGGCCAGCTGCATGCTTGTGTACTCCTATCCAGGAAGGAAGAAAGCAGTTTTGCACACCCTGCATACAGCATTCCAGTGCCACAATTAACACACATTAATCTAATAGCCTTGATCACAGCAGGGAGGGGGACAGAGTTTACTTTCTGCTTACTACCATCAAAATTATTTACTCCCATGGTTCCTAAAAATTCAAGGAACGTGATTTTGGCAATGTTCACCTGCACTACTGGTTCAAAGACCCTGCTGAGGCTTTGTCTATATCACGTTCTTCTGTGCCATCACTTGAGAAAGCAGCTTTAAAGATTAGACTGTGCATAAAGTTCATTTTTATATGATAGAGTCAGTAAGTAAGCAGTTGACAATTTTCAAACTGTTAAATAATCCCATATTAATGAAATAAGATCTTTGTTTACAAACCAAAGTTACAGTTTAAGGTGCTGCTCGTTTTCAGCAAGGTGCATATTTTAAACAGGTATGACCTATTAAATGTATATCTTTAATAAAGCAAATAGTTTACTTTTACAGAAGCTTTAAAATACAAACTGTACAGTTCCAGTTCAGAAGCATTAGCTATTCACAAGAAGCACTGCAATAAGGGTAAGTTAACTAAGCACCAAACCCTTGCACTTGGCAGTGTAAGTGAAGTTTAAGGGCAAGACTCATTTGCCAAGTGCAACAATTCTTAAAATTACCAGTGTTCAGAACAATCGGAAGCAAAGGACAGAGTAGCACCCACGTGGTCAAAATGCAGACAAACTTTCTTTGTTTTCACAATTCACTTATGTAGGTCCAGAAACTTGCCAGCATTTGTAATTATGAATAAACTGCAAAAACTATAGCAATCATTTTGGCACTTGTTAGAAAAAAAGTTCAAAATTAAGTTGTTTCATTAACTTCCATTTTGGTCTTAGTATGAATAACCAAGTAAGTACAACCAAATTTGGGATTTAATATTAGATCTAAACAACAAGATTTAGGAAACTCGAAACCATTCATGAAGTTAAATAACCACTAACATTTTCAGTGGAGGGTTTTCAAAATTATAGTAGTACAGACCATTAACAATTTACAGACAGAAGCCACACTGATTGTGCAAAGCACATTACTGTAAAAAGTCTATGTACAGCAAACAAATCTTTGTAAACATGGTAAGTATGAAGTTTCAGAAAACATGGTGACAATATCATAAATACAGGCAACATTGGCATCCTCAAACAGCACAAAAGGTAACAATCTGGGCCTGCAAATAGAGCCCGTCACCATACAAACAAAAAAGGTGGATGGGTTTTAAATACCCAAATGTTTAATAGTTTTAGTGTTGTGTATACTTTTTATTTATACATATATATATATAATGTATTTATTTTTTGGTATCTTTAGATATAGATGTACTTAGTTTGTAAAACCAAAACCAAAAAATGTGCTTTATCTTCATTGAAAAATTATGTAGTTAGAACCTAGTAGTTAACATATTAGAATGATATGACTTAAGAAAAATACAAAAATAAGATTAATACTGTCAAAACTCTTATACCAGAAAATATTGTGGTTTTTAGACTCTTTCAAAGATGAAATATGAAAATTTAAATAAGCTTTAACTATATAAAGAATCTTCTGTAATCTCAATTCATATACAGTGGGATAGGTATACATATATTTACCATTGTTCTTCAATTTGTAAGCACCAGTCACTCGCCCCAATCCACTTTGGTTGGAAGATTATTCCTAATTCCACAGGTTCACTTAATGGCACATATTGACTGCAAATAATTACTTTATCCTTTTAAAAAAAATAATGTTCTTTTAACTAAATGCTACCCCACATTTCGGTTTTAGTATCTTCTGAGCCAGCTCACAATTTTTAATCGACTGTAGCATCTGAAATAAGACTTTAAATAAATGCAAGTAGTCTCTTAGGCTTTGCTTTCACACACTGCAGGAGCACCGTGTGGATATTGCCTTTGGCCACACACAGCCACAGGACAAGGTTTGTGTGACAGCCAGGGTCCCACTGCCCACACAGCTGTGACAGCCAGGGTCCCACTGCCCACACAGCTGTGACAACCAGGGTCCCACTGTCCACACAGCTGTGACAGCGAGGGTCCCACTGCCCACACAGGTGTGACAGCGAGGGTCCCACTGCCCACACAGCTGTGTGACAGCCAGGGTCCCACTGCCCACACAGGTGTGACAACCGGGTCCCACTGCTCACACAGCTGTGACAGCCAGGGTCCCACTGCCCACACAGCTGTGACAGCCAGGGTCCCACTGTCCACACAGGTGTGACAACCGAGTCCCACTGCCCACACAGGTGTGACAGCCAGGGTCCCACTGCCCACACAGCTGTGTGACAGCCAGGGTCCCACTGCCCACACAGCTGTGACAACCAGGGTCCCACTGCCCACACAGGTGTGACAGCGAGGGTCCCACTGCCCACACAGGTGTGACAACCAGGGTCCCACTGCCCACACAGGTGTGACAACCGGGTCCCACTGCTCACACAGCTGTGACAGCCAGGGTCCCACTGCCCACACAGCTGTGACAGCCAGGGTCCCACTGCCCACACAGGTGTGACAACCGAGTCCCACTGCCCACACAGGTGTGACAGCCAGGGTCCCACTGCCCACACAGGTGTGACAGCCAGGGTCCCACTGCCCACACAGCTGTGACAACCAGGGTCCCACTGCCCACACAGGTGCCATCTACATCAAGCAGCTCAGGTAACGTTGGCAACACAAGGCTGAGTGGTTCTGCTGATCTTCACCTAGAGTAAGGAAACTGCCACAAAATTCAGTTTTGCAACAGTTTCTGCAGCAGTTCCCAAATGAACTCGCTTGTGTGGCACAGGAAAAGCTGCTGTTGCACTTCATTTTAAAAAAGCTGCCCACAGGCTGTAATGGAGAATACAAAGGCTCTACAGCTTGTCCTTTATAAATTTAAACACAAACAGTGTTGAGCAAAGTGACCACTATATATTTGCTTCAACATATTCAATGTGTTTCAGTAAGATGTTTTAACTATAAATCTATATGAAAAATAGCTATAAAATACAGTGTTTCTTGTATGGTAGTCCTTCAGCAGTTCTTTTTAGAAAAAAAAATGTCTTGAAAGTAAAGGCAATTACGCATTTTTAAAAGCATTTCTACATCACAGTTTTGGGCTGTTTCATGTACACCAAACATATTGGCCATATTTGCTCAGCACTGTAACTCAGAATCCAAGAGTTTGTCTATCTCACCCAAACCCCCTCAATCCCACATCAAGAGAGAAACAGGATATAGCCAACACAGCACTGTGAATCAAAGTAACGTGATTTCCATTTGGCCCTGTGCTGCATTTTGCAGTATGAAGAGCAGTCAGTACTGGTGCAGGTAAGATGGTCTGCGCTCGTGCTTCACCGGGAAGGATTTAAAGCCCTTGTTGATCTGTTTGTGCTGGGAAGCCTGTTGGGATTGCTGCTGCTGCTGCGCGTAGGCGAAGCTGGAGGAGATGGCGGCTGCCGGGGCGCAGTCGCTGGCCCACATGGGCGACTGGAGCATCTGCATGGTGTCACTCCACTGGCTCACGGGGCTGCTCATGGGGTACAGGGACGTGCTCTGGCTGGGCAGCGTGCTGGGCACAGAGGATGTGTGCTGCCACGGGGCCTTGGGAGGCCACGTTTTGGTCTTGTTATCCTGAGAAAACAAAAGCAGTTGGGAGTGGTTTGGTTTAACAACAGAAAGCTGCGTTTTTGAGACACTAAACATGTCACCTTATCACCTCAAGATACTTTCACAAGAGCGGTTTCTATCTGAAAGTCAAACTGATAACTGAGGTTCTCAATTCTTAAAATAACTGCCCGTTAAAAAACACTTACTTCAGCTTGACACACAGTGGCCCCACTAAAAGGGAAAAGTGACTTCCAATTTTAATGTATTAAGCTTGGTGACTTTGACAAAAGCATCTCATGCTATTTGAGTGCAGATGGTTTAGCTTTTCACTGAAGTAAGCAATCTGGAGATCCAGATGCTTTTCCAGTTGACTGCCTCATGGAGACTCAACCCCAGATGCCAGCAGGAGAAAGGACTAAGCAAAGCCACGCTGAGCTCACCTGACTGCGGTCATCTGCTGCAGAGAGAAGTGGAGGTGATGGCAGTGTGCTGGGCTCCTGTTCACCACTGCTGTGTTTTCTGCCCAGAAAGAGAGAGACATTCACGTTTTGGTTTTAAATGAGTCAGCCTCATTCATCTGCCACTGGCACAGATCAGGGAGCCTGCAATACTGTTTTCAGTGTATGTGTTTTCAGAAACATCTGGTTTTCATGTACTTTTTGTTCAGTACAGGTAAAAGCAACAATACAGAAACTCTCACTAGTTCTTGGAGCTACAGCTTCAACATTTTTGTAGAGGTGAAAGGAAACTGGGATAGACTTTTGCCCACTTTCAAGAAATCTGCCAGAAATTGTGGTTTTTCTTCTGCTATCTGTTCTTGTGGCTAGGTTTCTTTTGAGTTTTTTATCTTTTCTGAAATAACCTTAGAGATAACACGAACAGCTGAGCAAGTGAAACATCTGCTGAAGCACAGTAATTTTACTGAAGAAAAATGTTTCACCTTCAGTTTAAATTTGTAACCTAACACCTAGTTATCAAATAGAAATCCTTGTGCATTCTGGAACATTTTTTTTCTTGGGTTTTTGGTCTTCATTGTTTGTTTGGGTTTTTTTTTTTGTTTTAGTTTGTTTGGTGAGGTGTTTTTTTGTTTGTTTTTGCTTTGTTTTGTTTTTTAGGAGGAGCAATTAAGGACATGGATTTAGATTAAAGAGGAATCTTTTATTTCATCCTTATTGTAAAAAACCCAATCAGCATGTTCCACTCGGGCTCCCATGGGTAAGCAGCCCTTTGCAGGTCAGCTTTAGCACACTCAACCCTTCTACCCCCTCTTACTGCCCAGCTTTAGCTCTGCTATGTTGTCAGGACACTGCTCTTCCTACAAGTAACAGGACACAGTAGTACTGTTACTTAGCTGAGGTTTTTGGTCAATGAAGCACCCTCTTTGGAAACTTTCTTCTGCTATTTAGAGCACTGTATAAACCACAGACTTTTCTTGATACATGATCAGTCTCCAGCTATCTACTTGGTTTGGATGTTAAGTCACTTTGATGTGTTTGTTTTCTTTCCCTGCTGCTTTTTTCTTTTAAAAAATCAAGTAATTACGACTTTTTCTGTGACTGTTTGAGATGGCTCTTTCCCATTAATTTCAATTTAACATTAATTGAACCTCAGTTTTTGTTCCCTCCCTACAGTCTTGGCTAAGTTGAAAGATTCAGAAAATGGCTACTCTTACTCCTTTCTGATGATGCACACAAAAATAGCTATCCAGGTAGAATCTGTGAGAAACTGGCACTTTTTGCTTCATTCACCAAGAAGCAGACAATCTTGTATCTATATAATGCCTTCAAATTAATCTGTGACTATAAACAAAGCCAGAATATTTGGCCACTTACTTCATTTTTAGAAAAGACTGAAAAATAGTTTGAGGGAACAATCTCAGATTGGAATTGGGTTGATATTCATGCTTCATCTTGTGCCTTTTGTTACTACTACCCTCTGCTGTGGAATCATTGAGGTTCCAAAGACACCAAGCCGCCAGCCCTTTAGAAAAGGAGAATTGCTGTAATTCCCAGTACTGATAGAAGTGAACTGTTCGTAGCTGAAAACCCTGGCTTAGTTTTTCTATTACTGAAATTATTTACAAAGACAATTTGGCCTCCTCTTCCTGCTGTGAGAAACAGAGGACTAAGCAGGTGTGTATTTCTCAGTCGCAGAAGAGCAGCAGCTGAGGTGAGCCAAGTCCTCACTCAGTTAGCAGCAGCTTCTCCCCAGTGCCACGGGGCTGCAGCTGAGGCAGGAAAGGCACCACGCCAGGCACTGCAAAACCAGTGAGGACCTCGGCAAGCCCCAGGGAGTGGCATCCAAAGGACACTCTCAGGGAAGAGGGAAAGCATCACATCTTTTCCAGCCATACTGACCCTCAGTGAATGGCTGGCTGTTTGCACAGCTGCTGGTTTGTACAAGGAGAAAGAAAGCTGCTAATACAACTCACTTCAGGAATGCCCCACTCCACATCACCAGTGTAGGACACAAACTCATATTTGTGGAGACTTGTGTCATTGGCAGGAATTTCCTTTGTCTGGCTACTCAAATGAAATTATACATAAACAAAAAGAATCGTACAAAGTGATCTATTTCTGTTCATTTTGCTCACCTCCTCTGCTTTACAGCAGCAACAAGGTCTGGCCCTGAGAACATGGAGAACAAACTGTCTCCATTAGCTGAGGAGGTCTCATCACTTGAGCTGGCAGAGTCTCCTTGAGTACCAGACCAGCTGTTTGTCACATCACTGCAAGACACAAAGTTGTATTAGTTATTTACAGTTATTACTGTTATTTACAGTGCCTGGTCCAGACTGTGTGCCACAGTTGTGCTGAATCACAGGTGATACCTCAGAACACAGAATTTCAGTACTTGGTAAAGTGTGCCAGTAATACAAATACTCTCACTAGTTCTGAGTGGTCACATTAACTGCTCTGTTACAGCCTCTTTATATGTATTTTAATAAAATAATTATATCAATTAGAAGCACCCCTCCTGTTCAGGAAGGAGAAACAAGTGATGCTTGGGTTTGGAATCACTAAATACTTGACTTTTCCACTGCAAAACTGAGCTAGAACACATATTCATCCTACTGGTTTTACACTAGAGAGTCACAGCTCTTAAATTATGAACAAAGGGACAGAGAATCTTGAAACACTTCTTGTATAGTAAATAGTTATGACTTGGAAGAGATTAAAAACTACAAATGTACCTACTGTGAGGTACCTGCCTTTTAGTAGCAAGATTAAGTGGCTAAAATCTGGAAAACTGAATTCAGTCAGGCACTGCAACTTTGACAGCATCACTTTTCATCAAAACTAGGTCTTAAAGCTGTTTTCATGATACTCAAAGGAAACTGTCCTGAATACACCTGTGCTGTAGATTGCTTATTTCCTCTGTTGGCATCACAGTCAGTATCCATAGAGATGACATCAAGCATGTCAATGCCTTGGGATCAGCAAAGCAGGTGGGGGATCACACTGCTCACTCTTAACAGTGAAATGCAGCTTTCACAGATGCAGCAGCAACTGAAAACACACACAGTATTCCCACATTCTGCCAAGCCTGGGTGCAAAATAAACTTACACAATACAAACACAGAGCCTGTCCAGTGCCTTACCCCTCGGTGAAATACTCAGGGAAGGGCCAGGTTTTGTGAGGATCATCAGGAAGAGGCCAGTTGCCACGCGTGGTGCTCGGACGCCGGACATGCTGTGCTTGCCTCTTCTGTTGCATAGCCTGGTTCACCCCAGCAACATAGCGAGCAAACTCTGGATCAGAGCCAACTGAATGAAAGAAACCAACAAGTCCATTGCTGGCACTCAGCTATTTCTGCTCAACTTTCAACCCTTTACGTTTGACCATACTGCCTAACACAGTCATTCCCTCCCTGATGATAAATGACAGCCAGCAGTGGGTAGGTCTTCATGGAGCAGTGAAGAACACTGAACAGGAAATGTTTTACAAAGATGAGATACACAGCATCCATGGTGGATAATAATTATCACATGGAAGTACACCTGCCTCTTGCATTCCATCAGGGAAATGGTGTTTGTACTATGATCATGTCTATGCTGAAAGGTCCAATATCCATCAGCAGACACTGATGAAGTGGACACTATGTGTACATACATCCACACACATGAAAAAAAGCAGAACAGTCACTGTAGTTAATACCAGAGTGCCACATGATTTCCAGCTATGATCAGCTGTGTCCAGCTTGGATCATACTAGAACACAGAGCACCAAAACTGCCTCCTTCCTACAAGGATGAGACAATTCTGGAAACGTTCTGATCCTGATTTACAAAAATTTCAGAATAAGAATTATATTTAAAGAAAAAAAGCAGTAATTTAAAAATTCTTCCATTCTCAATATGCTTTTTGTGTCCCAAGCATCCAATAAGGAGTAAGCACAGTCTTGAGTAGACACAGGAAAGCCTTAATCCAAAAGTGTTTCAAATGCTCCACTGATCAGAGCATGCAATTGCTGGATTCAAAAGACTGCTGATAATGAGTCACTGTAACTGAGTTTCCACAGCTTCTCTTTCTTTTGCCTTTTTTCCTTCCCTGAGAAAAAACTTGGCAATCTGACTGGATTTATGGAAGATGTCTAGACTACATGCACAGTAATTGCAGTGGGAAGTACTGAGCTGCTGGCTTGCCAGCCTCAGTTAGAGATTGAGTGAAGACTGAAGAACATCCAACAATCATGCACAGCTTGCAAAGCAGAAATCTCTTTCATCTGATGGCTCCCTACAGCCCATACTGCATTTAGAAAATACATTTCCTTGTTCTCATTTGACACATCCAGAAAAGACCTGCACAATGTTTTGCTGGATGCAAATTAAAAAGACAGTGAAGAAAACGTCCTTTATTAAGCAAGGGCTATCTGAGAGCTGTCTAGGAACAGAACATCCCCACTAGTGCTTGTTCTCCCTCTGAAATATCTTCATGTCTATTTAAGATAAGGCTGGAAGCCAGACAGTTCCTTAGATCTAAGAATAGAGTCTAGATGGATTCTGGCTTTTTTTTTACCTGTGGACAGCATTAAGTTCTGAAGTGCTGGCATAGTCAAAATAAAAGCTTGTATTAATTTTTATCTTTCTGAAAATATCTGTGAACAGTTTTTTATCAGATAGTTCTGTACTCCAAAAGACTGGAGTTACCAACATTCTTTTTGCTAGTTCTTATTGCAACATTCCTTCATCAAGTTCTTAGTGATGATTAAAGTATTACAAAATACATTGTTGGGACTAGTTTAGTCTTAAACATGAAAAGTCATCAATTTCAATTTTATAAATTCTTAATCAGCAGTTTTGCATCTGAAGAGAGACATCATTTTCAGACTCTAAAAGTATTTATCAAAAAAGTAATGTGGTTTGTTTCAAATGACAAATGTACAGTCCTAGGAAAGCCTGGAAATGAAAAACCGTTTTCTGTCTTACAGCTTTTTGTACTACACGAAATCTCAAAATGAAAATTTCTACACCACAGCTCAACCTGGCAAGTTCTATGAAGGAAAGTTCTTTCTAGTGGAAAAGTATTCCATGGAAGGATTTTTTTTGGTTTTGGTTTTTAAAATGCCAGATCTGTGAAAAATACTGTTTACTTATCACCAAAACTGCAGAAATGTGTATCTTAATCCACTGAGCACCATTTATGGAACTTGAGTAAGTCATCTTTTCCAAATACCATTTTCTATGTCCTTGACATTCACCAAATGGAACAAAACAAGTAGTTTTACATAGAGCAAAAGGAAAATACTAAAGAAATATAATATATAACATATATAATGGATTCAAAATCCTGAGAATATAAGTCTTTTGTATACCTGCTTTCTTTTCCCCACACACACGTGGATTTAGTGCTTGCTGAATATAATTTCATTCTTCCTTAGAGGCTGTGATAATGCCTGTCTATACCCTAAATATGGTTAAGTAAGATGATGCTAATTCAGACTTGCAGTTATTAAGCAACAACAAAACTATGGTGGCTATTTTTGCCACAGAAAGTCCACTAATTTATCAACTAAGTTGACAAAATAACTATCATAATTATGAGTCAAAGGAGCTGGTTTGAGACACCTACACATTCCAAACACAGACAAATGCAAATGAGCACAGGAAACTGAGCCCTGCTTTGATAAAGGCTTTCCCTGTTCTCTTGCTCCTCCCTCCAGCAGTTGCCATAAATGCACACTACAGCATTCCTGCAGCTGTGTTCCAGGCCAAGAGAAGTTACATTTACAAGGGAGCAGCTGTGTAGTTGTTCTTAATACTAGGATCAGAATCACACAGTCACTGAATATTCTGAGTTGGAAGAGACCCACAAGGATCATTGAGTCCAGCTCTCCAGCCAATGGCCCACATGGGGATCAAACATTCATCTCCTCTTGGATTCCACAGTCAGTTTCTTGGCCTGGAGCTATTTGTTTATGACTCTAAAATTTTATCTCACTTAATCTGTGAGAATGAATAATTCATCTATATTTACAATTTATTGGTGGTCCAAACACATGTGGCAAACCTCATGGCACTTGCTCTTTAGTCTCTAGTGCTTTGACATCCAGACTTTTCATTGCAGAACCAACTGTGGAACAGGAACCAGAATGACTCCCAGGGAATTGGGAAGCAATGGAGAGAAAATGTTGGGATATAGCAAAGATGCAACCCGGCTGTATCTCTAAGATACAAGACTGGTAAAGAGCAGGAAGAATAATTTTGAGGAGAGGGAACATACCTGAGCTCAAGAGTTTGATTTTAAACAATTTTACAAACTAAGAATAGGAAGAACATCATCTGCTGTGCTCCATATAGGAAAGGTCAGACTATTACAACTGGGACAAGAAACAAGGAATTAGTTCCCATGCTGCTTATTAATGAGTTTTAAGATCACCTTCTGTTAAAAAAGCAAATAAAAAAAGCAAATAAGCACACACACAAATCCCTGCTTGCACTGGTCAGCACCCTTACATCCAGTGGGCAGCACGGGGAAATGACAGTTATTGCCAGCAATATTTCACAGTATTCTTTTACAAAGGACTCTTACAAAAAGCATAATAAAGGAAAAGACACACACCTGCAGGGTCAAAAGGCAGGATTTCTCCCAACATCCCAAACACTCCATCAGTTTGGTCACGATTTGGCCATGTGTTGTTTCTAGGTCCTTGTGGTTTCTGTCCTAACATCTCTGCCATCATATTGTCCATATAGCTGCTCACAAGACCCAAGCTGTACAAATCAGAGCTTAAATCTGAAAAACCGGGATTGTTCCACTGATTTATATGAGACAATCCAGTTCCAACAGCCGGGGCTTGCTGCTGTGAAGAGTTACTGAGCCATTTGGCAGGTACACGTTGCTGTGGTCCAATAGGTTGAAGCAAGTGTTGGTAATACTGCATTTGCTGCTGCTGCTTTTGGGACTGCTGCTGGGACAAGCCTTGCTGAGGAGGATGCAGTGGGGTGTGAGACACAGACTGTGGCTGCTGTTGAACTGCTCCTGACTTTTGTTCTGTTGCTGTAGAGGATGCAACAGAGTTCCTTCTTTTCACCATCGGAGAAGTCTGCTGAGACTTGCCCATGTTAAAACCAGACAAGAAATCTATAACATCCTGCATTTCTTGGTCAGTTGGTAAATTCATACCTTTGTCATCCTTGCCATCATCTGGTTTGAAGAAGCTGTCCCGTCTTTCCACTAGAAAGCCATTGACGAGCTGGTTATTGGTGCTCTGGACTGGCTGCAGAGCATCTGCGCTCCGAGGGAAGTTACCAATGTTCAGGATGTTCTGCAACCGTGCATCCATGGTAGTGGGCATTTTAGCTTTCTCCTCTGAGCTGGAACTTATGAAGACATTTTTGGAAGGTGTATTGGGGATTGAGTAACTTCCTGTGTTACTTGTACTGGTGCAGGAAGTTTTTTTTGTAAACCGTGAAGTCAGTTTTGAGAATGTCTTTTGCAGACCCCCTGAAGATTTGCTTCCATTCCCCGATGGCATGTCAACTTGGCTCCCAAAGTCTGAGATCTCACGCTGTAACTGGATCTGAATACAAGGCAAAGCTTGCTCCCTGCATCAACAAAAAACATGTATATCAAACCACCTAACACAGAACTGAGTTTGTACTTTGGGGGAAAATGTGTATTTCAATAATAGTTCAAGAAAGAAACAACACCAAAGATTGCCAATCCCACCAGCCTACTTCTTATGGTAACAAAGCAAATTATTCCTCATATTTGCAATACCTTTCATTCCTTAAATTTTAGTTGTGCTTCTAGACCTAAATGGAGACCAGTTTAATATAAGTCAAGTATTTTTGCAAGAGAGAAGCAAATACTTTTATAGCCTTAGATATGTTGCTGATTTGGTTTTAAGCAGTCTCCTGTATCTGGATGTACCCAGAAGGTATCTATGGGGATTAATAATGTCTCACTCTCAGTTTGACTTTCCCCTTCTGATGAGCTGGCACTATCAAATCCCTCGGCACAGATTATTCAACAACAACAGCTTAGTTTGAACTAGAAAAGAGATGTACCTTCCTTCCTTCCACCTGTGTATATCAAATACAGCAGTATAGAGCACATCCACCAGCCCCAAAGTCTTCTCCGGATCCAGACTCCTCTGTAGCAAAGACATTGTTGCTGGGTCTTCTTTCAGACACCTATCATCATTAAGTTTAAATTAGAAATCAAAATGCTCATTTTTTACATTAAACAATTCTGCCATAAGAATACAGAAGGCCAATTGCTGCACTCCTGCAGAACAACATGGCAATGCCTAGGGGCTCCTGGGCTGCAGCCTGAGCAGTCTCTGCCTGCTGTGGAACACAGAGCTAATCCAGCAGTGTACTGAAATCATCACCCACAAGAGCTCTTCAGCAGACACAGTTCAGGCACAGCAGCAACGAACACCAAACACACAACATCCATTTCTGGAATACGGCAAGAGCCTGCCACGACCCAGCACGTGCCGAAGCCTGATCCCGGCAGGGTCCGTGCGGAGGCGACGCCGCAGACGCGGCCCCGCGGCGGGGGAAGGGCGATGTGCCCGAGCGGGACCCGGCGGGCTCGGCACCCGCGCTACCGCCCAGCGCCACCAGGCGGCGCTGCCCCGGCACCAGCCGCGCCCAGCGGGGCCGCTCCTTCCTTCCTTTCCTTCCTCTGGAAACAGCACCTGGACACTCCTTCCTTTCCTTCCTCTGGAAACAGCACCTGGACACTCATTCCTTCCTTCCTCTGGAAACAGCACCTGGACACTCCTTCCTTCCTTCCTCTGGAAACAGCACCTGGACACTCCTTCCTTCCTTCCTCTGGAAACAGCACCTGGACACTCCTTCCTTTCCTTCCTCTGGAAACAGCACCTGGACACTCCTTCCTTTCCTTCCTCTGGAAACAGCATCTGGACACTCATTCCTTTCCTTCCTCTGGAAACAGCATCTGGACACTCATTCCTTTCCTTCCTCTGGAAACAGCACCTGGACACTCCTTCCTTCCTTTCCTTCCTTCCTTCCTCTGGAAACAGCACCTGGACACTCCTTCCTTCCTTCCTTCCTTTCCTTCCTCTGGAAACAGCACCTGGACACTCCTTCCTTCCTTCCTCTGGAAACAGCACCTGGACACTCCTTCCTTTCCTTCCTCTGGAAACAGCACCTGGACACTCCTTCCTTTCCTTCCTCTGGAAACAGCATCTGGACACTCATTCCTTTCCTTCCTCTGGAAACAGCACCTGGACACTCATTCCTTCCTTCCTTCCTTTCCTTCCTCTGGAAACAGCACCTGGACACTCCTTCCTTCCTTTCCTTCCTCTGGAAACAGCACCTGGACACTCATTCCTTCCTTCCTCTGGAAACAGCACCTGGACACTCCTTCCTTTCCTTCCTCTGGAAACAGCACCTGGACACTCCTTCCTTTCCTTCCTCTGGAAACAGCACCTGGACACTCCTTCCTTTCCTTCCTCTGGAAACAGCATCTGGACACTCCTTCCTTTCCTTCCTCTGGAAACAGCACCTGAACACTCCTTCCTTCCTTCCTTCCTTCCTTCCTTCCTTCCCCCTGGGACACTGCACCAGGACACTCCTCCTCCTGGGGGTGCCAGTGTAAGGAGCAGCTGCCTCCGTCAGGAGTCAAGGGAATGAAATGTGTTGTACTGAAATTCCTAACACGGACTCCTCCCAGGTGAGACAAGTGCTGCCATTGCTTCCTGTTCCCACTTCTCTGAACGGGAAGAAACCCTCACAAACTGCAGATCAACCATTATTTACTAGACAGTGACCTAAACTGGTAGGAACAGCATCTCTTGGAGCCCAGAGGTCCATGGTTCACAACAGCACCTCAAGAACAGCCCAGTGAAGAAAGAAAAGGCTCTCACATTAACTCAGCCCATTCCTGGCCTTCCTGAGCTACAGCTGGGACCTGCCAGGGCAGACCATAACAGATTATTACTGGTAGATTATTATTCTTGAAACCTTCTCTTTTATCATCAAGCTTTTACATTTCTTTCAAGTCTCAGTGCCCCAGCACTTGCCATGCATCCTACAGAGGCAGCTGAAGAACAGCCTCAGGAATGGAGGAGTTCAACCAGTCCAGATAGAGGAACTTAAGGAAGCTGTGCCATAATTGTGCACATTCTCTCTTCCATTTGTACTGCAACCATTTTCCCCATATACTTCAGTCACAATGTACAATATTTTGTAGATTTTATACAATATCTACAGTATTTTTATTTACCAAGTTGAAGGAACTTGCACCACAATTCTTGATCCTTCTAAACTTATCTGAGGAGCATAGGCTTCTTTATTTTCAATTTGTGCCGTGTCCACAACCACCTAGCAAATAAAAGGGAAGAAAAATAAGAATTAGTTATTTTATTAGTTATTTTATACCCTGTAGTTAAGCTCTAATAATCTCACCTCCCAGTCATGCTACAGGGACAAAACCCCAAATAAAACCAAACCAACTCATGAAATCATTGTAAATTTACTTCTATTTTAATATAAAATTAGTTTAGTACAGAAACCTGTATTTCAAGGACTTAATTCTTCTCAGTTACATAGTAGTAATGTATCACTATGTCATTACCAGCTGCTCTACCTCCCAGCTGGTAGTTCTCAGTGGCTCCACACAACAGCCCTTATTTTTGAGTTTAGCACAGTTACTACTTTAAGAACTCCAAACACCTACTCAGCAAAATGTTTTAAATAACTTAACTGTAGTGCATGGTATGATACAGACAAATAATATTCAGCCAGAAACCCTTCACAATTCCTAACATACACCACCACCCCCCTTTTAAGGTTATAAAATTCCACACCAACGTTTCTCTATTCTACCTAATGAAACTGTATTATTATTAATTCCTGATTAAATGAAGAGAAGTGACTGTTCAGTTTGTTGGTGATGTTGTGACATCTGTAAATGTCATGAAGATATATGGAAGAGGAAAGTCTTGAAAATCAACATTGTGTCATGAACCTTTCTTTTTAGACAAATGGAAAAGGAAAGGATTCACTTCAGCTTCATTTAACCTTTAATTTAGTGATAATAAGTTCCACATTTGGTTCATGCTTTCTGTTGTTGTCCAGTCTGCGTGGGTTGGCCTTTTTGATCATTTCCATAATCTCCTATTTTGGTCATGCTGAAACAGCAGCTTTATGGCAGCAGTCAGCAGTTCCTGCTTCAGAGACTCACAGATTAGCTGTATCATTTATCCTTGAAATGGTAAAAGTCCTCTGGTATAAATGAGCCTCAAGGGACATTACTGACTTTTTTTGCCATCACCCAACCTACATTGGTCCTGTTGTCTGTTACTGGGCATGAAAAAATGTGAAACATAATGCTGAGTTTTTCCTCTCTCACTTCAACAAAACTTCAACAAAGAACAACTGAACATAATTATTTCCCACCTTTCAAATATTTTATCATAAGGCCTTCGTTTTCCTTCAGTTGACTCTAAGCATTTCCCCAGGTTTATTCAGTTTTAAACGTGTCTAAACATGGTGACAAAAGGCCACACTATCATCCACCCATGAAAATACTTCTCATTTTGGAACAGGGCAATCCCAGCACTGTTTTCTTGGTGTTTGTACATTTTCTTTTTATTTAATTGGGTCATCTGCAATTCAGCCCTATTGCAGTTATAACTGTGTTAAGAAGAAGTGAACTCGGGAGTGATTGTTCTCAGCTCCAAAGAAAAATAGAGTTTGCACCTCAGACCTGCAGTCAGAGGTAAAACTCTGATTTGTGCAGACCTGTGCCAGGTTCTGGTGCATGGTTGGTACCCATGGGCTGGGCTTTGTTGGGGTGTTCCTCCCCCAGGAGAAACCTTCATTTCTTCTCTTTGCAAAAAGCTTTACATTCCTCAACATCTATCAGAGTCAGGACGTCTGGGATTTAAACTTTACTAGGGGATTTAGTGCTCCTGCAATCCATGTTGGTGTTTGCTATGGAAAGATCTACTAGCACAAAAAAACCGAGTTTTATTTGTTAACCTCTTTGCATGAGGCCAATTGGAAATTTTATTTCTGCTCATCCTCTGAATTCAGCTATTTAAATGTACATTATTTTTATTCAAATATGCAGATTTCATCAGCTGACCCAAATCTCAAAATGCAATTCTTATATACATGCTAAGGTAAGAACTGAAAATCCACACTTCAAATTAGTTCTTATGTTAAAAAACTACAGCCCAAAGTAACCAAGCAAACTAAGTCACAACTCACTGTGCTTTCCACTCTTAATGAGTCACTTCTTAAAAGGTACATGGCAACACAGGTTAAAAACAGTGAGACTGTCAAGTAATGTTTGTTCAAATTGGGCATTTAAGATACAGATCCACACAATTGTGAATGAATGCAGACAGCCACAGCCTACATAATACTGTGCCATGATTCATTTATCTGCCTTCTTCACAAAATAAACTTAAAATAAACACATCCTCCCTCCCTGCCTGATGGTTCTTAGAGAACAGCTTCCTGTACCTCACTCATCCATTGTTCTTGCTTTACAGGTGCTTCCTCTCTCCCTTCCACCCAAAGAACTCTCTAAAGACCCAAATTACCATTTCTTGTCACTGCATGAAGCTACATACAAGCATAATTGGATGTTTCAAAAAAAGATGGCACATAACTTATAAAGAAAAACCTCAACCCTCACACCCCTCTAAACTGTAACAAATCAAAGTGAGAATGAAGCAGAGCAGGCTTGCAGGTCTTCTGTCATGTGCACAGCTCATTATGTGTCTTTGAAGAGTGAAGCCTGCTACTTTCAGAACCTGAGGTTCATGCAAAAATCTTTGGAGACATTGAGGATTCAACACAAGTAAAACTCCATAGCTCAGCACTGTCATTTGGGAGAACGTGTAAGTTTTATGCTGACACTCTCCAAAAGTGATGACAAACCTGAAGAATGTCAGTGCTTCAATTACCAGCAGGTCTAACTCGTTATGTCTAGACTGGGGGACAGCAGATTTCCAGATTCCTGAGTCCAAATGTGCCTCATGCCACTCCTCAAACCTCCTCGGGGCAGGACTTGGGTGTGCACAACACTGAAACCCCCTGGAAAGGAAATGGTGGAAGGTGCAGCATCCTCCCAGGCACTCCTCATCCAGACACTCAGGAGCCATGAACTGCTCCTGGATCAGAGCTCACTCCCACAGGGCTGCTGAGAAGCTCCTTCCTCCCTGGCCTCATTTCCTGTACCTCACTGCTGACTCCCAGCATCCTACCACCAACTGTGGCACCTGAAGACACAATCCCATTTAACCATATCCTTTTTCCAGTCCTCCTTGTATTTATTAATATTTAATGCATGTTTTCCTTCAAAACACCTAAGTAGAAATATGATAAATCCTACTATTCCACAGTTTCTCCCCCTGCAAAGACACCACCTTCTTATGCCTCCCTGTAAAACTTCTCAGACAAAGCACTACCATCTCCTGTCCTTCCATCCCTGTACCTCAGTGAAACAAGGACTGACAGCAGGCTTACTCTGTTATGACAGTGATGGTCTGCACCTTTGCTTTTAGGCTGCCTTTATATGAATAGTCAGTTGAATTCCAGTATAATTTTAACCTACTTCTCTACCAGGCATTTAATATTAAGGGAATATCTAAGATCTGATCTCTAGTATCAAAGGGCTGCTGAAGTAGAAGTATTTGGAAAATTCATCATTTCCAATGTATCATTCAACATTACTGGAGAACCTCTGAGCAGTACCAAAACCACATGGTTTAATTTGCTAGGATGGAAGGTCTAGGTCACCTAACCAGCTGTGTGATTTGTCTGAAAAACAAATTTACAAAATATGCAGCTATTTGTGTCGTTTAATCACAAATTAATTATGAAGCCCTCATGGTCTCCCATCACCTTGAACAAGGAATCAACAATGAACCAGAAACATTTAAATCACTGTAGGTTAGAGACAATGCAAATACTTGACAAAACTATCACAGGCTACAGTGTACCTTTATTCTTGCATTTCCTTCCTATGTTGAAGGCACAGGCTTTTCCCCTACTCTCAGTAGTCCAAAAAGCCTACATGTCATGCAGGAACACTTCACTAAGTGCAGAGATTGCAGTAATTAGTCATGGCAGCACAAATGCATTTTCTTATCAGGGTATGTTCCAAGCATCTATTTTTATCAGCTGCTTCAATACTGTAAATTCCACTGGTTTTCTTCCCCTCAAGAACAAGAATGTCTACAGCAAGGCATTTAATTGCTCTGTCCTCTGTTGGAGATGCCAGGTAGCATTACCTGGTGCAGAGACTTGCTGGGTTATGCTGGGGAGGAAACTCAGCTTCCAAAGCAGAGAGGAAATGAAAAAATAACAGGTTTTGAAGTTAATTTGAGAGGGAGATAGATGTGTGTTTGGATCCTTAGTTTTTTTTAACATGATCATCTATAAATTTGAAAATATTTCTATTTCTCAAAGAAGCAGCAGTTCCATGTCCTGTGTTGTCTCTAGAAACACAGACCAGGAAGCACCTGGTGCATTCCTCTGTTCCTGTCAACTCTGGACACCACCTACAGACTCCCATTCCACAAGGACACATTCTGCTCAGCAATCAAGTTCACTGCAGCACTAAAAATAAAGCAGCACGGAATAAGACACTGCAAACGAATTTCTAAACTCCAAAATATCTAGTTTCTCTTCAAGGTGTTTACAGAACCTTTGTTTTCCTCAGACTATTGGTAGTCACCTACCAGTCCAGCCTGGCCAAACAAGAGCTGCACAGCAGTTTTGCAGGCTCCTCTCCACGTGGAAGGGCAGACCTGGTTCAGCACTTCAGTCACGGGAGAGTCGTCCCGGGGTGTGAGTCCATTATGGCATCCGGCCTCCTTGATCAACTGCAGCATTGTGTGCTGCAAAAATAATAAACACACCGTGCACAAATGGTATCACCAATGCTTCTGCAGGGATTTCTCATTGTTCTACATGCTTCTCAAACAGCTACAATGCAGAGTTCCCTTGCAGAGCAGAACCGTGGAAGATCATCTCTGCTGTTTGGAACACAATACTGCTCCAAAATCATAAACAGTATTTCTGCTTATATTCTTGCAAACCAGTTTAATCAAAACTACAAAAAGCACTGCAAAGACAACAGAAAAGCAGCATTTTGAGGAACTTATTATTTCAGGAGCAAGGAACTGGGGTGTTAAAAAAAAACAGTGGAAGTGCTGATTAAAACTGCCCAAATTACTTCTGAATGGACATATTTTCCATTTGTTTATACTGAAAGTACAATTAACTTCTCCATAATATCTTTTTTTTTTTTTTTTCAATTGATTCCAGTTTGTAAGGTGATATCAAAAGGAGCTCTGTTACAAAGTATTTTTTTCAAATACCTCCCTTAGCATCAGGCTGGGCTGACTTATTTGGGCACCTAAGAAGATGAAGGCTCTGACATTCATCACCTGGCTGGGGAATCTGCAAGGCCTCACTTCCCTCTGTACTTCTTCATACCTAACACATCTATTTTCAAAAAGTTCACAGATGCTTCATTGCCTGCCAGATCTCTATGCCTGTGCTTCTCTCGGATTGGACTGAAATTGCTCAGGTGGTCAAAATGTCATCACAAACAGGCGTAGCCCTACACTGTTATCAGCATCATGTTTCCACAGGAAGCCAGGCTTTTAAACACAGGTTTGGCACAGAACTTCTATTGCTGTAGTTCTCTACATTTTAATAAATTCTCCTCTTTCTCACCCATCTTTATTCTGTGGTTAATTAGCAGTTATTACCGTTTTCAGCTTCAGGTTTTCTGCTGCAGACTCATTGAAGGAGATTCCTTTCAGAAAATGGGACCCGATCTGGACAGGGACAGTGGGCAGCTCACACTGAATGGGCTGAGGTGGAGTCTGTCTCCTTCCTGTTTGCTGGGCTTCAGCTTCACTGCAACAGCCCTGAAGGACAGAAGAACAGCTCAAACAGAAGGAACTAAGACATTAGAAAATCCTAATATGGGTCCAAATATTTCTGTATTTTAAGCACCCATTTCCAAGGTGAGGAGGGATGAAAGAGCAGGCTTAGCAAATCCTACCTGAAGACTTGCTTCAATTGCTTTTGGGTTCAAGTGGAAGCCAGCCTTCATTGCATATTCACAGTGACCCAAGCTCTCCAGAGCCACTTTGTAAGCCTGACATTAAACAAAAAGTTGAGATAGCACAGGTGTATCAGCAAGGAAGCAAGGACACAGTCACTGTGTCTGGGTACAGACAGGGATTGGTACAAGGATTTACCCCACTCAGTTCTATGGCAAATATACATTTATCATGTAAGACTGCAAAGCTGTAATTCCCAAATACCTCTGTGCTGTCTGTGGTACACAATTCTGCAGGAACACATTCCTTCCCTATTTCACTCCTTGACCCACTGACTGTACTACATGCACATGAAAGCAGCAGACTTGAAAAACCACCTGCAAAGCACTGTCAATTTTCATGTTCAGCTCTTTGAGCTGATGTTCAGGGATGGCCACACTCTGTGAGCAGAAAAGTTGCTGAACTTCAATTCCTGCCAAACATCCATCACAGCCTCTTTCTCGCAGTCGAGATGTGGCCTGTAAAGTAAAAAATAATCCCGGGTGAGGAGGTCAGAATTAAACCAGGTCAGGCTTAAGTAAATTTCAAAAAAGAACAAAAAAACCCCACAGACTTTAAAACCTTCTAGAGGAGATGAGAAGCAGCACTTGGGGGAAAGGATCTAGAGGAGCCTTTATTGTAACTTCCTCAGTTTCTGCTGCTGCTTTGGAAGCAGAACCCTGATGTAACCTGCAGAGCACACGGCTGTTGGCCAGCACTTGGCTCCAGCATTGTTTGCTGTTGCTATTTCAGCTCCCTCTCAGGGCCTGGGATCCTGTTACACAGACCACACCATGGCTGTGGTTACCTGAGGACGGACTCCTAACTCCAGCATAAACACAAAATATGTTCAGTCATGTGTACAAGCACTCCTGTGTTCACAGGATGATACATTTCCTGAAGTTATGGGGGATTACTGGGGTGCAATTTGAGAAGAGCCACACAGTGCTAAGATCATCTTAGACAGCAAGAAAATAGCTTTGTGTATATGATTTTGAAAAACAAGAAATAAGCCAAACATCTACTTTAAGCTCTAAAATCCTACATCACTGAGCAGGGGAAAGCAAATAAATATGAGTTATTTTCCAGTCTAGGAAAAAGTCTTGCTCTAAAGCAGGATGTCCAAATTGGAGGGTTCTGGTACTACAGCCAATGGACAGAATTACTGCATTTCCCAAAGTAAATCTTCAAGAGCAAAACCAGTTTTGAGCTACTGACAAAGTATCACCTTAAACTTCACTGTGAAGCAGCCATGTCCTCCTGCCAGAGAGGCTGATTTTATAGGAAAACAATGTATTGCCTTCCACTCCAAAGTAAAAATTGGCAAGGATTCAGTATTTCAGATCTCCTTCTATGAAAAATATTTATATTAGTCTATCTACAATTATGAGAGAGAGATTTTATTTATTTAGAAACCACATTTTTTCTTATGCTATCCTAATGCCCCACACAAATACTCCAAAATCAATTATTTCAGTCAATAATAAAAACTGAGAAGTTTCTTCTACTGTTATTTTGGAGCTGTGGAGAATCTGTATTTTATCTCTCTCCTCCCCATGTATGTTTAATACAGGATTTGATTAGTATACTTGTACAAAACTATTTTGAAATATGGGTACTTCTGAAAAACAGAAATAGGTGAAGTGGGTTGCTCATAAAGTAAAAAATAAAGTTAAGGTCCCTGATTCTGTGAAGCCAAGTTTAATTTTAACCACAGTTTAAACAAATTTTAGAGGAATTGCAGGGCATTTCTAGAAATAGTAGTTTTAAGAAGCTAACTATATTACACATAAAATTAACTACTTTTCTGCCAAAGAAGGACAGGATTAGACCTGTTACAATTATCTGTAATACACCTAAAGCACTCCCAAATCCCTATTTTATCCAGTGAAATAAATTTATGCTGCAGTAAAAATTACACATAATCCTTCTGCATTCATGTAACTCATTTGCCTTCCTGTACCTTGCAGATGTCAGTGATAAATGGAGACCTTGACAAGAGTTCCAGTCAGGATGACTAACAAGCCATGTGGGCCAAATGAGACTGCTGCAAAAGCACATGCTCCAAGTCATCTGAATTTAGGGAAAACACACACTCTGTGTCTGAACCCACACTCATCCATCAGTCTGCACACTTCAATAGTGCCAGGGAAAGCAGAAAACCTCCTAAAACTGGATGTCTTTATAAAATGCTGGTTTTGGCTGGCAAAGTAAGGATTCCACAGATGACAAGTGTTTGTTAAAGTACAAGTCCAGAGAGTGGCACATTTAATTAACATGGGTCACACTGCAGCAATGGATGGATCAAGTAACATCAACCTTAACAGCATGAAAACAAAAGTGTTAAGAATTACCACAAAGATTTTAAAGTATAGAATAGAATTCATGCTCAAAATTTGCAAGAAATAGACATCACCTAGATTATTTTTCATCAAGATTTTGTTCTGTTTTCACAAAGACTCGTTGAGTATTTTTAATTCCCTCTATCTGCCCTATTTGAACACTGGCAGTTCAATACCAATAACAAAAATCTGTTTGCACTGCTTGTGTGTTCCTTATGTAGAACCCTACCACAAAGAAAACTTTACACAGGGCAAAGATAATGCAAACATCACATGACTAAAATGAGTTTTAGTGTTTGAAACCCACTGTGCCACACAGCATGTCTTCAAAATCGGGTATTTTCTTCCTTTATTAGGACACCCAGGCTGACTTTAGGCTTCACTCAATCTACTGTGCAAGACCTCCATACCTCTGCTGCTCCTCTCCATGATCTTATTGCATCTTCCAGCTCATTCGTGGGGCTTATATTTGAGGCTCCAGTCCCACTAACATTCTTCCTCTCCTGAGCTACAGCTTCAGCAAAGCAGGAGTGTGCCACTGGCTGGACTTTCTGCAAAGCTTGTGACAGGAATTGGAAGTGGACCTGCATCACTGTCAAGAAACATCGCCCAAGAACCTGTGGGAGACAAACAAAGCACTTTCAAGCACATAGAAAAGCTCATGGAAGTTCCCCTTCTTCCTTTTTGTTTGATGTTTGGGGTAAGGAACTATGTTAAACTCTGATCTTTTTTTATTAAAATAATGCTTCAGATCGTAAGCAAGATATGAAATTTAACAACTTACTTAAAATAAGAGAGCATTAGTTTCTATGAATGAAGGGAACATCAGACTAGTCCTGAATAATCTTTAGTTCTGCACTCAAGTTCTGACTACTCGATGAACGAAAAGCTTGCTCAGTTACTTGGCAAAATCAAGCACAAAAATGGGAGTAGCATATTATCACAGGGACCAGGTCAATACCAAAACCCACCTGCACAAAGACCTGGCTGAATTTCTGATAAAAATCCAAACCAGCAACAACAAAACACGAATCATTTTAAAACATTAACATAAAATGTAGGAGTTGGCCCAGCAGTTCACCCTGCAGGCAGAGTGGTCGTGGGCAGGCAGTGAGCACTGACAGCCTTCTGCCCCAAAACCCCACACAGGGTGCCCAGAGCTGAGCCTGGCACTGTGTGACACACTGCCAGCCCCGGCACCGTGTGACACACCTGCCAGCCCCGGCACCGTGTGACACACCTGCCAGCCCCGGCACCGTGTGACACACCTGCCAGCCCCGGCACCGTGTGACACACCTGCCAGCCCCGGCACCGTGTGACACACCTGCCAGCCCCGGCACCGTGTGACACAACTGCCAGCCCCGGCACTGTGTGACACAACTGCCAGCCCCGGCACTGTGTGACACAACTGCCAGCCCCGGCACTGTGTGACACACTGCCAGCCCCGGCACTGTGTGACACACTGCCAGCCCCGGCACCGTGTGACACACTGCCAGCCCCGGCACTGTGTGACACAACTGCCAGCCCCGGCACTGAGCTGGGTCATGCCATGATTCTCAGGAAGGCTAGGCCAGGCCAGGGCAGGGCAGCCACGAGCTCCCGGGCCGGGAGAGGGGACGCTGGGGACAGGGGGACGCTGGGGACAGGGGATGCTCTGCAGCCCATCCCCCGCACACTCCGGTCCCTCCAGCTCTGCCCAAACACACCCGGACACCTCGAGTGCCACGAGCACAGCAAAGCTGCTGTGCCACAGGACTTTGGTGCCAGCACAGCAGTGCCACCACCACGCAGGGACATCCTGGAGAGCCAAGGGCTCCAGCAGGACCGGTCTGCTCCGGGGCCACACTCCCTGCCCAGGACAAAGCTGACAGCCAAGTGTAAAACTAGAGAGCTGCAGAAAAAGGAGGATTTTCCACTTCACTGTAGGAAGTATTAAAATGCTATTCAAAGTGTTTCTTTTATGAAGTTTATCACACAAAGAGCTTTAAAATGTGTATTTGACTTTGATTTATTAAAAAAGACTCAACTTGAATTCCATTTTAGGAATAATTCATAAAATACACAGATAATGTACAAAGCCATCATGCCTCAGAGCCATTAAATCATCATTATTTTCAGCTACATTCTTCTGGAATAAAACTATTCAGACACAATGTATCTTCCTGGCAGGACTCTCCAGTCACACCAACAGTTATATGCATTTACTATCTACTTCAGAAGAACCAGTGGTAGCAATGCTTTTTTCCACTGCATCCAGACTCCTTTTGACATTCCATTCTGGTTCAATCACTTCCCTTCTTTGTACAAGGCATAAAATTAAACATTTTTGGTACTTTGACTGACCTCTGAAAGTGGAGCTTGCCTTATTAAAAAAAACAGTCAGCAAATGATAAAATGAAGAAAACTCCAACTTCCCTGGGTATGAGATTAGAAAGATTTATAAGAAAACTGCAGGAAGAGGCAACTGGTGATCTGAATTATTTCTGTGTAGGGAGAAGGCAGTTCTCAGGGGAAGATGAAACTAGTACTCATTAGGAATTTCAAGCCGATTAAATTTCAAAGAATAATTAAGGTACAAAGGTTGAAGTTTCCCCAGCCTGGGAATAATGCTCAAAATAAACAAATAATTTAGGTTTTAACCAGCACACAACATTCCTATAACTTAAGATGTTAAACAGTGAAGATAAATAGTAACATCTGCTTTACTGAACTTTTGTTTTGTTCGAAAAAAATCCGTTTCTCCAAAATGGGTAGGGATGGTTTAAACTGCTTTACTATCAAAGTGATGGAAGATTTTTGCACTGTTAAACACTCCCTCTGGATGAATGGCAGATGCCAAACTCCCTTTAAAGAGCTCACTTGGTCAGATTTTCTGCCAAAGAGCCCAAGCTTTGCCTTGTCCATGGGAAGGGGCAGCTGGCAGTGAGCTCCCCAGGCAGGGCTGGCACTGACCCTGTGCAGGGCAGCATAGGAGATCCCTGCAACAGCATCAGCACATGGATGCAGTGTTACACAGTTACAGACACCACCATGTCTTTTCCATGCAGAGGTGTGTGACTTTCCTCCTTCAGCCCAGAATAAACATAAACCCTACAAACTATGCAGGAATCAAAGCTGAACTAGAATCATCTCGGGTGGCAAGCAGTGGGATTTCCTTGGGAGGGTGATGTTTTCTTCATTTTTTAGATTCATTTATATTGCACAAACAGTGAGGTCTTCAGCTTCCAAACTTTTTGTCCCACAGAGCACAGCTCCACCACCTTGACTTCCCTGGCCTGTATCAGGCTGGTTTTCCCCAGCAGAGCCTTACCTGAAGGAATCTCTCTTTACCTGCTGAGGCACTTGGAAGCAATGGGATTTCTGGTTCCCTCCCAAAGGGGAGCACCAGGTGAGATGCAGTGTTAGGTTACTCCATCCTGCTTTATCCTCCTAATGAGGGCACACAATCAACTTTGGAATATTCCACTGGACAAAGTGTACACAAAGTTGCCAGTTTTCATTGCTAAACAGGGATGCCATACAAATTGCCCAGCAAGAAAATCTTGCACAACAGACTCCTTAAAACAGAACACTACCAGTCATAAAGTCAGCAAATAACAAGTGTCAGTCTTCCACACTTGGTACAAACACTTGCAGTTTTCCAAGTACTATTTTATGCAGTAGAACTTTGTTCTTTTTTTCCTTTTTTTTTTTTTTGGCTATTTCCTGAAACAAGCAGAATGAATTATTTGGTGGTTTCCCATAACAGCATCCTTAGTGGCACAGCCTGGCTGCCACTGAACTGGTGTGCCCCATTATGAGCCAACAACCTTCCTGTACCTTACCAGAAGTGGGCAGAGCATTACTCGTTTTCACTCTGCAGCACTTCCCAAGAGTGATCTCATGAGCAGAATCCCTCCAAGGGAAGACAAAGTCCTGCCCATGGGCTGGAATCACCTGCAGGCTGAGCTAGATTCCAGCAGAAGCTGCAAGACTTGGGAAACCCAACAGACTCATTTCTTCCAGCAGTGACCCTAAAAGCCACTCATGATAATCTGATCTTGACAGCTACTGCAGTGGTCACTATCATTTAGCAGAAAAACAATTAAGTGTGAAGCACTTTAAAAAGCAGCAATTAAAATAAAATTTGTCTTACATTTTTTTTTTTTGCTACTAACAGTTTGTCAACTCAGAAGAGTCTGGAGCCGATTCCTGAAAATCCCAGGAAGGAATAATTTTAAAAATAGTTAAATCTGACTTTACTATGTTTGCTAAGAAAAGTCTACATTTAATATTTACTCAGACATTTTTGTCTCAAGATTCTTGTTCAAAAAAAAATCTTAGGCTATTTTATACACATAGCAGCCAAAAATTATCTCAATTTAATACAAAACAGAGCATCCAAGAATATATCTGGTGCCCATCCATGCTTTCCTTTTGTACAGGAAGGCAACGTTGACATTCCTCTCATTACTACCACTTACTTCTAAGACAATACACAAGCCCTGTGTAACTAAAAGTCATTCTTTATATTTTGCAATACTGAAGCTTCTGCAAAGCTTCAGAAGAGATGGGAAAATAGTCTTACTTTTACCAGTTTTACTCCTTCCTATAGATTTGCTTTAATGCTTTTATTACCAGAAGCACAGAACTACTGCATTTCCCCAGCTAACAAAACAGATATGGAAAACACCCTCTCATTTACCCTGATTTCCAAGCTGTTCCTCACCCATACATGCACAGAATACCCAAGAATTCAAAGGTGGTTGAAAGGGGAAAAGAAAAAGAAGAAAATAAAAATCAGCATTTGCATTTCTGAAATAAAGAAACCTTGGCAAACTCCCATCTGTCACCACACTTTGATCAAAAGAAGTCACCCTCTTACACAGAAGGTGTACTGGAAGACAGTTCTGAACTAGCAAGCTTTGTTCTAAATAACAAATAAATTAAAAACCTTATCCCGTGGTGCTATAGTCCAGGTTGCACAACAGTTTTCAGTCCAAATTCAAGCCAGGTATGTTCACCAAAACTGAAGTTTTCTTGACATTGCCTTCCCTGGGGGCAGAGCCCACTAGTACATAAAGACACGTGGCACCTCAAAAGCCACAGCTCTGATTGATTCCTAAAGCCAAACCTGCTCTGTTTGGGCTTCTCACTCCTCCCAAGAACTACAGCCTGTGTCAAGCAAGGTTTAGGAAAATCACATTTTCTTTAGCTGGGCTCGCACACAGAAAATCTCGTTCTTGTGTCCTCCTCGTGAATTTGGGGTTGTGCCCCACTACAGCCCGAATTACAGCTCACCTCCCACTGCTGCCATAACATCCCTCAAATCCCTCCATCCCTCAAATCAGAGCCTCTGCAGAGCCATTCTGAGGGCCCTGCTGAGCTGCCACTCAGGGTTTCAGCATCTCTCAGTTCTCTCTCAGAGCTCGGAGCTCCTTCACTCACCCACTAGAGAAGCTGACAAAGCATCCTCAGATACACCTGTATTTCCCTCCTGGTATTTTCCAGGGGAACAATTACACTGCCTCACACTCTTCCCCCATCACCTCCCTGTTCAGTAAACTGATGAAGTCAGGCAAGCCCTTTATGTTTTTTTGCTTACATTGTGAATTTTTTAATCCTGCTGGCAGTTTTATGAAATGTTAACTTCTCTATCCACCAGGGGGAAAAAAAAAAGCAAACTACTTTTTAAACTGAAATTTCAGCATCAACAGCTCAGTCTTCAAATCCCAGAAAAGCATAATGGGAGAGGATCTCACCAGGTGACCCTTCTGTCCCTAGCAAGGAGCAATTTCACCTCGGTCAGTTTTGTGAGATGCAGGTTTAACCTGTTCTGTAAGCTCTGCTCCCTACCCTTTGTAGCAATCCACATCAGTGCTCCACTAACATTACAAAGGATTTCCACAGCATCTAAAGTGAATCTTTCCTTCTGAAGTTTAAGTTCCTTGCTCCACCTTACATGGACATGAAGAACAGACACTGACATGTTCTGACAGCTTCTCACATACCTGAGCAATTTTGATTTTCTTCTCAGTCTCCCCTTCTGTAGAGTCCACCTTTTCAATTTATCCTCTGATATCCTAGTTCCTGCATGTCTAACCACTCTTGCTACTCTCCTCTGCTGCCTCTCCAGCTGCTCCCCATCTCTCCCAGTGCCCCTGCAGTGCTGTGCATGTGAACTGCTGTGTTTAAGGCCAGAATAGCCAGTGAGGAGTTCAGTGCTCAGTTCATGGTTCTTGCAGGTTAGGGTTGTGTTAAATACATGGTAGCAGTCTCTTTGCACAACAGCAACAGCACTGATTTATTATTTCCAACTGCACAACACTGACTCTTACCCAACACACAGCTCCCACAAGCCCTAGGACTGTTCTCCAGAACTGCTGCCCAGTGGGCTCCACTCCTGAGGCTGAAAAAGTCTATTTAAATATTGCAACATTCAGCTTTCCCCTCTGAATTCCATCCCAACTGGAAAACTCATTTGTTCAAGATTATTTTTTAGTTCAGCAGGTTTCCCAGCATACTTATATCACCTACAAACAAATATACTCCTGTACTGGCCTCTGCCAAGGTCCATTCCAACAGTGAGCAGCTCCTGGGGCACAACCACCCAAGCCCTGTGGCTGCAGAATCCACTCCCCTACACCCCAGGCCTGACTGACCCACAGAACAAGCACAGGAGTCACTGTCCAATCCCTGCATTCTGCTGCTGCTGAAGCCAAAGCAGAACACAACACCTGGCTCATTATACACAAGTTCCCATCAATCTTGCATATTGAGTTTTTTCAAAGCCATGCACAAGATGCAGTTTTAATTAAGAAAAGAGCTCAGAAAAGGATGATGAGAAGTGGTGGGACAACCCAAGAGGTGCAGGCAGGAAAGCCCAGAGGCAGCTGCTCTGCTGGCATTCTCCACCACAGAGGGCAGGGAGCACTGCAGGTGCACACAGAGCCCAGAACAAGTGTTAGGCCTGGCCAGGTAAAGCTGGGACTAAATCAAGTTTCTCTGGCTTTAGGCTGGCAGGACCCGCACCCACCCAATGCAAACCCTGCTTTGCTTCTGCTCCTCAGCTCCCTGCTGAGCAAACCCTGCCTGCCCAGCACCCACCACTGCCTGCCCACTGGCAAAAGCAGTTCTACAGATGGCTCCAAGGCCACAAAATACCCTAGAACACATCTAGTGCTTCATGTATTTTTTCTTTTTTTAATTCAGAAAGTCTTTCAGCACATCTACTAAAGATCAATTAATTACAAAAACTCACTCTTTTTTATATACATTGCTGTAGCTTTAGCTAAAAGGTGATGTTATTGGATTGTCTTTAAAAATATTAGCCTACAGAAGACATTTATAGCAAATATACAGCCCATTTTACTTCAGCCTATACCAAGTACACAACACTGAGAACTGTCATACACAACTGCAGGGAGAGCTGTGACTGACAAATTGCATCCTCCTCAATGATTCCACCTGGAAGTGGTGCAGTTAGAGAAAGCAGATAATGCCTGACAGGCACAAATATTCACTCTTACAAAGTTACTTGACATCTAAACCAAAACCAAGAGAACTCTAAAGTAAGTTTTCCATTCAGGATGTAGTTCTGAAGGAGTAACTCTGCAAAGACTGCTGCAAAGTGAAGAAATATGTCAAAACACAAGGAACTACTTAAAACTCCAGGGATTTATCTGTGATCATCACTTAACACTGCCTGCTATGTAACACGTTTATTAGAGGAGAAATACCCAGACCTTCCCAGGTGGGAATTTGAGGATGCTCTCTGAATCCTGATTCTTGGGCACTTGCTGCCAGCATATGAACATTATAGTAAAATCATGACAAATTTTTACAGCACTAGTCTCTCACACAGTGTTTTTTTTTCCTCTTACAACAGCTCAGAAAGACAAAAACGTTCTAAAGAGTGATAAATTATAAATAAAATATAAAATATTATTAGTCAACTAATACGTAGTTTTACTGAAACACTGATGACTACTCCCACGTGCTCAGGTTTCCCCTTGGAAAGGATAATTCCAAGGCAAGTGTAGGCTGATTTAGAATACCATGGCATAACACTGCTAGAAATGTTAGGTAACAGAAAATGGTTTATAATTTTTGTCTAGTTGGTTCCTCTACAGAAATACCTACTAAATTGCTAATTTAACATAGATGGAGGTCAGATCCCACAAATGATTTGGTACTCTCTTAGTACATAAGAAATGAAGTTTCTTTTTCCACCAGCATTACCCACAAATACACAGCAAGTTGGAGAAAACTCTTGGTGTAGAAGGGATTTTGAAGAGAAATCCAGTTAAGAAGGAATGACACAACTCACTGTGCAAAAACAGTCCAAGGTAACTTACCTCAATGTCTTGTAGGCTGAACTCTTTTTGATCTTTGAAGTTTGCAGCTCCTGCACTCAGTTCCATCAGCATTTTTGCTATTTCTGGTTTTATTGCTGCTGTGAGTCGGCTCGCCGCTTCCATGACATGTTCCTGCACGTCTTTCAGTTGCATAGCTGCCTTAGAGTAGTGCGAGTTCCTGAACACGCTGCTGAAAAGCTCTGTGAGGAAAGTGCTCGTACGGCAAAACACGTTGAGTGCATCCAGGTATTTGGAGATTCCCTGCTGGATGTCAGCGATGGGAGTGGTGTGGGAGGCGGGGTGGGAGCAGCCGCCCGCAGCAGCCGGGGACACCAGGGGGGTGCTGGGGGTGGCCGATGCCAGCGGGGCGCTCAGGGTCCTGCCCAGCTCGGGCATCTGATACTGCTGGTGTTGCTGCACTTTCTGCTTGGACCCGCCAAGCAAAAAGCGCCGCTTGTAGTCCATTTTGCTTTCTTGTGCACTGCAGCAATACATAAGTGAGTGCTTGTCCAGAGAGTTCTTCAATTAACAATCACTTGTCAAATTCCTTCCTCGAGTATCTATGTACAGTAACAATGCAGGACTGTGTACATAGGTTTCACAAAAGGCATTTCAGAAAGGCAAGCGTCTGTATAATCTGTATCAGCAGTGGCAATGGCAGCGCATTTGCTGACTCTGTGTTTTCAGTGTTCGGTGCAGCCCTGCTGCAGTTATAAACTGTACTCAAAAAGCAAGCCCGAGTGTCTTAACAAAGCTCTGTCTCTTGCGTGGTATCCCCTCTGCACGCAGAAAAGCCACCTGGAGCAGAGAAGTGATCGCCTACAAGTTCTTCACGAGCATAACATTGTCACTTGCTGTTACATCTACAAAAGTTAATTTTGTCAATGCAAATAATAGGTTTAGAAGCAATACCTTAATACAATTCTCCCATTAGTAGTATCAGGAAAAGTGGAGCAAACCACCGATCAACAGCGATTATAAAAGCAGTGCAGAGGCTCTTTCCTTGAAAAAGCAAATCCTTATGTCAGCAGATCAAATATCTTCAAATGTCTTGACAGATCCAGTCTGCCAACTCAGTTTACTTGTAGTGTCTCTTCTTAATATTGGAAGGGGAAAAAAAAAAATCTGGACTGTTTACAGAAGACTTTGCAAATATAAGCTATTAAAAACCAGAGTGTTTGTTATTGCAAGCCTTCTTCCCCCTTCCCTGTTTGTTGAGGTAGTTGTTTCTGTTGTAACATTAAGAAGTGGTGCTTCCAGACTGCGTTTGCCTCAATTGCAGACTCAGAACAAAAATGCACGAATGTATTTGTAAGGCCTCTAGGTCATTTCCTGTGAAGGAGGAAAAAAAAAAAAAAAAGTTTAAACATTAGAGAACAATGAGAAGGTTTAAAAATTTAACTCCTGCAGTGTCCTGGTTCACATTTCTGGGGCACACAGTCAACACCACCCAAGATCCAAAGGAAGAGAGAGCTGCACTGACAGTTTCACAGGCTGTTAGAATCCAGTGTCATCCTGTTGCTAAACTCAACACTGCTGAATATTTTCTTGTTAATTCTTTCATTCTAGGCTGTCAAACTTAAGAGCCTGGTTAATCCCCAGTGCAAGTCTTGCACTGTTAAGAACAGTGAAAGGTTATTACTGCAGAGCTCAAGGGGAGTTAATCACATTTTCTAATCTCATCCTTTAAAATAATTAAAGAATGAAATCAATTAAAACTTTTTTTCATGCACCACAGTTTATTGCAGAACGCTCCCGTTCACTTTAATAGCTTACTAAGTCAACAGACACGGGTCCTTATTTTTTTTTTTAGTACAACAACACACAAATCTGCCTAATCCTACTTGAGATTAGCTGAGAAATACAACATTGTGTTCCATTGCAGTGTGATGGGCAGGCAGCATCTCTCATACACAAGGTGGTCTATGAGGCACAGCTGCCTAAGAATCTGACAGGTCTAAATAACACCCTCAGCACACGGGAAAGCAGGGAGGAAATCCAACTTCTGCACTGCCCTGCTCCTGCTGGAGAGCCAAGAGCTCCCTGAGGGCATCTCAGGAAGGTGAACAGAGCCTGAGCAGTGGGAAAGGGCCAAGATGAAGCAAGAGGTGTTCAATGCCAGACACTGATCAAACAGTGTCAGGACAATATCAGGACACAATTCCTTCCATCACTTTGCCCAGCCCTAGCTCCAGTCACACTTTAGGCCACTCTCTCCCTGTCCTGCACACACCCCACTTGACTCTGTCAAACAAGGACATCCTTTTCCTTACTGCAGCAATTGAAATGTCCTAGATACTTAGAAGAATAATTCAGGAACACTTCATTTAACAAAAATATGTTCCTTTAGCTGTTATATTTAAGCAATGAAATCTGTAGTAATATTGTCAAAATGGTTGGGGAACAAAGATTTTATTTTCAGTCAAAATTTCTTATTTCCATCTGTCTGAACACACACAATATTCATTCATTCCCATTTTGGCACATATGTAGGATACAAGCATCCCACAGATAAAGAAGAAGGCAAGACACAGCAGGACAAAATATCCAGAGCTGAGTACTCTCACTCCCACTAAAACAAGACACAAGTTTTTCAGGAAGTTGTTGCTGCAGATGGTTCTGCTTCAGAGATCTAGAGCAAATATTCTTTCATATTCACATTTTTGAAAACCTAAAACTCAGCAAAACTACCATATGCATTTCAGCATCCTTAAAGTACTCCAAGTTGGCTACTTACCTCCCTAACTACTTAATATTTCTCTCAATATTTACACTGAATGCGTCAAAATGCAAGAAATTCACTAAAACCATAATTTTCTAGGAAGTCTTGATGTCACATGCATAGCTGAAAGTAATTTTCTCCTTGTTTCACAAGCTATGGTGCCTTACAGTAGAGAGCATAATTAAATTGGCTTCCTTGATTGCATATAAATGTAGATGGAATAAGAGAATTAGTTAATTTAAATGCAACATGTAAGTAAATTAGTGATTGTTTTTCCTAAGCAGACATGACATTTCTCATTGCAGAGGAACTCAAGAAATGGTCATGAAAGAAAAAAACTAAGGAGGGGTTTTCAAGCTCTAGGGCACTGAAATAGGTGAGATTATCAGAGATGCAGCTCAGCTCAGTGCTTGTGATTACACACAGTGCCTTTCAGGACCAAACACACTGAACTCAGCATTTGGAATGGTCAGATATTTACCAATACATAAACCTGCTCCATCCTAAAAGAACCTAAGTACTATGAATAGAAAAAAAAAAAAAAGTGGCTTCATATTTTTTACAGTTATAAACAAAAACGACAAATCATTGTGTTCCACTTCTAGACAATTTTGTAGTCAAACCCGCAGGTACTTACTCGATTCTTCAGCTTCAAAATTTCCCTGCAATAAAACCTACACAGAAGCTTAAAGAGGACAGCTTGTATCTTCAGCTGATATTTACTCAAAGAGAGGAAAGCTGCATGCCTCAACACCAGACATGTGTCTGAATAGTATGTCTGAAACTCTATAATGAGCCGTCTGACATGCTACATACAAAATAAACATTCTTCCTTTTGCATCTTTTCTTGAAAAAGTGAAGAACAGAAGGTTCCCACGCCCTCCCTTCCCTTCCCCACTGCTTTTGGTGCGTGGACTAAATGTGAGAGCTCCTCACTGAACTGCAGGGACTTTGGGCCAAGCTACCTCTTGCCACCTCTTAGAGGGGAAAAAAAGAACCCAATGTGTTTCCTTCTAGTGGTACAAGAACACCATGTTATCAACCAAAATATAAACCTCAATCTTACATTTCATTTTGTGGAAAACAGAAATAGTCACAGAAATCAAGTGAAGAAATCATCCAAGAAGTTACCATGCCACAAGAAAAGGTATTTTAGTCCTTTCCTTATGTAATCAAAACCAAAACAGTGCGTTCAGGTACTATAAAGACCACAACAGAACTAACATATAGCATAAACCCAGCTCCACACTCAACACTATCCTGCTCAAAATGGCAAAACAATACTGGGAAAGCTCAGCACAGTTTACACTTCACTTCAAGGAGTTAATGCTGAAGTTAAGGAACTGCTACTAGTTCAGACTGTTTGAACTTCCAGAGAATCAGACAGCTGCACAAGCTGCTCTGAAAATGGCCACATTTGCATAGAGGAAAGAGAAATTGCAGGAAAATTAGTGCAAATGCAAATTTTGCTACGTTTTTTAAATGTAGCATCTAAATTTTTTTGCTTAGATACTTTCCAGAAAAATGCTTTTTCCCAACTTCACCAGCTGCAAGAGATATGAATAAAGAGGGAAGACATTCAGACAAGTGCAATTTGCTACCCCCAGTTTGTTTTGGACCAGCATGAGGGGTCTAATCCCTCATCTATCCTGTTTGGGATGACCCTGCTAGAAGAGAAGGCAGCTTTTCTCCTGAATCAACACAGGAAACCGAGCAGAGGAAGCAGTGCTTTAAAAAAAGGTTCTGACCTCAACTTTAAAAACTGGCAAAAGTTTGCCATCAAATGGTGTTCTTTATGGATTCTGTTGTCCTTCCAGTGAATATGCAATAAAACACAGGACAGTAAGATAGTCCAAAACACCTGAGCTAAGTTTTTGGAATGTAACACTTCGTGTTATTTCGTGCTGGTTTTAATTTTATGAGACTCAGATTCCAAATCTCAGCATGAACTTAACACCGCACCCACCACTGATGTAAAACAAACTAAATTCAATTAATGTTCAAAAAAAAGCTAGCTCCAAAAGACACAATCCAGAGCAACCAGATTGCTTACCCAGGAAAAGCCTGAACAAACAAACCCACTGCAAGGCCAAAAGGCCAGGAAGCTGCCAGAGCCAAGGGCCTCCTGGCAAAAACACACAGAGCTCCCTCTGGCATTCAGCGATACAAATGTGGTGCAAACCTGGAAGTTACTCCACGAGCAAAGGTGTCATTCCACATTCAGTCTCCTGCCACTAACCTGCACATCCCATCCCATCCCATCCCATCCATCACCTGGCCAGGCCACCTGGGCTCCAAATGTGAATAGCTTCAACCAAAGAGATTCTAAATGGTCCTCAACACCTGCACAGCAAACTGGGAGCAGGAGGGCAAGGGAGGCCCCTACACCATTTCCTGAGCCTGGTCAGTGTCCCTCTGTCCCCACCACAGCTGGCTCAGGGCTACAGGAGTGACCAGACAACAACAACTGGTGTGTGGGCATCCAGGTACAAACACCCTGGGCAAGGCAGCCCTGGATGGGTCTGTGGGGCACAGAGCACCCCAGGACAGCTCACCTGCAGCTCACACTGCCATGGATCCCTCACCAGGACAGCTCACCTGCAGCTCACACTGCCATGGATCCATGCCCAGGACAGCTCACCTGCAGCTCACACTGCCATGGATGGCAGGGACCAGGGCCAGGCCTTCTCAGGGCAGCAGAGTCCTGACTGTGGACGTTGCAGAGCAGCAGTGTGGTGTGAAGGCACAGGCATTACTGAAGCAGGACAAACGGGAACAGTCCTAGGAGGGAGCCTGGCAAAGGCAGCACCAGGTGAGCCACACCCAGCCTGCATGGCCGGGGATCAGCCAGGGCAGTGCAGAGCAACAGGGCCCTCCCTGCTCCTCCTTTCACACAGCTCACTAATGCACCTAACAACACAAGTGGACTAAGATGGATGGTGGGAATTCCTCCAAGTAAACCTTTCAGGATCCTCATAAATAAACAGGTTAAAAAAGCCAGTCAGGTATCCCCAACTACTTTTGGGGAGGATTTTAAGGCAGACATCACATTTTTAACTGGGAGTTGATTCATTTTAAACTCTCCCAAACTGAAGATGGATTACATCTACAAAACATATTCATTCAAAAATACTTGAAATTGGAATCCACAGACCAGGGATTCAATATAAAGAACCATTCTAATTTCAGCAACAAATCACAATCTGATAAATTAAATTCTGACTTTGACTACAACGTCTCCACTATACTCATCAATATACCACACCTATTGATATTAAAATTGCCACAGGAATGGCACCTGTCTAATATATTCAATCCACCCATGAAAACACATCAAATGAAATGTGTGTGGGCTTCTAAAATTGTTTTCATTTTCAAACACTTTTAAAAGTTTTGAACATAAAACTTTTCAGAATAATACAAGAGCCGAAACTACATTTCAAAAATTAAACTTCTCAGTCAACAAGAAGAGCCACCTTCAAGTAATGCTGACTGGCAGAAAATAGGCACCCATCTCTGACATCAACCAAGTTATTCTGCACTCAGAATTTCTTACCAACACACCATAAATACTTAACACATGCAAATACTTTTACAGGGGATGACAAGTATTGATTATCTTCACTAGCAGGGCAAAGGAGGCTTGGGGTTTTTCCAGACTCACTCCCACAGCTGGCAGGATGCAGGCACAGGACAGCAGCCCCAGCAGCCTGGGGATGCCAGCAGGGAGAGGATCCTCCCCACCAAGCCCTGCCTGCCTCTGCTCTGGAGCTACAGATCCATGAAGCAAAACCAGCATTGCTTCCCAAGGCTTTCTAATGGGATGGGCTGCAGCCCCCAGGAGACCCAGGCACCTCCTGGATGGGTTTTCCAGTTTGGGGGTTTTTTTTGTCACCCAAGTTGTAAAAATCTCCTATTAGAGGAGGATTGGAGGAAAGTCAGAAATAGACCATTATACCAAAATCATTTTAGCTCTTGTTAGCTCATGAATTGCTCACTGGGATTCCTTTTTGGCTGCTTGCCCAGAACAGTTGGAGGAAAAAAAAACAAACCAAAACAAAAAAGTAGTCAAGTGAATCCTTAGTGAATCCATGAAGCTCCTGTTGGGTACATTCTTCTCCCAGGGTGTCCCCTTCCCAACACCAGCTCAGAGCCCACCCTCCTGGCTCTCTGGGGGCACATGGGGTGCCAGCAGCCACACTGCAACTGCCCCTGTGCCCTCCCTGCCCCAGCTGGGCACCAGAGCTCCCAGCCCACGCTGCACAGGGCCTGGGCACTCAGCACAGTTCAACTGCAATCAAACTGAGCACCTCAAATTTCAACAGAGCCATTTATTAATTTGGAACCTGCTCTCACTTACCACTGAAGCAATTTCCAACCAAAGCACTGAGATCTGTTAAACCAGCAACCTGGTTAACTCCAAAGGCCAATTTCACTGATTTTACATATATATACACCCCCAGATATATAGAGATACCTAGATATACAGATTGATAGATCGATCTAGTATTTATAGAGAGTCTCTGAACTACTTTATTATGCTTTTGTCTGGAGTTTTCTTCCCTTCAAAATGACACTCCTTAAAGCAACAACAGTAAATTATTTGTGCTGATTTGTGTCTTCTGCATTTGTACTGAAAAATCCTGTAGAGGCGGATGCCTGTTAGGTGTCTGAAATAACAAGCAAAGACAAAAATATGTCCATGCCCTGCCCAAAAAAACCCAAATAACCAAAGACTCTGTCATGAAAACCACTCAGAAGCAGAGAGAACTGGAAAAGGCTGAAGAACATCACATTTGGGGAGTTAGGTAAGTACTGATGGTCCTGCCTGCTCAGCACTACACCACCTCACATCCAAACCTTAATCCTTCAGAAAAAAAATCTCTATAAACCTGTGTAACTACACTCCCTAAAAGATACACATGGAATGTAGGTGCTCTGCAGTCAGATTCAGACTTGTCAGCACGCTGAACTGGATTTTTCCACAGCAGAGCCTACAGTCCATCAGGAGACTTCCTGCATTTTGTTTGAAGTAAAACACGTAAAAAACCACTCCGAATAGCACGAACTCAAGTCTCAGCAATAAGATATGACAGCAAAAGGAAAAGCTGGTGAAAGGAATGTGTTAAACCAGAGCTTCTTTCAGCCTTGTGTGCCAACATCAAAAATAGACGCCTGTGTCAGATCAGGATCACTGTTTCAATCCTCCCTTGGCAATAGGTGCTTACGTTATCTATTTTGAAAGCAGGACCAGCTCCCCTTTGAAAAGAGAAAGAAAATAATGCCCCATCTTTTGAGGGAGCAGCCTTACAAAGCCCCTGCACACAGCAAGATAAATTCCCACCCGTGACTGTCAGCCAGGGGAGACTCCAGGCTCCATCTCTCGTCTCCCAAAAGGATGCACTCACCACCAGCCCCGAGCACACTCCCCCACTAGAGCTGGAAAATGTGCCAGGATGAGGAAAAAGCTCGTGGGACCAGGCTGACAGCAAGCATAAGCAGCACCAATTTCTGCAGAAAAGGCACAGCTCTGCCTCCCAGAACAGCTCACCTACAGGGCTGCTCAGGAAGAGACCCCTGTGCACACGGAAAACACACTTCCCTTCCAAACACAGGGGAAAACTGCAGAGCTGCAACCCACGGAGAGTGAGCTGACAATTTCTAGAAAATCCTGAGATTAAGTTAACATGTTCCTGTAAATGATCACATATTTCACTTCCTGCTGAAGGGAAGTCAGAAAGGAAAGGCTGAGCCAGAGAAATATTCAATTAAGCATATGTGGAACAGGAATATTACTTGGTCAGGCTTACGCACCATGGTCCAGTTATGGCAACCTGAGATAATTCCCAAGTCTGTCTTTGCACCCCCACCCAGCACATCACATCCACACTTGAAGTCCTTCTAAGCAGAAGCCACCCACACGGCAATTCTTCACCCTGTCACTCCTGATGACTGTATTCAAAACTAAAAATGTAAACAGAGTCTAGCACGGTGTTTTCTTTTTAAAACTTAACAGAAAAAAACAAGTATTAAGAAAACAAATTTAATTGGTTTTCAGTTGTGTACTGAAAACTCCAAAAATTACCATTTCCCAAGTTTACGCAGGATACCAGCTTTCACATGTTTTTTTATTGTATTGTGTTCACCCCACAACACCAAAAAGGCCCTTTACAGTAGACATCTTAAACCTCTGGGCTCACTTCAGTAATGAACTTAGGCACATGTTCAGCTCCAGGTCCAGTGAGTGGTGTCTCCCACACAGGTAAGAGTTAAACTCCTTGTTACACCATCAACTGCAGCTTTCCAGCATAAGCAAATGTCATACTTCCTTTTCAGTAACATTAACTGGGAAGAGATGTTTTCAATGCACATTTTAAGATCCATGCTAAAAATTTCTACTAAAATTCGTTAAAGAGGTTTAGGAAATGACTTTGAAGAGCTTAGTTACTGCTGAGTCTGTGCAGATCAAGAAACCAGGCAGAAGGTTCCACATAGAGCTTTATTATCAGCTTTAAATGATTTGTCCATGGACTCAAACACCGCAAAAAACGCTTCCACAGCCAAAAAAATGGGAATAATTCCCACTCTTCAACAAAGTACATAGAGAGAAATAAATGAAAGACATTCTTCAATACATCTTTCAGCAGTTAGGTCCTTCTCAGGAAGCTTTCATTTTCCTGAACAAATCACACCTTAAACAAGACTTGGAAAGACAAGTGGGAATAAGAACCTGGGTCAATACTGCACTATTCAGGCATGACATACTGCATGCTCTAACACATTATATATATACAGGACTAAGGGGCAAAAGACACCAGATTAATTAGGGATACATTTATCAACTCATACATGAGAAAAGAATCCTAACCTCACACACAAAATGAAGGGCTCTGGTCTGATCATCACCACTGAGGAAGATGATTTCAGTGACCACTGACTGGTTTTGCCAAACATAAGCCTGATACTGAATGGCAGAGTCAGAAGAATAGATCTCCAAGGGAACAGCCACGTTGGAAAAGCCAAACACATGCCACTGCATAAATCCATGGTTTACCCACATTTCAAATTTAACATGCAGCTCTGGTCCTTTATCACCCTCCTTTACAGAGGGGCTCACTTAGGTTGCTGAATATTCTGACCACAGGCTCAGGAACCCACATGCAGCAAGTTGTTGAGCACAGTTTTAAATTAGTCTTGCCCACAAATTCACCCTGCTCTTGCCTTTCCCTAGATACCCATTTATAACCTCCAAGGGACACAGGAAGTTGAGGTGGATCTGTTTTGAAGCCCAAATCAGCCACTTTTACTTTGTCACTCTCTCCACCCCAGCAAGCACTGAAAGCAGTGGAACAGTGACAACCACAAAGTGCCACAAGGACACACACACACTGTTTACAACTCCTCTGCAAACAGAAACATTTCCTCAGCTCAGCTCCTCCGTTTCAGACTTGCAGCCATTCTGCTGCTCCTGCAAACACTGATACCACATTTCATAAATGCTCCAGGACTTGCACTTCCCAGCACACACATTTGAATCTTCTCACTGAAATAAATATCCCTAAGCTAAATTACTTTAAGAGTTTGTGATGCTATACAACTTTAAAAAAACTCAAACTCAGAGTAACTTCAGTAGGCATTTTAATTATTTTAGTACTGCTAGATAAAAGTAGTATTTCAAGACAGAAAATTATAGATGATCTACACATTTAAAGCTCCTCTATGAAGAAGGAAGTTCTGAGTACTAGAAACATGAGACAGATTATGTACAGCAAATCCTGTAAAGCCTGTATGCGATTTTTTTTTCCCTGTTTGCAGCAAGGATGATGAAAGCTTTCAAAACATTTTGAGTAACTCAACACCAACAATCTTCCCTTACCCAAATTACTATGCTGCTCCTGAATTCTCAACACTTGCCACAGAATTCATCTACAACATTCTTGATACCAGACTACATCAAAAAAATGAAAAAACCCTGCAAATGCATTTTGTTAGCTGCATTAAATGTACTAACCCTAACCCCCTTGTAAAACTGAAGTGGTGACTACTAGCATGTATTTCCACATGGAAACTATCCTTTTTTTCATTAAATAACTATTACCATAAACACTCCTTTGTGATTGAAATTAAAACCTAATCCAATACTTACTAATATTTATTATCTTCAATACAGAGTAGGAGCTTTATCTTAATGCTCTCCCAACTCGTTCATTGAAAGTCTCCTACTTGAAAAGTATTAAGTATTCTGAAATGATATTAATTTCATTTCCAAAAATAGGAAACAGGAGCCCATATCAGGAGAACTGACATCAGCACATCCCCTCAGTGCCACAGGACAGTTGTAGCCACAGGGCTTTTGCTGTCTGTGCACACAGAGATTCTGTCTCCAGAGCACAGCCCCTGTCCCAGGAACAGCCTCTCCAAATGCTTTATGGGCTCACTCTATTTGAGCAGCAGTAAATTCATCACTGAACAGCTGGAGTTTTGCCCAGGAAAACAAACTATATTCTACACTGAAGAGAGGGACATGATGATTATGCCTTTCACATCCCTCTCATGTTGAAAATTATGGAATTACCAGAAAACTGTAATCATGAAAATGTTAAACTAAGGAAAATGTATTTTTACAGCAAATGAACATAATTATGTTTACCATATTTGGGCCCAAAGCTGGCTGGCAATTCAGTCTGTATATAGACAGCAGTATCTGATTCACTGTCACAGGATATGAATAAACCAGAGCAATCCAGTGTGAATTACAGTCTCTCCCCATAACAAAACCAAACATTAGTGTGTACACAATACTATAAAAGCATAATACTACTGTAAATAGCAATTCCATTAATTGTAGTAGCTGAGTAGTTTTCACTTTAATTCTAAAAATCATTCTTGAACTAGACCTCTGTAACAGGAGACTTTTGGAACTGTCAAAATGCTTTATTTCTAACAAATCTATGGTTTGTAATATATTATCTTATGTAGAACTAATCCCTGCAGCTGATGAAGGAACACTGGTGACAAGTAATTTGAGATCATAAAGATTAGCAAAGTAGAAGCAGTAGCATGCATACTTCATAACCTTTCCTCACTTTTTCTGATCAAAAAAGCTGCTTGTGTGTCCTGGGCACAGAATTCACCTCTGCATTAAGACCAGAATTTTTAAAGCTTAATTAAATATAGATGAAATTTTTAAAATAGCCCTAACTCATCCTGCAGAGCTGGGGCCAAATTTGGATTAGTTATAAGATCAAATATAGCACCCTTCCAGTTTATAAATCTCTAATAAAAATTCAAAGGAAAAGACAGAGCCCAAACTTGCCACCTTGCCTTTCCTCCTCCAAGACCACCCAAAGCTTAGTGCTTATCTAGTTGTTCTGCCAGCTTTACACAGCAGACAACTGAAAAAATCCTTCCCCAAGCTGCTCAGTCTTCTGCAAATGCTGTGAACAACCTGCTCAGGCACAGGCACTGGGGACAAAGGGATCCTGCTCCTGCCCTGTCCCAGCCAAGGCCACAATGGCAGCAGCTCCCATCGCTGGCACTCCAGATTCCAGTGCCCTCCATTAGCTGCTCCAGTAATCCCACCTGCTATTTCAGTCCACACAATCATTTGTTGCCTTTCATCCACACAACGTAAATGCCAAAATAAGCCACAGGTCAACATCAAAAAGCTGCAGGCTGAGCAACTCTGCAGCAACCTTGGGTCTCCTCCATCCACTCCTCACACAGAGAAAGCTGTAATAAATTTCTGTCTTCAAAAGCTATTAGTTACCTGGGGTTTACATTTAATCAAGCTAGTCTTTGTAGGAAAAGCATATAAAAGTTATTTTCCTTTTATTAAGAAAAGTATTTTAGTATTTTAACAATTGTTTTGCTCCTTCTTTCAAAACAGATTTAACATTCTTAAAAATGAAGTTGAATTTCACTCAATACAAATAAATTCACACATTTGGAAAATAAATCTGGTGTAGATGCTACCAAGGAGTATAAATAACTTCCCCCAAGAGCTCTTTGTTAACAAATGCATACACAGAATTCTGCTGGCACTCTCCTCCCTCCCAGCTCTAAGCTGCTGCATTAACTATACAGCAGGGAAAGGCACACAGCAGTCAGACTGATGTGCACACAAACACTGATGTGCTATGGCTGATGGAATGGGACTTTTTTTTCTCCTTTAAAAAACCTGCCTTGTTCTTAGATTGAAAATCATTCACCAAAGAACTCTCAATTATTTCTCAATAAAGTCATCAGTAGTTAAATAATTATCAATCCTAATCTACAACATATAAAACACAGTCACGCCACTTTACCATGTCCTGAAATTAAAAGACTGATAGTTTTATATAAACAACTAAGCCCTCAATCATGAGCATGATTTGTCACCAGGTTATGTGCCAAATATTTCTGCACTGAGTTGTGCAAGAACTCTTTTGTGCAGCAGAGGATACAATGGGATATTTATGCTAGTATAATGCATTTTGAAAGAGAAACAAATGTAATGTTTTAATCCATAAAACAAATTAACACAATGAGATTGAGCTATTCAGAAGAAATACAACATCCAGAGGCAAACCTGAAGACTTAAACTTCCATTATTTGCTAGATCTTTCTGAAACCTCAGGTGTGCTCCCCCTGAAGCACCAAGTCCAGCAGTGGCAGATCCCAAGCCCACACCTAACCAAGCACAAGCTATGGCATCTCTCCATACTCTTTAAGGGAGCTGCATTTTGTTCACAAACTAAGATAGAAGAGAAACATTTAGAATTTTAAGTGGCATCTTCTGATGTGTCAATTATACTTAAAATTTATTAGCAACATGAAAGATTAAGCTTCAATTAAGTGATATTTAGGTGACTTGAGCCAAATGATATTTAGGTGACTGACACTCCTTCCCAGAACCTTTTATCGACAAAGGGCTTTTCTGCTGCACTAACAGCGACACAGTAAAGTTCTGCCAGCCATGAGACATTGCAAAGGTGCCAAATTCATTTAAGCAATGTCTCAATCCCAGCTGATGCATCTACCATGGATTTGGGCAGGCCCTTCCAAGCACATTTCCCCAGTATCAGGTTTAGAGGGAGCGTTCTCAGCACCAGGACTGCTTGTGCTGGCACCAGGACACCCCTCTGGTACCAAGCACTGCCCATGACTAATCTGGCACCAGCAAGGAGAAGCTACAATGCACAAGGCTCAGCATCAGGGCAATTCCTCAGCCTGGCAGTTCCTATTGTGTGTGTTACTACAAACTCCCCCAGGCACCATTTTTAGCCACTGCTGGATTTCGTCCCTTCTCCCATCCCCCAGCCAGGCTCCAAACCTTGAAGTAACCTTGTTCTGTTCCCCCCCCAGAGACAGCTCCATGCCTGAAACATAACCTCTAATCTTATTTTCTATTTCTAGCATACAATTCACGAACCTTATCCCAATTTTTTTAAATTAAATATCCTCGACATTGCACACTCTGCTTCCGACAGTCAGGACAGCGCATGGAGTATGTCAGAATTTATAGCCATATGTTTCTTATTGAGGACAATTTAACATTACTTTTAAGAGCATTAGAAACAATGTATTTATACAATATAGGTTTAAAGCTTTCTCTGAAAAAGATATTAAATACTACTGTCAGTACTCCACTGCAATGAAACAGCTTAATTTGTTGGAAGGTTTATCTAAAGACCTTAAAATACAACAGATCTGCACTTCAGGGCAGTTTGCAATGCAGAGCATTAACTTCCAGCAATTATTCATACCTTACAGACTATCTGTGGACATTAAGTTAAATCCTACCAATTACAGGGGTTTGTTACAATGCAAATCTCATCTGACACCACCTATTTATGAGAACTTTGCTTAAACTTGAGTTTTTGCAATAACAAAATATGTCGTTTGTTTGCCATTGACTGTGTAACTTTTGTTAAAGCCAATTAAAAGTGGCCTACTAGACCAGACACCACCCATCTAGGCCACAATGGCAGTGGTCAAGATCTCTACTTTTAATTAATGACCACTATCCATAACCCTCTTTCATATTCTTACCAATTATACCAGTTGCTAGGGCAAATGTTTTTCCATTAACAAATTCTGCCACAAAAGCACTTTGATACAGAACAGCTCCCAGAGGAATGAAAAAAGGTTCTTCTGTCTCCAAAGTGCTGAAAAACAAGAAGTTTCCAGGATGCATCCCAATCCTGGAGGCTGCAGCCTGACATGGGCAGGCCCTCTGGGAGCTGCCAGGAGGGACCAGCAAGGCTGTGTTCTCACCAAGCACTCTGAGCACGCCTCTGCTACCCCAAAATTTGGGATTTCAGTCCCAAAAAGCACCCCCAGGAGAGGGAGGGAGCGCTGGGCACTGCTGAGCTTGCTCTGTGCTCACCTTGCACAGAGGGACCCACCTGGTCCCTGCCCCTAAGGGAACACCCTCACTTAAACCGAGGGAAAAACAGGAATTCCCATGGACCCACATCCCAAAATATTTATAACACACTAAGACAGAAGCAAGTGTTTCAAAACAAGGCAAAATATACTGATATGACTTGATTAATCAGAGAATTAGCCAGCCTAGGATGCTAACAGCAAAGAAATTGCCACTAGTACTTCACAAAATTACTTTCCAAATTATATTTCAGACATAATCAATTACAGGACAACTTGAACAAAAATTAAGAAAGAGGAATAATCCTTAAATCATGACATTAGGTGTTATGACATATGTTCATTTTTTTAGATATATATACCTTACCAATGTGCTTGACCATCAATATGGGCTGTTTCCCACCGGTTTGCACAGACAGTTCCAGTAAATACCATCAGTCTCTTCTACTCCCTCCCACTCCTTCAGCTTCCATCCTATTCTCAGCAGGGCATCATTTGAATTTCTTACCAGTTCCACACGAATTGAACAGTGTAAGTGGGAGGACAGCCTCCACCAATCAAGAATAAAAGCAGATAAGTTAACACACACCAGACTAGAGAAAAGCAAGCGTGACAATTTTTTAGGTTAGCAGAGCTGGATTTTGGAATGGACTGAAAAACAACAGACAAACTGGGAAGTCAAGAGTCATCTCATTAATATATTTATCCACTGCTGGGTATCATGAAACAAAAGTTATCAATGACAGGAGCAGCACACCCAGGAGCAGCCCATGAGATTCATTCCTAGGTGACTCCTGGGGGATAACAATACTTTCTTTCCTTTAAAAAAATAGATTAAATTACACTGTCAACATAAAGAAATAAAAGTCAGGACTGCCTCATCCCTCGGCAAAAACATGATGTTAAAAACCCATATTTTGAATGGTAACTTCATTGAGTCTTCAGGGTCAACATTTGAAAACTTCTCTACCCCACCTCAAAATGAGGACTCGAAGCACCTTTAAAAAACCTCACTGAGATTCTCATGTCAATGAATGACAGCCACAAAAATTTCTCATGCCACTAGGAAAATATGTGAAAGAATGTTTTCAAAAGGATACTGTTAGTCAAATGGAAAAAGAATATCACAACAGCACTGTCCAATAACCCATCTATTTCAAAATATTGAATTAATTAAGCATTTTATGGACACCAGACTAATAAAATGCATAATTTAAAGAACTAATATAATATTGCCTGTCAGTGTAAATATAAGTTAATTTTCCCATAGTCTCTGCCCTTACTATGAAAGGTACTGAAGCAATTCTGAGTCCTCATCGAGGACAGCATTAAAGTTTAATTTTTCAGCACTGTTTCCACTCCCATTTTTCATAAACTTGTGGGAATACAGCATAGGTGGGTTTAGTTATGCTAAGAATATTCTTCATTAGTCAAAGAATGAAACTCAAGTTGTACCAGAGTGAATCTATACAGAACACCATTTTAAAATCATTACTTCACAGGGAAAGGGCTCCTGGAGCACAGTCACTGATGCAGGCTGGAGCTGCATGCTCATCTGTGCCTTCATTTCCAATAAAACATGCAATGCACATTCAAGTATGTCAAAACAACCCTTTCAACACACAATCGTTTACAGGAAACATTCCAATTACTAATGAGCACATGAAAAGCTTCGAAGCTCACTGAAAATTCAGCAATTTTTTTTTAATTTCTGAAAGGAAACATGAGAATTATTTTTTAAAAAAAGAAGCCTTTCACTTGGAGCACTCAAGCATCACCAGGTGAGTCAGGAGGTGCTGGCAGCAGTGCTGCTATCAGAGCAAGGTGAAATGGACACTGAGCACCAGAGTGCCTGATGGTTTTCTTTGGTATTTAACAACACAGTCATTAAACTAATGTTTAAAAATTAATTTAACAATTTAATTTAAACTAGTAAGTACATTCCTAGCACCTGCAAGGATACCAAGGTGATGTAGTGAGCACTGTATTAGCCACTGTGCCTGGTGACTCTGCCACCTGCCATGACCTTCCCTGGCACACCTGGCTGAGCTCACACAGCTTCCCTGCCAGGACACCTGGAGCCTGCTGGGAGGACCCTGCACAGCCACCCCCCTCAGGAACACAGCAGCCATCTCCCATCTGAACACTGCTCTCAGGTAAGACATTCCCACTACTCACTACTTCCTCCAGCCCCAGTGGAACCATCACACAGCACTTATGGCTCAGCCAGGCTGATTTTGGACAAAACTCAACGGCCACACTCTTCCACAATCAATATTATGGAAATAACTTCCACAATGGGTCTGGAGAAGGTAAGCAAAATTAGTATTAGGGAAAAATTTCTCCTTGCATCTGCTTGAAGCAGCACAGTAACAGAGCCCAGGCAACAATGAAGTGGTTGGGAAGGACCCTGCTGCTAGACCTTGACATTGAAGGCTTGAACTTGCTCTGCAGTTCTTTATTATGTTCTCTATTTAATGATAATGCCTCTTCTCCCACAGTTTTTTTCCCATTAGGCAGGCTCTGACAAAAACCTGAACTTGTGTGTCCTGTGCCCCTGAATTACTGATGGCAGCAGAAAGTGCCAATGGCTACAGCACAAACCAAACCAAACAGCAAATGCTTCTTGCAGGATTTCCATCCACTCCTGCTCCCCACAGTGCCAGATGGGAAAAAGAAGGGAACTGTGTCCCTACTCTACCAATACTCCTTCCTTCTAGAGCTCTGCAAGGATTTTGCTCTGCTTGTAGAATTATTCTGTTAGGCAATTACAATATCTATATTCTACATAAGCCCACAATACATATCTGTAGAAACCTCTCAGGAAACACCAGAATGCATAAACACAGGAATGCCTCATTTATTTTCTGCATTTGTATTATAACATGAAGTTTGTAGTTTCCTGCAAATTTTCAACACGAAAAGCATATTCTGCTTTCTTGCTTCCCATCCAACAGCACCGGTTTATTTTCAATTTCTTTTCCCTTCTTTTAGATTAACTCCAGACAGCTTAAACCCCACAGTATTAGACAAGCATCCTTACTACACACTGAGGTATTTATAGATTTGGTTTTATCCACAGCAATACAAAATATGGATTCCCTGCATGTACCTAACAATGCTTGTTACGTGCACACTGCACCATGAATGTTCTGCCCACTGAGAGAGTTGAATTTCAGTGAGACATTTTCTCAGAATTTCAAGTCTAGAAATAAATAAAATAATTACCTTCCTTCAAAGCATCCAGTAACACTCTGCAGCTAGAGCAGGCCATACCACTTTGTGCATTTATTTTATTAGGAACAATGTGTTCTAAAGACAGAATTGGGACTAACCACAATCACAGTATTATTGAATACATCAAGGGGTTTTATCCTCTGCTACCCCTTGTGCATTTACATGAATCAAGGAGAATTTAAGCAGTGCTTCAGCTGCCTCAGGGACACTAACTCACACCAAACTGAGTAACAACAGGAAATCTTTTGCATTTTCAGTGCAGCAGATTCCTCTCCCTATCTTTCAGCTAACATTCCAATCCTCACTGTCTAACACATACAATCAGGAGAGTCTTATATTAAATTAAAGCCTAAAGCAGAAAAAAAGGAGTAAAACTAAAAGTAAGAACAAAAATAATCACAGGGGAGAGTGACTGGATTCAGCAGCATAAAAAATTAAGATGATTCTGGGTCTGGCAATGAAACTGATGGGATTTTTACAGAATATCAATATAACAATATTCAAAATTAAGATGAAACTGTATCTTAGGGCTCTCAAATGCTATTAGTGAGGCATCCTCCTGCTTTCTGAGTTGCTGCATACCTACCAGCAAATCACCTTAAACAGCAGAGTCACTTGCAAAATGGAAACTTAGCTCCTCCTACAGCTAATGTTTTATTTTCTGTCTGAAACAGAAAATTATTCCATGGACTACTTTTCATATTTTTCAGGTGATTATGCTGGTATTTCTTTGCCTCTGAAGTTATAAACATACCCTCTGTTTAGGAGTCATTACTTTGTCCACACTTTGGTCAAAACAATGGATTTTTGTTGGTCAGAACCGAGACTTATTTACTACTAATAAGAACTATTTCAATGTTATATTAAGCAATCTCTACTAGTCAGCACCTAGAAGGTAACTTACTCAAGAAAAAGTATCAATGAAAAAATCTTGTGGCACTGAGGTTTTCACCACATACCAATGTTGTAAATGCCTGACTTATCCTGAATTCATAAAATGGTTTGAGTTGGAAGAACCTAAAAGCCATCTCATCCCACCCCATGGTAGGGACCCCTTCCATTATCCCAGTTATCCCTGGTTATTCCAAGGCGCATCCAACCTGGCCTTGGACATTTCCAGGGATGGGGCAGCCACAGCTTCTCTGGGCACCCTGTGCCAGGGCCTGCCCACCCTCACAGGGGAGAATTTCCTCCCAATATTTTATTTAAATCTACTCTCCCTCAGCAAAGGCAATTCTCCCTTGCCATATCACTACATGCTCTTGTGAAAAGTGACAGATTTAAGCTTGCTATTCAAAAAGGAAAATGTTTTTTACCTAGCATTTATAATTCTAAAAGATTACATTGAATAGTCTCAATTACTCTTTGAGTTCATGACTATGAGCAGTTGCTTTGTTATGTTTCTTACTACAGTCTTCTCATATTTAACAAAACCCAACATTTTGAACAAACAAAAGAAAACAAAAAAAGGAGAGGCACTGCAAGTAAGCTACAAGTAGCTGCCACACAACCTTCAGCTCACCACCAGTCCAGGACGAGGCAGCATCTTCCATAAAGAGGAACATGAAGCAGCAGTTTTAGGAAAAAAGTCATTTCACCAGTGAAAACAAAAATCACTTCTTCCCTTCACATCAACTACAAAGCATCACTTTTGAAGTATCAGTCCTTTAAATGCTGGTTCTTACCAAAGAGGTACACAACATGTGACCTGCTGTGCTGAACACCCCACAGTGAACACAAAGGCATCTTACACACACTGATACATGTCAGTCAATTTGTCAAGTGCTTCCATCCTCCCAGGGTTATTCTACAGCTCCAATCACCATTCCTTGCTTTTTTTCAGAATCTATTATGTGGGTCCTGTGAGATTACCAGGTTTGGACTGTTCTAGACAGAAACCCACCATCCTTTGGCCAAAACACTACCTGCCTGTGACAGCATAAGGTCAAGGAAAGTCAATAAACTGCAGCACTTAGGTCAATGGTGTGATGTAAAAGAAGAGATTTTTAAAAATCCCCAACACAAATCTTTAGTGACAGCTAAATAAGGGATTTTAAGTCCACTAAAGCAACAGTGCTTTGAGGCACGATGAGTTTTTCACATGCTACCGAGCACAATAATCAATACTCACACACAGCTACTTGCATTTTTGCCTCAAGTCTGCTGCTCCAAATTATACCAGTTTAACTTTGCTCACATTAAAATTCATTTCAGAGGAAAATATTTAGCACAGACACAGTATGCAAGATGCCCTGCATTCATACTATAATTTATTCTTCAACACACTGAACATCTGAATCAAAACACAGCACACCTTCCAAGGAACACTCGTGATTATGAAGATTGGATCACTTACAAAGCTTTAAGTTAAAAGGAAAAGGAGCATGATTATGTAGTGTAGAAAATTTCATAAACTATACTTACCCTTGTTTTTCTTGGTCTTTCATTTCATGTGCAGCAAAATACAATCAACACAGCAGAAAGAACTCATGCTCCAGATCAGAATATATCGAATAGCATATGCAAAGAAGACATAATATATTACGTCCCTGAAACCACAAGTATTTTTGGAAAGAAGTTGCCTCATCTGTCCTACAACAATTTCAGACCAAAATACAGACACAACCTTTTAGCAGAAAGCAACTGACTGAAATCCAGAATCTTCTCCTGTCTCAGAATGTGAATTAAAATACCAGTAACAACACATTACATCAAACAGAGAAAAAGCAGCCACATGCTGCAATGTGAAGGTGAAAAAATGCCCATAAAAATGTGAATGTCTGAGGAAAAAGAACAAACGACAACATGAAGCCAAATGTTGTCAGTCATATAAAACCAGTTGTCTTCACCTCTCACACTGCTCAAAGTTAAGGGCCATGGTGGCCTTTCAAGTGAAACACAGCAAAAGATGCTGAAACACAAGAGAAGGCAGTGTAGACAGACCTTTGCATCAATAATCCCCCAAGTGCAAGGGAATAATGAATAACAGAGTAAGGACAGAGGAACCTGAAGAACAGCAACATGCCAACCTACAGACACGTCCTCAGAAACTGACCTGAGAAGCTTAAAAATCACTGCAAATTATCACAATCCCCCCATCAAAGCACTGCACAAGCAACAAACTGTACAGCTGTTTAAGAACAAATTAAATTTATATATTGTACCTTTAAAGCCAGAGGAGCTCCTCAGCCTTGCCCTCTGCTACCCTGAGCCAGAGCAATTCCCACACCATGTTCACCTAACACATCTGACCAAAGAACACCTTCAAAAATGTGTCCAAATACACAGCAACCACCTGGCACCTCCTGGCACCTGACTGCCAGCTCCTGCCATCTGATGATCACTGAAATATGGAAAAGGAGGGCACACACAGAAGAGCTCTCGTCTCCTAACCCATGTTCAGCAAAAGCACAAGTACAGAGCAGACCATGGTCATTTGTCTGACTGCATCAGACAATCCCAATCAAACCTCCTACAACCCAACCATTCCAGAAACCAAGACTGGGAAAAACAAAAACCAAACAAGCTCTTTTCCTGCTGCATCTTCAAAGGAAGAAAATGCACTTTACCCAAAAAACATTTCCCTAAATCTTGTGTGTCAACTACAGATTTAATCTATCATACCAATTCATCACCACAAAAATGTTACATTCCTATACAAAAACAAAATATGTATCATTAGTGGTTTTCAACAGATTTCATATCCAGAAACATCTGCAGAGCAATGCATTCACTTAACCAGGCAAGGAACTCTTCTAACCACTAAACCAAGCAACAGATTTACTTCAAAATAGCACAGGTCAGATGTACCACTTTTCCATATGGAAAAAGCTCTAAGTGCACTTGACCAGAGCCTGCCAAACCAGACCATATACTGTCCCACAAACCAGCAGCTGGTCTGAAAACTGAAGTAGTCATTTATGTGAAATACAACATTTAAATTAGGGTTGATAACCTGGATCTGAAGAATATCTTTGCTAAGAAGAAGGTGCAAACAAGTCTTGTGTTAAATTCATGGCCAAATTTTATATAAAATTGGCTAATTATCAAAGTTAATTTGTAATACCTGCCTAAAAACTTTATAAGGTTTGCTCCTCTTTGGGACTGGAATGAGGTCAAAGTGCTGAATTCAACATCACAATCTGCTGCCCTGGAAATTATTGCAATGTTTACACAAAGAAGTTTATTATGAGATCTAATAGGATTGCTCAAAAAAAAGTTTTCATTATCCTTCTGAAAGCAATACAAGACAGACAGAAAGACTCTTTTGAATAAGGACTTTTCCAACATTTTAATACAGAACCAAGCATATTCCCAAAAGTAGAATGTTGCTAAAATATGCTCTGTTTTTCAGGGTTTTGTTCTAATAACTGGCATTTCCTTCCAGGACTCCATACAATTTTCATCAGCATGAAACAAAAATAAGCCACGGAATCAGAAGCTCACGTACACTTGCTTTATTTTAGGAAATTTAATTTTTAGTTGACCTACCCTGCTCTTCTGTATATAACCTTCAGCAACTTCTCTTCAGAAACAGCCAAAACAAGTACAACACTATCAAAGCCTTAACCTTGCTTCTATCAGAAGATGTGCATCTATTTACACTGGTGGAAGGACAATTTATTTGTACTGCAATATGTGTTACCAAACCATGCCCAGTTTGCTCTCTGCATGTAAAGGAAGTCCAAGTACCCACTCACACCTCTGCTCTCCTGCCAACAACAGCAGTCTTGGTTTCATCTGCACCACTCACAACTGAACTCAGTGAAACAAAATTCTGATCTTTACCAAGTTTCTTCATTCTCTTTTGTTTATGTACTAAATTAAAGGGTTTAGTTTTTCCTAAAGAATACATGCATATTTAGCAGAAGACCTATTTTTCATCATCATATTAAAGTTTTTGCTTGCATCACTTGCTTGCAAATGCTCATCTCATACAGCAAAAACGGCTGATATTATTATTTAAATTAGTTATTTAAATTACCTTATTATTTAAATATTTGCAAGCTGTGTTGCTCAACTGAAAAACCACAAATACCTAACTATGTCTTTGGTAAGAGGCTAAATAAAGTTTATTCTGCAGCTCAGACTTCATCACATGAACTGATGAAGCAGGATTCTGTAACCAGGTATTTGCACAGTTTTAGTTAACATTATTCCACACCACCAGGCCTTAACTTCTGCTTGGACCAAGAACTGCAGACCACTCAATAGAAACAGCATTGCTACTCTCCCCTTCCACCAAGTATCTTCTCTCCTCAGGAATTTTCCATCTTTTACAAAACACGGGGACCTCTAACAAATGATGAGCAGTTGCATTCATTTTTACCTGCATTTGACAAACATGGTTTATTCTGAGCATTTGCAGATGACAAACTCATACCAAAGTTCTCCTGAGGAAGAACATACAGAACTGGAAGAAGAACATACAGAACAGCACTTTCAGGTACCCTCTTCCTCCTTGTATTCTTCCTCCTTCCAAAAAACACAATACCATCAGATGCAAATAGCATCCTGAGCAACATTTTGAAATACTCACCAGAAAGAGGTTCTGTTCCTCAAATCTTTGGGGGTCTGGCACAAAATTACATTTCCCCACTGTGATCCTTCCCCTGTGATTCCCCAGTCCTGAACTGCACCTGTGAGGATGCAGACACGAGAGGAATCTTTCAAGAAGAGGAGAGTTTCTGTATGTGTCCTTCCTAGGCACTACAGCTCTTCTCTGCTTTTCAGCATTTTTGTTACACGATCATATAAAAAGAATATCTGGCTTCTTCGGGATGAGACTGCCAGCTTCAAATATTTTTAAGGAACTTTTGAAAATATTACCTTGTACTTAGACTCTTAGGAAGCAATACTTAAAAGATCTTCAGACTTTCCTGGAATGTGAGCTGCAGACATTCAGGTGCTTTATCTTTCCCCAGGGAAGTTCTTGTGCTTGGACTCAAAGTGTTCCCAGGTACACAGCCAACTTCTGTAATATGTACAGAAGAGCAGGAAGTTCAACTTTCATTAAAAAATACCTAGGAACATTGCCCTGAATATCCTGGTATGAGACAAATCATGTGAACAAGCTTCAAAGGATCTAATTTTACCCCAGTGAATCCAGAGGAATTCCCAACACCATCCAGAAACTCACAAACATACCAGTTATGACAGTCAGGTAATCTACTTGGGAAACTAAAAACACTCAGTTACTGACAGGATTAGAGATTAATTTCTTTGGCAGACAACCCTCACACGAATGAATCACAGTAGAGATGCCTGTGGAGAAATGGAAAAAAGATCCACCACAGCCCCTTCTTCCTGCTCTTCTCCTACCCTCTCCTCTACAACTCATTCTATACACTGCTTTAGAGTTCCCAAAATGTGTTAAAATAAATAATTAAAGAAACAAACTTCAATATTATTATTTCTATCAAGGGAAACAAACTTTCTCTTACATTAAGAAGCTGTCTAGGTTGAGGACATTTATTCTGTTCCCAGATTGCAGAGTACACGACACAGAGCCCGAGGAATTTTCTATAATTGGACAGTACCATTTAAATGTCAACTTTGAGTGCACAACTAAACAAGAGTCACACCTAAAATACTGTTATTAAACAGCCAGTTGACATGTTCCCTTACAGCATTGTAACCAGCACATAGGTAGTGTCAGGAAAGAATAAAAATAGAATAACTCAACATGAGGAGTGACCGACAGGGTGGTGGAAGAATTTTCCTGTTGAAATTTTCCTCAGAATCTGTCTTTTGCAATGCTGTTGTACAGAAATGCTTATCAGAAAATGTTAATGCCTGACAAGACCCCACTGTAATATGGCTTTATAAACCAAAACAGAGTCCCATTGACCTCAAACCCATCCCCCCCTTAAAAAAGCAGAAAACTGTTAGGAACTGTTAGGCACTCACTCACCTGCCCAGCAACAAAAGACCACGAAGAAGGAACAATGGAAATCTAGCTAGCCTAAACCAGAAAATACTCATCAGGTATTTCAGGGAGAAAATGTTCCTAAAAACATAAGCAGGAATTGGTCACAGTTTAGGGAGGTACTGTAAAGGTGTTTCCTAAGGCATTATTTTACCTGATGTGACCCTAACAATAAAACATGGGCACTTACTCTACAGCCAATTTTTTTTTAAAGTTTTTGGTTTGCTTTTTAGCTAATACAGCAAAAATTCTATCTACCAGTGCTATCGTGTTCTCCTACGGGGGCTTTCCTTAGAAGGAAGAATATTTATTTCCTTAGTGAAAACGGTTCTTCAAAGCCAAGTCCTAGAATATCACACTTCCAAATTGAGTTGGATAAGCTGCCGTATGTTATCACCAGACTGAAGCCAATTTGCCATCGATGGAATGCAGAATCACAGCTGGGAAAATGCCTGACGTGCTGCACAGCCTCTCAAAGATGCCTGAAAGCCTCACAGAGCCTGGGCTACTCCCACCCCAGACCCACCCATACACTCAGACATCCCCCAGCTGTACCTGGAGTCCTCTGCATTCCTCTTTTCTGTCATTCTTCAAAGCTTGAGCAGCATTTCTAAACCTTCTATTCTGCTTTTTCTCACACACACTTACTCCTTTTTCTTTTACTCCAAAGCACTCCAGCCTGAATTCCTGGAAGTTGCTTTGCCTCATGCAAAGCTTGTGACCTTAACAGAACCACACGGATGAATCCCCCAAAATTTATCTGAAGTAACCAACACAGTAATTCATTAATTACAGCAGGGTAAGGCAAGATTGATATTCCAAGACCACAGCTCTCAAAACAATTTGTCTTGTCACATGAGAGCTCTTCAAAGTGAAACACACCTCATTATCACCAAAATTATCATTTTGAAGTTTCATTAAAAAAAAAAAATTCCCTTGTTTTAATGACCGTTTTGACAAAATTCAAGGACTGGACTAAACCAGTTTATCCACAGAACACTACAAGACTGGAATGCTATCAGACCAAATTGGCAATTAACCTGCAAACCAGAATTTGTGAATGGAATGTGTTCTATTCCCTCACACACACCTTAAGGGTTTCTTTGACAGCTGGAAGGACAAATGTCTCAACAGCTCCTGATGTAAAATTGTCTCAAGGTACTTAAACAGCAGAAGAGAAGAAACACAAAGACAGATGTACAACAAACACAACTTCAAGCTTCTTCTCAGTGAGTTTGGGACCCATCTTTAACATATTCTACTTAATTTTCACAGTATTTTTTCATCCTACAAACCAGAATTTCAGATTCTACAGGTATCAAGACACAGGACCTCCTATGGCTTAGATCCACAGTCCCCATTAAGTTTGCAGCATGTACAAAATCCAAACAAAGGAATGCACCGTGGCCCAGGAGCATAGGATTGCCTGCAGCATGTCACCATCACCTGCTGCCCAAAGGCCTGGGAGGGGTATCCAGACCTCACCAAGCTCCAGGAGGAGCAGAGAGATTGCAACAGAGATTTTTGTCAAGCGTGGTTGCCCTCGGAGGCAGCCCCAGCACAATGCCCTGTGATGAGGTTACCCATGCTGCTGGAAATGTCATCTTTCATGCATGATATAAACCCCTTCTGTAGCTACTAACAATACCCTGGCACTGTTTGCAACATGTAGGGTGTTGCACTGACTAACAGCATTAATAATGTTCTATCTACCTACAATCACCAGAAAACACTCATTCTCAGCCCCAGCTGGCTCTGCAGCACAGCAGCAAGATCCCGAGAGCTGCCACACTCCAGCAAGTTCTGGATCTCCCTGTGCAGTTATCTGCCTGCATCCATCAGACACGTCTCTAAAACTCTAGAAACACCTTGAGATTACTGCGAATAAAGGAGCTCTTTTCATACAGCACAATTAGTCACAGCAGCAGTGATAGCTATTTTGAGCAGCACCCATTAATCACTATCATTAGCAGGATTTCTGGTGTACCAGCATTCATTGTACCAAGAACAAGTCTTTTCCTATTACAGTACTACTACATAAACAAAAGCAGCAGCAGCACAATTTCTCTTGACATAACCCTGTTTTGAGTAAGGCAAGTGGCAGCACTTGAAATGACTGTCAGTGCCAGGTTTAAAGAAAAGCTTACGTAGGACAGAAAAATACAATTGTTTTGCTGCAAAGAAAATCCGGCCGTCATTTGTATGCTGGGGGAGAAGGGGTGTTGAAAAACCACAAACAATGGGAAGAAGTGGGGAATAAAGATCTCAAGCTGGAGACAGCACACCTTCAAAAAAATAAGATGCCAGTGACCAAATCCAAGCTGACGCCCAAGAAGCAGAAGAAACCTAGACTTCACTTCGAAACGTCAGTAGCATATATTTGCCTTATTACATTTTATGAGGGATTATTTACCCGTTAGCCAAATTTCAGAGTCTCAGAACGGACTTTCAACCTGAAAAATATTCCCCATCCGCATTATTTCTGGTTTCCTAAGCACCCTGAGTAACTCCTGATGCAGAATGAGAAAGGCCAGTGGAAGCATTCCTGCCTTACACTGACCAAGGAAGCACCACAAGATGCACGGAAAGCAGTGTGTGAGCTGCTCCCAGCCGGGCTCCTCCAAGCACCAGGAACGCGAACATTTGACCCGAGCACACCTTCATCACAACCACAGATTAAAGACTAAGAAAGTTCTGCTGGGAAGGAAAGAACAGAAAATATAGGAAGCAAGAAAAGCCTTCTGCAAGTCTTGAACTTGGAAAATTCGCCATTCTTTACAGAAGGGTCCAGCTTTATCTTCTCTAGAAACATTGCCTGGTAGAAGACTCGAGCCAAGTGCAAAATCATGTTGGTACCCAGGATACACACACTGCACCTGTGCACATACCAGAATGGGCCAACGCTGCTGATCCCATGAGCTGCATACCAAAACCTTCATGTGGCCAGGAGCCACACAACTCCTACCACATACCTCAGCGAGGTGAGGGAAGGGGAGCTTGAGCCGCCTGTGCCCACAGAAAACAAAAACAGCTCCTCAAGAGCACCACTACCTCTTTGCCGACAGCACTGGGCTGAGGAAACAGAAACATCCAGCAACAATAGCTTTAAAATGCACAAGGTGTAGACTGGAGGCTGTCCAGCAGGCAGCCCGGCGGTCACAGACGCAGTGCCATTTCGGGAGCCAAGCCTCAGCCCTGTGCCAGCCGTGCGTGCCCCCGAAGCCACGGCTGAGCCACTCTGACACCGAGTTTATTGCAGCTACGCACCACTGAGGTATGGCCGCTCTCCACAGCGCCCAGACATCTGTGCCTCTATAAAAACAGTCATGATAATAATAACGGCCAGTTTATACCCGTAACTGGGTTTATAATCTCACATAAAACAAACAAATAAGACCTTCTGACTGCTTTCAAGTTCCTAAGCCGACAAATACATACCTCTACCACTTCCTCTCCACTCCAACGAATAAAACCCCTCGAGCAGGGAGAAGCAAGGGAACATGAGCAAAGTTTTAAGCTACAGCCCAATATGCGTTATTCTCTTCTGCTGGCAGCTACCATATGCACACAACACAAGGCTCGGCAACAACAAGCGGCACTCGCAGCTCGCATCAGGTGAACAATCTGTACGCAGCCCCTGCAGCGGCCGGGGACGCCGCTGCCCGCAGGCCCCGGCCCGGGGGGCGCGGAGGGGCCCGGGGAGCCCCGAGCCCGGCCGGGCTTTGGGCGGCGCCGCTGCCCGGGGAGCTCCGGCCGGCGCCGCCCGGGAGAGGCCGCGCGGCGGGGCCGCCCCAGCGCCGGGGGCCGGCGGGGCCGGGCCGGGCGGGCGCCCCGGGTCACCGTGGAGCAGGAAGGTGCGCAGGAATTCCCGCAGGCGCAGTCCCGGCCCCGCCGCGCTGCCCGGGCTGCCCGCACACGGGTCACGGGGGGGCGGCCGCAGCCCCGACACCGCCCCGGGCTGCCCCCGCCGCCCCGGCCCGGCCCCTCCGCGGCACCGCGGCCACGGTCCCGGGCACCGCCGCCTCGCCTCACCCCCGGCCAGGGCTTCCCCCCGGCCCCAGCCCCCGCCGGCGCCTCCCGAGCGGCCCAGGGGCTGCCCCGGGCGCTGCCGCCCTCCGATCCGCGTCTCCCGGTGCCGCGGGCGCTGCCAGCCCGGTGCCGGCACGGCCGGGCCCGCGGGCCGCGCTGCGGGGCTCGGCCGGGCCGGGCCGGGCCGCGGGGCTCGGCGAGGTCGGCGCGGCGCTCACTCACCTGCCCGCGACAGCCCCGGGCCCCGCGCCGAGCGCTCCGGAAACGGCGGCGGCTCCGCCGGGGCCGGGGAGGGGCCGGCGAGGGGCGGGCGGAGCCGCGAGTGACAGCGGGAAGGGGCGGCGGGAGCGGGCGGAGCGGAGCGGGGAGGACAGGACGGGAACGGGAGCGGGAACGGGAGCGGGAGCGGGACGGGAGGGGTCGGCAGCGGCGGCACCGCGGGGCCCGGGCGGGGCACAGAGAGCCCGGCACCGGCCCCGGGTACGGGAGGAAGAGCCTGAGGGGCGGCCTGGCGGCACAAAAAGGAAGAAAGGGATGAATTAATCAGTGAATATTTTATGTGAGCTCAAAATTGTGAAGGTTCTCGGTCTTTTGTTTTGGGGTCAGATGCAGTGTCCCGATTCAGGAGAGCTGCTCGAGGTGGAGGTCGCCGGCGGCACCTGCAAAGTTCTGTATTCCTTTTCTGAACAAACTGCAGGATTCAACACTGGTGTTCAATGCATTTATTTGGGAATTAAGTAAAACGCACAAGCATCATCTCAAACTGATCCCTTTGAGATAATCGTCACGGTGCTACCAGCTTCAGGAATTGTTCAGAAATAGGCCTGGTCTAGGGGGTGAGTTTAAACTGGTTTCATATTATTTCTCAGGTTTAATGCTGGTTTTATACAGAAAAGTCTGCTGTACAAAATGATGTATTTTCGAATCCTATTTCTACAGAAAGAGTCTCTGTTAATCCTATCTTCCTTAGTAAAAAGTGATAGCTTTTATTTACATCACTTATTTAGCATCTTACGTTCTAAATGGAACAAGCATTTAGTAATGTACAGAAATGTCTTGTAAAGTTAGAAAAGAAAGTAATGTGTAGTAGTGAGAGGATACTTAAAAATTGTTGAAATACATGTAAGCAAAAATTTTGCTCACAGGGCTCAGCATCCAATCATCTGGCTCTAATTCTTCCCCAAAAAACCCCAAACGCACACACTTGGATATGATACTCATTAAGTGAAAATAACAGTAATTTCAGTGCTGCTAATCAGAAAACTCTGTGGGGAGAAGTGAAATTGTCAATTTATTGGACACCTTCTAGCCACAAGCTAGAAATAGTTCTCAAGTAGCGTCTGTGGGAGCTGCCTAGGAGCAATCTGTGGCTTTGTTTCCTTCTCCAGAACAGATGGTTGCTGGCAGACCAGGCTCCTCATCAGTGTCTTCCCTCTGAACTCTTCTGATTCTTGCATGTCTCTTCCTAGTAAATTGAGTCCTCAAATTAAGAGATACCTGGGAAATACTTGGAAAGACACAAGGTAACAGAAGGCTGTCTTATTGTTGGCTCCTTAAAGAGAGGAAGAGCTGTTGAGTATTCTTTGTACTGGAGGACTGCAATAAAGGGCTGGAGGTGGTAATTTTTTACTTTTTTTTTTCTGCTTTTGACTAAATGGCTGCTGAAACATTGATTTTTTTAAAAAGGATAAAAAGTTATGAGGTTTCAGCAAGGCTTTGTTTGGAAGAAGGTATAGTTATGAAGTGAAAAACCTGAGTGTAAAGGAAATCAAAAGAAGCTGAAGAGAAAGAGAAAATAAAATACTAGGATGGTTTTTCCTTCTTTCCAGGACACATATTGAGGCAAGACCTAAAAGTAATCTAAAAAAAACCCCACAAAATGCCTCTTGTTTTTTTGGTTTTGCATTTTTTTGGTTTAGTTTTTTTTGGTTTAGCGTTATTTTGCTTTCAGGTTTTTGTTCGGGAATGAAGAGGGCGATATTAACATACACAAACAGACGTGTTTTGGGGGATGCTTATCCTTCCTGGCCATGGGGAGCAGGGTGGCCCATCTGGAGCAGCTCTCGAGGAGCTGGGGTGTTGGTGCTGTGCTGTGTCAGCCCGAGCAGTGCTGCAGCAGGAGGCAAACCCCAGGAGCTACCAAGGCAAACTCTGCACTCTCACTTGGGCTTGCATTGGGACCCGCCTGTCCCCTCCAGGCCTGGCCCACAGCAAGCCTGGCTCTACTGAGCTCTTGTTGCCCGTGCTGCTCTCCAGGGCCCCTCTCGTCCCCAAGGCACGTCCCCTGTGGCTCCTGGCCAGCTGAAGGGTGTCATGTGCTGCTGACAGGACACAGCCCCTCCTGTCCCGGGCAACAGCTGGGAGTGCTGCTGCAAGAGCTGACACCGCCGCAACTCTTTTACCCTGTTTTACCAAAATGCAGTTTCACCAAGAGCTCCCAAAACTACACGAGCCATGCTGACTAAAATGCACTGCATGTGGTCACAGGCAGAAATCTGTTCTACAGACCGAGTCTTACAGTGCAATACACCAACGTGCTCTTTCACACTATCTGGAGGTGTCCAAATATTCTCCTACTTTGTTATCCTACTGATTTAATTGTATTCAGCAGAGCGTGCAGAAATTGGTTCTGTCAACACTAACAGTGCAGTTACACACAATTGTATTATTTTTTTATTTTGACTCCCTGGATTTATTTACATATTGTTATAGGGGTTGTTTTTACAATGTTGTATAACAACTTCTAGCACATAACTATCTCTAATGAGCAGACATTTCATTTGGAGTTTACTGCAGATTAAATTTATAGATTGAGAGCATGAAGGCACAAAGGACTTGTAAGAATCGTAGCCTTGAAGTTAGTATGTCTTACCAGATGGCAGGAATTTTAGACAGATTGTGAAATAAATAGGAAGTTCACACTTCCTGATATAAACAGGGCATGAAAACATGCAATTCAACAGAGTGTATAATAACCAATGCAGAATAAAGAGGAAACTCTCAAGGGCTAGAAAATATGTAGTGTAGGTATCTATTGTGACACTGTACATTAAAATTATTTTTCTCAGGTCTTACAATGCAATATTTATTTTTTTAATTTTGTGAATTGTATTTTGAAAGATGGTAGTATGATTAACTATTCAGTCAAGTCCTATGTAGATCAGCATAGAATAGATCTATTCAGTTATATTTATGTTTTCCCTATTGATTTTACATGTATGTAAGAAGTGCTTTCCAAGACCTCCCGTGAATAGGAAGGGAAGGAAGTCAGTCAACAGCTTAAACAAAAAACTGTAGCAATGTTGTTTAAAAAAAGAGGGAAGCAGCTTTGAAACATATTATGAGTGCAACTCAATGTCATGGGCTATGGGAGGAAGAAATTAGCTTGGGAAAAAAGCAGCGCTGGCACAATAGCCATGTGCAGATGTTAATAAGGATATGCCTATCAGCAAGGTGTGGGATAAGATTAGGAGGATGAACGTTAGTAATATAATCCCTAAAGAGTATGTTAAAGGAAAAACCTAATTCACAAGAGGTTGTTTTTGTTAACCAGATGGAGATACATTTTGGAAAAGGAAATGTGGGGAAAACCAGGGTGATTTTGGAAAACGGACTTGACCGCTAATGTCCTATTGTATCAGCAGAGATTCTCCCTTTGTGGTCAGTGATTAGTGTGGGTGCTGCAGGGAGAGCATGTTGCAGTGCAGGGTGAGCAGCAGCAGTGCTGCCCGGCTCTTGGGGCTGTGTGTGCAGTGGGGTTGGGCAGCAGAGCAGCAGCTCTGCAGTCTGTACAGTGTGTCACAGCCCTCTTGGCCACAGCCTGACCCTCTCCTGCTGCCTGCATGTTAGACAATGCAGGCATACATGTAGGCAAATCGGGCTTCTAAAAATACATTTCACAAGTCATCCATTCCAGCTGCCAGGGTGAGAGCAGTCCTTTTGTCCTGCAGCTCCGGACAACGAAAATGCCATTTCAGACAAATGAAATTTAGTCCTTTTCTGCCCGTCAGGAAAGCTGCTGACCTGTGCTTTATGCCCTCGGTGCTCTGCCCCACCATTGTGTCCACCCTGAGGCTCAGCACACGAGCTGGCCTCTCGCCCAGAGCCTCTGGAAACAGCAGCCACTGGGAAAAGCAGGCGTGGGCAGAGCCCCCAGCGCTCCCTGGAGCAGCTCCCGCCCGGTACCTCCACAGGGCCAGTCCCCCTCTGGAAACACTGACCATGGCTGGCTGTAAATGCCCACCCAAAAACTAAAATAGGAACAGTCACCTTTTCTTGTCAGACAAATCAAAGATCCAGGTCACCCTAAAAAATGCAAGGCTGCAAGCCATGCTGGTTATAGGGAAAATAAATAAATATCTGAAGTATATAAACCTCTTAGTCCTGAGTGGATCAGTCCAGTTTTGATCAAACTGAACGGAGGCCATGACTTCAACTGACACTGGATGTGTCCCATGACCTTCTGGTTTATATATTTAGACTCCCCATACTAATCTTCTCTTCTACAGGTCTGATGTCATCACCATTATTATAAGCAGAACTTGTGACTTGATTGACAGCAAACAACCTTTCCAAAAAGTAGCCAAGGAGTAAGAGTGTTTTGTCAGAGTGACATATGATCATGACTGCCTGCAGTCCACTCTTGTTTACAGGCAGTGGAAGAATTTCAGATATTTATAAGGTCAGTGTCCCTAGTCCAGAGAAGAAGAAGATGTGTTTGGTTTTAAATTGTTGTTCTTCTTGAAAAATTGACTTGCAGTTGGGCTTGAACAAAGGACTAGGCTCTGACATAAATGCTTTGCCTGTTGCAGCCTGGAATGGGCTGCTCCCAACTGCACACACAAAGGGTCACTGGCATGCCATATTTTTGCTTTAGGAAGTCAAATGCTTAAGCATATGCACAATTCTTTTTGACTGTCTGGTGATTCAGATGTCTGGGATCTCATTTTGCTTGTTATTTTGAAAACTTTCACAAAAAGGGATCAGCTTGCAAAACCGCAAAAATGTACTTCTCAGCCAGCTGTGGTAAAATAGTTTGCATGGCCATCTCGATACTGGAAAAATCTTTATATTAAAAAAAATCATTCTGATGGGTAACAAATGAACATGAATTCATTTTTAGTAAGGCATTAGCAGTTGCCTTAGAACCGTTCAAGTTATGCCGCAAACACGAAGGTGGTGAGAGAACATTTGTGAGACAAAAGAACTGCTGACATTCAGTCCATACTAGAACTTAGAATATTGTTTTAAAACAGATATGCTGCAAATGTGGGAATGGGAACTAGATTGGTTTTGTTTTCTACTTAATTTGGCATTTAAGTAATATGACACCGTAAAGTTTGACAAAAAGTAAAATGTAAATCTATGTAACTGACCCCACTTATTAATAGGGTATTAAGGACTTGTAATATTATAGAGTCTAAATACTTTTTAGGAAGAAGTGAAATAGAATTAATCTTAGAACATTTATAAACTGGTATGGAAAAATAGTGTCCATTGTACTAAATGTTAGAAAATAGAGGCTACCTACCAAATTATGTTTGTTTGACCTCGTTCAACTGATTCCACAGAAGTGTTGTGTATGTTTCAGATAACAAAATTCAACTTTTTTTAGCAAGCGTCTTATGTTGGATATAAAATTGTTATTTTAACAGTCTATACTAAATGTTTTACCATAAGAATGGTAAATCTTATTTAACTTAATATAAATAAACAAAAATAATACATATTTATAAATATACATAAATATTTTAAGTGGTCTAGAAAGAAGCCTAAATGGTAGTTTTAAATCATTTCCATGTGGTAACTCCTGCAATATGGGATTATTGCAGAGAGACTGGATAGGGGCCCAAATGCAATTGCATTGGCTTAGTTTTTGTCAGGGCACTGTAACAAAGGCAACTAAATTTCAGCTGCCTTAGTAGTACTGTTATTACCTTTTGCCTATACAGATTTTTATTGTGGAAGACTGCCAAATACAGAGTAATTTTGTAATTGAGAACATGGAATTATGAAAGTAGTTTGAACAGAAGGATAACAGGGAAACATATAAGTTAATATTTCATGGATGAAACTTTGCTGAATTTCTTGATAACATAGAGAAAAGTGTAGTAGATTCCTCATTAATTACTGAAATGCTCCGTGTTTCACTGTGTATCATAGATCCATCTATGCCTGAGACTGGGATGGAAGAAAGCTCCTTACAGGAGGGCAGGAATCCACTGGCAGCAACCCCCTGTGCCACTGACAAGGCTCCCCTCCTCAATGGCTGCTGCTCCACCTGCCATGCTGAGCCTCTTCTGGGTGTCCTGTCCAAACCAGGCCAGGTCTCCTGGTGACATCATGAAATGGGAGATGCTCATGAGCCTGTCTTTGGCCACAACAAAGCTTTGGCCACCTGTCTGCCCTGTGCTTGAGGAGGCACTCAGGATGTTGTCAGAGTGGGACTTTAACTTGGCTCGTCTGTTTTCCATGGGAGAGTGCAGCCCTCAGTGCTTGATTGGCTGGGGACCATTTTCCTCTGGCTCCAACAGGAAAACCAGCATAGGTGACCTCCCTGGCACCAGCACAGGTGACCTCACTGGCTGGTTTCAGGTTCCTGATTTGTTTAGTCAGCTTCCAATGCCTTCATACTTTCTCAGTGTCTGCTGCCAAGAGTGTACATGGTTTGTTTGTATCATCAGCCTCTGGGGCCGGGCTCTCCTTGGCACATCTGATACCAGGTTTGAGCAGCTTGCTCCCCTCATCACTAAACTAAAGTTGATGATACAGTGTCCTGTAATTTTTTTATTTGCTTTCTGCTCTTTAAGCTTTCTCAGCAAAAAATGGTACCCAAGTGGCTGTTATTAGGTACAGATATCCTGCACTGCTGGACACATGCCAGGGATGCAGAAGCAGATCTCACAGGGGTAATTGTTCACTCTGCTGGTGTCTTTTTCACAGCCCAGAAATTCCACAGTTGAAAATTAAGGGCTACCAGAAGTTATTTCTCTGGCATCCCACAAAACTGAGATCCTGCAGCTGCCCCAGGCAGAGAGATGCCCTTGATGTCTGAGTGACTGCTTAATGGTGCTCTCTGCATCCCCTGTCTCAATTTCTGTGCCCTCCTTGCTTTCAAGAGGCACATACAAACCTCTCTATTGTCGTTGGGCTCCAAAGGCCACAACTCATCTGTCGATAGAAACTGTGTGTAGCTTTGTTGAAATTGATAATTGTGATTCCCAGCTCTTTTGCATGACGTCTAATCAATTGCAGTATTGTAAAAGAAGGTAGAATAAGCTAGCAAGTCTGTATCAGACTATCAGATCACAGTTGTGCCTGGTGTGAGAGGCAGGAAACAAACCATCAGTCCCACCAGAACTGCACATATGAATTATGCAACTCTTGTGTGAGTTGTCACGTCTGTGAGCACAGGGGACCATGACACAACAGCCCCGTGATAGCAACTGACAACTGAGGGAAGGAAGATTTTCCTTTGTGTGTGCACTGCTAAATAATTCAAAGGCAAGATAAGCAGTACCTATGGATGCATCTTTTCTTCATTTCACGGTAATGAGTCAATATACTCTAAGTCAAATATATGTATTTCATATTCTTTTAAGCACCCATCAAGCCACCAGCTACTAAAAGATAAGGGAGATAAACAAAATTATCATAGGCCATACAAATTCTATATATCAGTTGTTTTCTGTTGTTGAGTTTTCATATGTTAGGTTTTCTTTCGGAATTCCAAGAGTAAGGAAATTATATGATATAATTCTTGCAAAGTTAAGCTTTGATAGTGGTATTGAGTGTCAACACACTGTATTCACATCTCAAGGTTCATTGTAATTCAAGGAGCTGGAAGATGAGAAGGTAATAAATAATAGGGTACAGGGTGAGCTCTTCTTCCTTTTTAATAGGAAAATATTTCAGCCACGGTGATGCAGTTGACAAACATTTGGTTTAGTATAAAAGAAAAAGGAGAAGAAAAGAGATTGAAATGCATAGTCATATAGGAAATAAAAAACCTAATCAATAAGTTGTCACAAAAGCAGTGAAAACATTCTCCTATAGTGTTCTTAAATTAAAATGTAGAAGATGCACATGTATCCCCCAATCTGCTCGATAGCATCTCTAGAGAAGAAATAATCTGTAGATTTGTCAGGGTAGCACAATTTGCTATTTCCTCGAATAACTTCCCACAAACATGAGCTTGACCCCTGTGTTAAACTAATGAACTCTTGCCTGTGAATGGAGGGTGATCCCAGAGAAGTCACATTTGGATATTAGACACAAGTGTCCCTAGCAGGAGTCGGACTTTTCTCCTCATACGGATTAAAAACCCACAGACCATCTTCAGAGTTGCTAATTTAGGCCTTTCTGACTGCAAGTTCCAGGCAACTTCATGTTTTGCTTCATCTTATAATTCTAGGAATGGTGGGTTCCTGAGAAAAACAAGCTCATCAGGCTTTGGAATGCTCTCCCATGGTTTCTGTGAATGCAGGATTGGCAAACCAGCACAGAACATAACAAGTATGAAGTTCAATCTGTAGTGGTTTTACACCCTATGTTTTTAAGAGTCTGCAATCATTTCTCTGAAAACATAAGAATAGAAATCCTTGTAAAGCTCTTTTCTCCAGCTGTACAATGGTATACATGTAATTTGGGGGTTTTCAGCCATAACTAGTAGCACTAGCTAAAGCTTGTAAGCTTCAGTCATGTTTTTTCTTAATGATTTTAAAAATCATGGTGCTGGTCTTACAGTGAGATCCATTTGTACACATATCTCATTGGAGGCCCAGGACCTGTAGTTAGTGTGATACCATTCTGTATCTAATCACACTCCCATTTTACATAAAATGAAAGTGAGATGTTGTTTCAAGGTCAGCAATTTATTTAATGATAATAATATTTGTAAATATCCTCAAAATCCAATTCAAAAGGGATTTGAAGACCTCAAAAATGCAAAGATCTGGAGAGTTTATCCCCTGAAAAATTGGACAGTATCATGATGACGAGGTATGAAGTTGTATCTGTAATTTAAGAACCTGCAGATATTTGCAGTGTAGTAATTTTTGCCCCCTGTATGACCATGGCTTTAAAATTCAAGCATTTGATAATACAAACAATCAAAATCAAATAGCTGGGTAATTCAAACAGAATCTCTAGAAAGGACAGCAGTAACTTGTAGACCTTTTTGAAAAGACTCAGTCTATAGAACTGAGATTTTAAAGAGAGAGACTGGCAAAAGAATCAGACTCATCTGATATGCAGAGGAAAAAAATGTCAACCTGAGGGTAGCATCTTCTAGAACAAAATCTACATTTCCAGAGAACTTCCTTGAACTGAAACAAGCTGCAAGATGGGCTCATTCCTTAAAAATATTAATAGTAAACATGGGTGAGACATTCTTACTATGCTTTCACTGATGCAAATTCATTAAATTGCAATGATAATAAATCTCGAGACATTAAGTTTATAATAGAATATCAGATGGTTGTTTCTGGGTTTTCTAAGACCCTGAGATTTGTTTGGCATGCAGCTGAACCATCATTTATCTTTGCTGACAGCCCGGTTTTCATTCCCAGGCTTTGTGCTGCTGTACACCAAATGACACTGTCCAGTTGGGGGTATTTTTAGTCTGTTCTGTAGCACATCAGGCTGGCACATCCCTGGCTATTCCAGTGCTGTGGGTCACATTCCCAGCAGGAGCCCCACCAAGAGGGGAGGCAGGAAATCACTTGCAGCAATGGGAGTGGTGCAAGGGCTGAGCCTCAGGGCTCTGCTTCAGTGGCTCAGCTGCCAGGAGCTGTGTGTGAGCAGTGCTTTAAAGCTTCCCTTCGGGGACTCCACTTGCAATTGAAATATCACACATGAGGAATTTGCCAGAATTTTGAATTAATATGCACATGACCAAAACAGTTAAAGACACCTCCTGTTTGGTGCTGTGAATTCCTCCTCCTCAGATATGAATTCTATTCACTGCAGCAGTGAAGGACATTTAGAGAAGTGAGTGTAGAATAAGGAATATATCCTCAGAGTTTCGTTGTGCTGCTTTTTAAATATGCATAAAATTAAATTTAACATCTTTGTGTTAAATTTAGCTGAGGAGATCAGGCTGTATGACTGCAAAAAAATTATTTTACTAGAAACGAAAGTAGCTGAAATGTCTGTATTAAAACATTTCCATTGTGAAAAACACCTCTAATCTAGCATTTAATGTCAATAGCATGTTATAAGACCTTTACTCTCTATTGTATAGTATATGTGAAAATTAGTACAACGTGTGATATGTATATAATTATGCATATTTATAATGATTAATATTTAATTGATGCTAACACAACAAATAATAAATGTAACGATTACTTGAAAAAGTAATAGTTAGAGGAACTGATGTAATTCAATTAACAGAATGGATTCCCCATTGTTTTCAGCAGAACCCCATTTCCCCAGCTGGTGGAGTCACCTTATGAAAACAAGACCAGGACAACTGGATCACAGACCTGCAAACCAGGCTTGGGCAAGGTGAAGTTCTGCTTTTACTGTGAATGTAGCCTAAAAGCACACATATTTTAACAGCTCTGATACCCTTCTACCTGAAAAAAAATCTGCTTGCTTTCTTTTTAGATGAGTCCTTCTCCTGCTGCTTTGTCACCACTTAGGACTGAATAAACTCTCTGGCTCTTGCATCAGGAGCAGAATTTTTGCTTGCACTCTCTGAATTTATCTTCACTTTCATATTGAAGTCAGCAATAATAACTTTTAATATTAAATGGGCCAGGCTGACAACTAGTAAATTGAAACTGTAAACAAAATGTGATATAAAAATCAAAGGAGTCACCATTGTTTCTCTTCCAAACATTTGAAATAAAAGTTTGATTTCAGCTTCACTGCTTGTAAAGGGGGAGAAAGACCGGGTTGCAAGAGATGAAGTTTCTGTGTGGTGTCTAAAAATACCTGTGGAGGAGTTTACCTGTCAGGGGGCCTGGCTTGCCCGGGTAATGTCTGTGCCACAGCCACTAATTGACCGTGAAATTTTAGCCTCCAGTCACACCTACATATCTGAAGGGATTTTGCACTACTACAGAACTAAATAAGTGTTCTTGACCACCATTAAAAGCTCTGTGTTCTGTAGCAGTGTTACTGAAAATTCGTGGTTGTGTGCTTATTATTCAAAAGAATCCTCTTACTTTCTGATATAATGGAAAATTATAAATTAATTTTCTACACAATGGTTACAATCAATTGTCTAAAGAGGTATTGTACCCGAAATTAATGTATTCCTGGGCTACCAAAAGTGATTTATATCTGGTAGCCAGAAATTATTTAATCTAACAAAAAATAGCAGTCTTTGTTAGAAAAAAAAAGAGACATTTTAGAAATTCTATTACTTGGTAGCTTTAGCAAAACACTAATTAACTGAATGGATTTTTTTTTTTTTTTTTGGTAATAGAAGCAAATTATTGTCACAATTTGTAAACTCAGGAAAAGCATTTCCTAAAACAACTCTTCCAGCTTTGTCAAGTGTAGGATTCTGCTGCTGGGTTTGTCTTCCATGATCATCTAAACAGTGGTACCCGTGCTCCTCTCCAAGGAAATGCAGGGTTTAACTACACTTGCATCTTAGCAGAGATGAGACCTCAATGTGACAAAAAGGAAATTGCTCTCATCTTTACAGATTGATTAAAGCTTTAGGCATAGAGCTTTTTAAATGACAAATGCTCAGTGAAATAATATTAGGTCTTTATACTCCAGAGCACTATTAATCTGAGGTTCTAGGACTTTGAGAAATGTTAATTAACTCATTACCATTCACATAAAGTGTTACCATTACATTCATTTTGTGGGCTGATAAGCAAAGCATGGAATTATTATGTTTTTTGGAAAGAATGAGATTGGGGTTCTCTTCCATGTGTGTTCCCTATCAGGTATTTACAGAGATGTTAACTGTTCATGCACTAATGAACTCCATGGATTTTCAATCAAGTTAGCCCAAAAGGAACAGCAACGATTTTGGGAGAGACTGAACAATTCAGCAGTACCCAAAGCTGGATGTTTCTGTATCCTGAAGCCTTGTGTTGGGTATTTGGGAGCCCAAATTTCATGGCTAAGAAGCTAGCTAGTGTTCTTAAGGGTTTGAAGAAGTTCCATGCTCCAGGAAAGAACAGAGACATTTTTGGCTGTTCTGCAGAAATGTAAAGGTTTGCATCATTTTAAGTAATTTTTTTCCCCAGGAAGCTGCCTGTTCTTATAAATTAGGGTAAATAATGTGCAAATTAGGAAGCTACTGTTTGGTCCATTGAACTGCATCTCAGGCTTGCTGCAATCTGTTTGTGGTTTCAGTATAACGAAAGAATATGATCACTGCAAAACTCAACTCACCACAGAAATGTTGTGCAGTGTGGGTACAGAATTTGTTCACCTAGTGCACACACAGCCTCATGCTTTGTTTCCAATGGAAGCCACCAACAGATGATTGGGGGAAGATGTAGAAGACCCATAGGTAAAGAATAATCTGCTCTATGCATTACATCTCAGTCTTAAATCTGGTTTTATGGTAAAAACATGAAGCATGATCTTCTCATACACTTTCCACAAGTTTTTAGTCAAAGAAATCACTGCTTTCCCACTGGTAACAATTTAGCCACTGAAACTCTTTTGAATCTTGTGAAACTGTTGGTTTCAATGATTTTTCTTAAGAATTAGGTTTTGTAATATAATTATCTGTTTCTATTATTATTGTTATTTTTTAGATTTCACAACAATTTTTCCCTTGTCTCCTGTTGCAAGACAGCAAGAACTGAGGTTCAAGATCTACCTTTTTTTGTTTGTTTGTTTTGTTTTGTTGTTGTGTTTTGGTTTTGTTTTGGTTTTATTTTCTTTTTTCAAAGCCCTTCATGCCTGATTCATTTTTAGGGTAAAAACGAAACATCTTTCAATTTGCCTTTTCTGTTTCCCAGGTCATTCTTCTCATCCTTTTAATAATTTCTCCTAACCCTGAGGTATCCTTTATTGAGATCTTTGAGCTCATATCATTACACTTCCTTCCATATGAAAATACTGATTTATCTAACATTCTTCAACTTTTTAATTATAATTTTTTATGCACACCAACATTTTGTTTACCTGTTTTGACCACAGCTAAACATGACCTCAGTCTGCTCTCTAAGTTGGGACCCTTTATAAGAATGAATCATACAAGTAACTCCTCTTCTTCCCTTCAGTAGCTCAGCACTTTGTACTTAAAATCTGAGTTTTGTGTGCCATCAGCCTGCCCAGGTGATGTTACCCAACTGGGTCTTTTGAAATTCTTTCTGGGCCTCTCTAACCCTCATATAAATAACCTGTCATCTACAGATTTTGCTGCTCCCTTGTCAAATTTTGCTTTTTTCCAAATCAGTGATAAATATACCAAATCACAGAGAGTATTATTTTATTTAGTACAATTGCTAGTATAATTCCAGTATTAAAAAGCTCCTGTTGGACAATTTTATGTCCCTCTGAAAGTTAGCCCATTTCCTACCTGTGTTTTAAACTTTAGTAGCCATTACCTTTTTTAGAATGGCAAGTGATTAAAACATGGTGGTTTAAAACTCACTTCTACTCTGGCTCCCTTTTCCAGAGATGAGAAGCTATCTGTAATAAAGATAAACTGATAGAAAATATTCCTATTATACAGAATTTGATATTTTTCCCTACAATAATAGAATTTATGTTCTCTCCAGGGAGTTTGGCCCACATAATTATTTCTTTAAAGGAGAAAGATTTTTGAGTAGTCTTAAGAATCTGGAGAGGTCCCAGCTGACTGGAAGCTGGTGAAGATTTTCAAGATTTTCAAGAAGGCCAAGAAGGACCCTGGACTGACATAGGCTTGTCAGCGTCACTTCAGAGCCTGGTAAAATCATGGGAAAGATTTTTCTGGGAGGTGTTGAGGGTCTGCCAGGACCATGCAGTCATCAGTGACACCCAGCAGGAGATGAAAGCCCTGCCTGTCAAACCTGATCTCCTGCAGCAGGGTAACCCACCTGGCTGAGCAAGGGAATTTTTTGGATTTCAGCAAAGATTTGAGACCATGTCTCCCAGGATCCTTCTGGACAAAATGCCCAGCATTCAGCTGGATAAACACATGGTGGGATGGGTGAGCAGCTGGCTCACAGGTCAGGCACAAAGGGTGGCAGTGGCTGGGGTGACATCAGACTGGGCCCTGTCACCAGCTGGGCTCTGCAGGCTCCATCCTCAGCCCTGTGCTTCCAACATCTTCATTAATGATCTGCACCCAGGGCTCCAAGGAACACTGAGGAAGTTTGCTGGTGACACTGAGTTAGGAGGAGCTGTTGACTCCTTGGAGGGCAGAGAGGCCCTGCAAGGAGAGCCAGACAAATGAGAGAGAGGAGCCATCCCCAGCCATGTGAAGATTCACACAGGCAAGGGCTGGATTCTGCCCTGGGCCAGGGCCCCCCTGGCTGTGTGGGTGCACTGGGCAATGAGAGGCTGGGGAGCAGCTGCAGGGAGGGACCTGGGGCTCCTGGTCAGTGGCCACTGGGATGTGAGCCAGCAGTGCCCTGGAGCCAGGAGGGACATCCCTGTCCTGGGGCATCAGGCCCTGCACTGCCAGCCCAGCCAGGAAGGGAATTGTTCTGCTCTGCTCTGGGCTGGGGCGGCCTCAGCTCCCAAAACTGGGGCACTTTGGGGCACCACAGCACAAAAAAGACCTGGAGCCATTGGAGAGTGCCCAAAGGAGGCCATGGGGATGGGGAAGGGTCTGGAGGGGAAGCCCTCAGTGAGGAGCAGCTCAGGGCACTTGGTGTGCTCAGCCTGGAGAAGAGACTGAGGTCAGACCTCACTGGGGTCTTCAACATCCTCACAAAGGATTTCTTTGATTTCAGGATTTCTCTTTGATTTCAGGATTTCTTCACTCTCCTGACCAGGAACAGGACCTCTGGAAACGGCTGGAGCTGTGCCAGGGGAGGTTTAGGTTGGATTTCAGAAAAAAGTTCTTCCTTCAGAGGGTGCTGAGACACTGCCCAGGCTCCCCAGGGAATGGACACAGCCCCAAGGTTGCCAGAGCTCAAGAGGAGTTTGGCACCACTCACAGGCACAGGATGGGATTGTTGGGGTGTCTGTGAAGGCCCAGGAGTTGGACTGCATGGCTCTGATGGGTCCCTCCCAACTCAGCACAGTCTCTGATTCCATGGTTCTATGATAAAGTGCCTGTGGTTTAACCCCAGCAGCTCCCAGGCCCCTGCAGGGCTCGCTCTCCTCCCACCAGTGGGATCAGGCAGAGAATAGGGAGGGGAAAAGTGAGAAAACTCCTGGGTTGAGATAAAGACAATTGAATAGGGAAAGCAAAAGCTGTGCACACAAGCAAAGCAAAACAAGGAATTAATTCCCATGGCAGGCAGGGGTTCAGCATCTCCAGGAGAGCAGGGCCACATCTCCTGGAACTGTGACTTGGGAAGACAAACACCATCACTCCAAACCCCTTCCTCCTCCTTCCCCCCTTCACATACTGATGCCCTAAGGTGTGGGATATGCCAGTGGTCATTTGGGGTCACCTGTCCTGGCTGTGTCTCCTCTCAGCCTCCCCCAGCTTCGTTGCCAGTGTGGCAGTACAAAAGTAGAAAAGGTCTTGGCTCTGTGTAACCTCAGCAATAACAAAACCAATGTTCAGCACAAATTCAAAACATAGCCCCAAACTGTGAAAAAATTAACTCTACTCCAGCTGAAACTAGCACAATGTCTTACTAAAAAAAGAAGGTTTCACACTTCAGAAATTGAGTTTTATATATATAAAAAATAATTTCATGCTTTGGACAAATCTCTAGTATTTTAAGGGTGGCATATTTCAAAAATGTTTATTATTAAGAGAATTCCCAGTGAAACCACGGATTCTCCCGTTACCTGCCGTGGGTAACGAGATGGGCCGCCCTGATGGCATCCAAAAGCACCATCGCGTGTATGAGCAGCGAAAGCAGGGAAGTTGAGAATTCCTTTTCAGGACCGTTTGGCAGCTCCCGGACAGGGAAGCACCGGGCGGGTCCCACAGGCGGGTGACGAATTCTCGGTGCGGTACCGCCATCTCTCGGTCCCGCTCCGCACAGCAGCGCAGCGGCCCCGAATTCTGCGCTCTCCATCCCGCATCCCGCACTCCGCATCCCGAATTCTGCACTCTGCATCCCGCATCCCTCACTCCGCATCCCGCACTCTGCATCCTGTACCGCGCATCCCGCACTCTGCATCCCGCATCCCGCACTCTGCATCCCTCATTCCTCACTCTGCATCCCGCACTCCGCACTCTGCATCCCGAATTTTGCTCTCTGCATCCCGCACTCCGCATCCCGAATTCTGCATTCTGTATCCCCCACTCCACGTCCCGCTCTCCGCACTCTGCATCCCGCGCTCTGCATCCCCTATTCTGCACTCTGCGTCCCGCATCCCGCACCCCTCACTCTACACCGCACCTCCACACTCCCGCATCCCGCACTCTGCATCCCGAATTCTGCACTCTGTATCCCGCACTTCGCGTCCCAAATTCTGCCCTCTGCATCCCGCATTCCGCACCCCTCACTCTACACCGCACCTCCCCTCTCCCGCATCCCGCACTCCGCGTCCCTCGCTCCTCATTCCCGCACGCTGCTTTCCGCATCCCTGAGCTCCGCGCTCCCGCACTCTGCGCTGCCGAGCTCTCCCGGCTCGCTGTGGGTGATTCCGGCCGGCCGCTCCCGGGAGGTGGCGTTTTCCCGGCAGGAACTGCCCTGCCCTGCCGGGCTCGGCTGGGCGCGACAGCGGGCGCGGGGCTCCGGCTCTGCTCGCACCGCTCACACCCTACTCCACACCGGGGGCTGCTTCCCAGGGCAGAGTCTGCCGACACCCCGCAGGTCTGTAACTGGAATATTTAAGAATCCCCCACCCCTCGGAGGGGGAAAGTAGAGAGTGCAATCTGCAGAACTTCTCTGCATGAGTTTTAGAACCTGTAAAACCTGTGATAGATAAAAAGGGTATTAAAAACACAGTTCTAGCCAAGACATGTTTACCTATCACGAATCTAATCGACAGCTGTACTTTTAAGTACAAAAGATGTGGAGCAAGACCTGGGATTGGGCGTGTGGAGTCCCAGTTGCAGTGACTCACCAGGAACCTGTCAGAGAACAGGGCAGAGGTTCATTTTCTGAGCACTGCCTAAAGGAACTGCTCTGCAGCAAGTTTCAGGAGTGCCAAGCATCTGGACAGTGAATTCAAAGTCCTGGAGGTACTGAACTCTGCACAAGATCCACCAATATCTATGTTTCCTAAACCTGGACATGCCAAAAGTCTTTATGAGGACTATATGAACCAAACAATTATTTAATACAGAAATTAATTACAATAGAGATGCAATACAACACAGAATTAGCAGTGGGAGCCTTAATCGAAGTTATCACCACCTATGATTGCTCTCCTGACCACCAAGTAAGACTTTAAAAGTATTCTGAAAAGACAAGCCTGGGAACAAAAATGACAACATGGATATATAATGGAGACATTGATCTTACAGTACATGACATTTTCCACACACAAATCACCTCATGGCCCAAAGGAAACAGATAACTGCTGCTCTCTGTTCTGCATAAGACCCATATTACTTTTTCCCTTGTAAGTCTCCTCCACTGTTTCATGTGCCAAGTACCCTTTTCTTTTCTCCCTCATGTTGTCTAACTGATTTACCCAGCAAAGTTAAATTCAGAGCAATTTCCTCCTGTCTGTGCTTAGCATAAAGTTTTCTCTCTCTGTCTCACATCTGAAGAGGAGTTTGCATCTGAACATTACAGTCTGAAAAAAAATTACCTCTCCTTGCAAGACATCCCAACCTTGAAAATGCAGGACACTTACTTTATTAGAAATACTTTAAAATGCAGGTATAGACCAGCAGCTCAAGTATTTCTGAGTTAGTGCAGTGACACAGCCCCCTGACCTCGGGTTGCTCTGTGCTTTTGCCCCAGAGCTGCTCCAATCCCTCCAAAGTGCTCTCAGCCCTAGTCCACCCAATTCCCCACAGCGAGCTGCAGCCAGGTTTGTCCCTGAGCTAAAAACAAAAGCTGATGGCTGTGAAGCACTCTGCAAATCTGGGTCCTTTTTTGTCTTTGAAACCAGGGACTGGATTTGAATGTTTGATCTCTTTTATTGTCAGTTGTCAGGAGAATCCATTTTACTACTTTCTATGTGTCCATGCAAGTATTTTGTTCCATTACTGGAAGAAGAAAGCAGGATTCAAGACTGTATGTTTGTTTGCTTTCATGTAATAAGTTAGTACAATGGATTTAAATGGAAGTGGAATTATATATGAAAATTTTTTATCATGACAGAAAATTTCAATTAGGGGAAATTAGCCACTTGGTTCTTTCTGATAAATTAATCATAAAGATTATCTATTAAATGTGCTACTTAACCTTTCTGGCATAAGTGCCTGAGGCAGTAGTATTTAGGCTCTCCACATTAATTTGGAAATACTAATTTCTAGGCAGCTGTCTTCCAAAATGGAATTTTCTCTTGTCTTTTTTTATAAGTAGGTCATTGTGCAGCTGTTGTTAATAGAGGCTGGCATTTGTGGAATGGTAAATCCCCCATTGTACCCTATCGGCACAAAATTGATCTCCATCAATTACAGAATATCCTTTACTGAAATGCCCTTTCTCAGCCCCAAAGGGTGTCATCCCTTACTGTGGTAGCCTTTGGCATTTTCTGGAATGGGAATGTGTTTCAGTGGGTTATCCTGCAGGAGCTGAAGCACCACTGTGTTCACACTCTGCCTTCCATGAGATAAGGGATTGCTTTGTATTATCACTTCCATCTACATTAGAGCTGCCTTAGAATTAATCCTGGGGGAAATCGATATGACAGCTCTCAGCTGTCAAAGGAACAGCTGGTTCAGCTGCTGAACACCCAGTCCAAACTTTCCTTGGACCTCCACAATGAAATCAATTGGTGCTTTCACTCGGGACAAGGCCTTGCTGTCCCTGTGGTGCTCAGCTGTTGCACAACTTATGGAGAGACAAGCAGCTCCTGGAACTGCCTCAAACCTTGTCCTGTGCTCTTTCAGAATTAGAATCAGGACCTTGGCCTGGTTACCTTCCTCATGTGTCAAAAAATTTGCATAGTCTGCTGCAGGAATAGTTTGAACTCTTGAACTCTACATTCTAGGAGAATGAGAAGTAAGAAAGTGCTGGAACCAAAGGAGGCAGTCTAAGGAAAGAAAATATGAATGGATGACAATTTATATAATTTAAGGTTAGTGAAATGAGAAAGAATATCTCAAAATCTTAGAAAAAAATGTTACAAAAGAAAGACAATGGAATATACATTTGTGAGCAGCAGGCATATTAGTTATAGGTAACCAAATCAATGTCCTAGAAGGTAGAATTGGTAGCCAGGCTGGGATGTCACAATCAGCTTGTCCCTACTGTGAACTAGAATCAATAGATTATCAATTACCTTATTGATTACCTGAACCTATAAATTCTTGCACAGATACAATTAAGCATAGAATGCTTGCAGACTTGGGATGTAAAGTTAACAAAATCCTGCTTACTTTGGAATTGGGTCAGATAAACTTGAAGGTCTTTGAGGTTTAAGATATGGAGGATTTTGAGATAATTGAAATAGTGCAAGGACTATGATAAAATAAGACAGGGAAGGGGAAACAAAATTGACACATGTCTCAGTCAAAAATTAATTAATTGAAATTCAGACTTGGACTGAGATACAGTTGAGCAGCTGTGCTGCACAAGGCCATGAGATTCATATTTTGTGTGAAAAGAGAAAGAATTCTTTCAATAATAACAATTCTTGTGATCAGAGCAGTAAGAAGCTAATGTGGCTCTGTAGTTTAGGAAGAAAGTGGAAAAGTGAAGTGGCCAGAAAAGAGAATAGTAACAAATGAGGAATTAAGAATTGCCTAAAGCAGGTTTTAGCAGGTCTTGTAACCTGACTGTGAAATCCTGAACATGAAGAGAGTAACAGCCCAGACACCATCCAAATTTTACAGTGAAAGTCAGGATGGGAATTGCCAGTTTCGAAATAATAAAGGTGGAAAATTTGGTGCAAAATTGAGTCATTATCATCTTTTTTTTAAGCAACAGGATAGCTGGAAGGACCCACAGAAGTGATCGTTAGTGTGTAAATCTGGCAGGCCTTTGGCTGATCAGTAGAAAGAGGTGAAAGTGCTCTGAGAACAATGCCTACTGCTAATAACAGCTGAGAAGCTTGGGAAAATGTGTGTGTGAGATCCCTGGATTTGATAGGGATGTGGAAACAACAGTTTAATGAATTCTGCTTCCCCTGATTTGAGAAAAATCTGACAGGTGAGTCAGGTGTGTTTCATGGCTGAATATCAAACGCTGTCAGTGAGATTAGCATTTTCTAAAAGGGTGTTTGCTCTCTCCCTGTGACTAATAGATATTTATTAAGCCAAAGAACTTTACATCACAGGTTACAACTGGGTTACAGTTCCTACTGAACAGAGTTTGTGGTTATTCAGTGTTTTATCCTAAAGGTTTTGGATAGGAAGGAAAATACATAAAGGTGACACAGCAGTGTGCATGATATGTCTTCTTAAAGACATACTGAGCACTTGTGTTCTCCTCTATGGAATCAACTCTAAAGTTTAACTTTTGCCATTTTATTTCCTGCCTTACATGAAGGCATGCAGGGAACCACATGCACTGAGAAATGGCCAGGTAGATTTGGGTGGCATGAAAGAAGCAGCTTTGTCTTGGTAAAGTTGTCCAAACCTATGACTGGCAAGGCTGAGGGTGGCTTCCAAAAATGTAAAAAAACCCTGAGAATATATCAAGTGATTAAGATTTATTTTGCTGAAGAAAAATGTTTTGGTCTTTTTAACAGTTCTTTAAGTCTGATAAAGCAAACCTCAGAAACAAGCAAAAGTGAGGTATAGAAGGACTTTTGTTAAGGATCAGTTATGAATGTTGTTTGTTTTGAAGCAAGGACAAGATGCTGAATCTTCAGCTTAAGACTTTGGCTATGATTTTAGTGCTCTGAGTCAAGTTCATGCTCTGTGACTCTGATTTGGGCCCACATCCATAAAGGAGCTTAGGTATTTAAAACATGATTTCACTGGGATTTGCTCCCCTAAGCTGCAGAATGCAATCTCTGGAATTTGACAAACTCCTTTATACACCCATGTTTAAACAACATCCTGCTTTATGCCCAGAACAGCTTTTGCCCCAAAGGATGGCACAGCTGCTGCTCTGCCTGCTCCAGCCTGCCCAGAACTCAGCCAGGTGTGGTGGGCAGGGTGGCAGGAAGGGATAAGGGCAACAGGGCAGGGATAAGGGCAACAGGGACACGGACAGGGGTCTGGCACACAGGGACATGGGAAGGGGTCTGGCACACAGGGACACCGGCAGGGATGAGAGCAACAGGGACATGAGGAGGGATCTGGCACACAGGGACACAGACAAGGGTCTGGCACACAATGACAAGGGGTCTGGTACACAGGGACACAGGGGTCTGGCACACAGGGACACGGACAGAGATCTGGCAAACAGGGACAAGGGAAGGGGTCTGGCACACAATGACAAGGGGTCTGGCAAACAGGGACACAGTCAGGGGTCTGGCACCCAGGGACACCGGCAGGGGTCTGGCACCCAGCGCGGCACCCGCTGCCCCGGCCGGTGCGCGGCTGTCGGGGTGCGGATGTCACGCAGCCGTGTCCCAGCCTGGTGCCGAGGCCGCCTCCGAGCGCTGGGGGTAAAACCAGCCCGTCAATGGACGGTATTTTCACCGTACAGCCGCACAAGCAGCGGTCCCGCACAGGTGCCCGGGGAGCGCTGCGCCGTGACTGGGACACCGCTATTCCCTCATACTGGAGGTACAGCCGGGAGCTCTGCGTGTTCCCCGGGGCTCCCGGCCTTAGCTCCGGCCCCGGCCTTAGCTCCAGCTCCGGCTCCAGCTCCGGCCCCGGCCCCGGCCCCGGCCCCGGCCCCGGCCCCGGCCCCGGCCCCGGCCCCAGCCCCAGCCCCAGCCCCAGCCGCCGCCGCGCCCGTGCAGGGACCCGCAGGCCGCTCCTCCCCGTCTGGCGCGGCACGGAGGGAATCCCAGGGCGGAGGGAGGGGAGGGGGCCGGGCCGGGCCGGCCGGGGCGGGGCGGCCGCAGGAGGCCGCGCCGCCGATATAAGAGCGGAAGCGGCGGCGTGAGCTTTGCTCGCCTTGCTCGGTTCATCCCGCCTTCCCTGCTAGTCCCGCGGAGATGGCGCTGTCCGGCGACCCCCATTTCAAGAAGCTGGTGGAGTGGCACAAGGCCAACTCTTCCAAGCTCGTCCTGAGGCAGCTCTTCGAGGCCGACAAAGATCGCTTCCAGAAGTTCAGGTGAGGCCGGGCGGCCCCGCGGGCCCTGCAGCTGCCGTGCCCGGGCGGTTGCCGCGTATGAGGCCCGGGGCCGCGGCCGCGCTGGGCGGGAGGGGCGCGGTGCGGCCGGGCCCGGGCGGGCAGGGCTGGCGTGGCCCCGCTCCGCTCGCTCGCTCCCCCCGCGCAGGAACGGGGCCGGCACGGAGCGGATGGCGCACGACCCGCGGTGCCGTGCCCGCCACGGTGGGGCCGCGCCGGGCGGTGCGAGGCCGATGGCGGCCCCGGCACATGGGCCAGCAGTGCCGCCGGGGGCCTGGGCCGGGGGCGGAGGGAGCTCCTCGCCGCGCCGCCTGCCCTTGACTCATCCTTGCAGCAGGGTACGTGCCGGGCAGCACAGCGCCCGCTGCGCTCGCACAGCCGCACTGTGGGGCGGCATTCGCAGCCTCTCGCACTCCGTGCTTAGTCATGATAAGCTCCGCGATAGAATCGCGAGGGGCCGCGCATCTCGGTGAGCCCCCTCCGCCCGCCCCACCCTGCCCTGAGACGGGCGGCGGGGTTGGTGGGGAGGTTTAGCCCTCCTTCGCCTCACGCCATCGCTGCTCCAGAAAATGCCTCGCAGCGCGTAGAGGAGGAAGTAACAAGTGGAAGCATCGTGATACCGTTCAGCGCCTTCATCTTGTAAAGTGGGACGCGTATTTTCTGTACGCTGGAGACCATGCTGAGAAGGCGCGTGTATGGTTACGTTGTTGTACTATAGCAGTAGTCGGAAAAAGTCTAATATTAGAGACGCATCCCAGATTTGAGTTTTAAAGTGTGCTTGAGTAATACAGATAAACTGATCCTCCGTTCTAGGGTGTTGTGATAAGACTTGTTGCGTGCATTAAGCTTTTCATTGCTGTCCTGCGTAAAGGGATTTTTTCCCCTTCTTTTGAGCTCATTAGAAAAATCTTACATTGTAATTTAAGACTGTATTTGAAGTCCTGCATATCAGTATATGAGAGATAAAACATCATTTGTCTCGATGGAAAAAGTATGCTAAATTTTTGGAGTACTGCCTTCACCTGGCCCTTTTAACAGTACTTTTTATATTGTTAAGAAATTAATCAGTAATATCTTATTAAATCTGCTAGATCCTCACTAATAGACTTAGTTGTCATTGCAAGTTTTCCTTATCTGCAGTATTTTTTAGTGAAATGGTCTTTACTGAGGTTATTTATTTCAAATAGCTCCCCTAATTCATGTCCTTTTGTGCTGCCCGTAAGTAAACAGTTGAAGTGTCTTAGGATTAAGATAGACGAAGTAAACTTTTCTTTTAATTATTTCTGTCCTGTTTCCTGATAAGCAATCTCATTCTAGTCTAGGAGAACTTCCTCATAGCAAAGTACAATTACAGAGCTGAGTACAGCTCACTGGTACTCTTACCAGTGCTGGCCACTCTGAGCCAGATCAGCAGGAGGATGGTAGTTAATATCTCTTGGAAACTTAAGTAGTCTGGAGGTTTGGCCACATGGCTCTGTGTAGTTTTCAACTTCCCTCATGTGAAATTAAGGCTCATGAGTATCTTTCAATTCTGCTAGATGTTGTTGTAAAATCATTGACTCCCTTCCTTTAGAAGGAAAAGGAATTTCTACCCAGGTGAAAGCACTTCCTGATACTGGTTCTGGAGAAATTTCCACTGATGTGGATAGCTTTTAATCTGAGTATTTTATATCTGGGCACAAGTATCTATTTAATATTATTTTAAGAGCCTTACACTCACTCACTAAATCATATCAAGTATATATAGAGGAGATCCTTTCTTCCTCTTGTCCTTTTTTTTTTTTTCTTTCTAGTTCAGAATTTGTATATCCTATTTTCCTGATAAGGAGTGTAGTCACACCTGTAAGAGATCTTTGCCTCCTTTGCCATCCAAGGTGGTAAGGTGAGGTCGGGTAGGAACAGGAGTTCTTATCAGTGTAGGTTCTTCACTGGAAACTGCTGGTTTTGAAAGGAAAGAACAGATTATGATGCAGCCATCATAAAACTCAGCAGGTAAGAGACAGCTGGCTGTTGACAAAGGTATCCCTGATGCAGATAGCAAGTGCAGTAATGACACTCTGCTGCTTGGCTTGTCCATTATCAAGGATAAGAGCCACCAGTGTAAATGGACAATGTGATGGGAGATGAAATCATGGAGATGCTGCAGGTTGAGGGCTGCATCACTTACAAGTGGCTGTGGCTTACGTGACAAGGCTCTTGTCCCCCCCCGAGCAGCAGTGCCACGAGCTGCTGCATTGCAGAGTGGGTATTTGGGCAGAACACAGCTCAGCTGCAGGTTTGGGGCTTCTGCTAAAGAAAGGGTGGATGGATTTCTTTTGGAAAGGGCTTAACACAGGATTACACTGTACACCCTGTGCTCCACCTTGTGTGTGGGAAGTTAAATCTGGTAGCCATTACTTGATTTGGTTTTGCCTGAAAAGTCTTGGGTAGCACATTTCTGCACTTTCTTCAAATGAACAGTGGCTTTGAATCCAGTCATAATTTCATGAGATGTTTTGTCTTCTAGGTCTAGTGATGTTGATTTCATTCATATATGTAAAATAATAAATTGTAGGTGGAAGACATGTCAAGTAAACATGAAATGTCTTTGTGGATAGAACACTGGGAGAAGCTATCATCTGTAGGTTTAATGTAGACGGAGAATTTCAAGAGTTCTGCTTCTCTAAACTGGAGAAGTGTTAGTGTGCTAATGATGTTGATGTATCATTAGTGAAATGTGTTCAAGTCTGAGATGTCTGTAAATAAATTGCATCAAATATCAAAGACTTGTTCTTATTTTTCTTTTGTGCTGTATCTATGAGTAACAATTGTGGTGGGTGAGCCAAACCAGTCCTTCCATTAGCTAGGTGTGTTCCAGAGATCCTAGTGCTGGGTGATCAGGGTTTCAGGATTACAGTTGGCAGCCTGCTGAAGAGACGGGTGCTTAACAGCACTCACACTGCTTTTCCTTGCTTGTCTGTGTTCTCACTTATTAAAGAAATATGGTTCTAAGGCTGTACTTGAAAATCCCTTCCTGTCTTTATTCACTTGTATACTTTAAGATGATAAAAAAGATGTTGCTGTTGATGAACAGTTAATGGACTTAACAGTAAGTGAAACCACTGAAATGTTAAGGCCTTGCTGGTTATTACTGTTATTGCAAGTTCAGCTCCATTCTTCCTTTGAAGACTCTTGCCTGCTCTGTCATGTTATGTATGAATAACAATTATGCTGTTGTGTGTCCCTGTGAAGTCTCTGGCATATGTGGTGGCTAAAATAAGAGCATGTTTCTGTGCTCAGGTATTGAGATAGAAAAAGCAGGTGAGACAATGAACAAGGCAGAAGCACTGAGAATTTAAATTTAGGTGGATGCAATTTCCACCTAAAATTAGAGGGTGTGTGTGGAGCAACAGGGAAAGATGTGCTTTTATCAAAGACTGACTTACAGAATTCAGCTCTTCAGTTAGAGTAATAGTATAGATTCGTTTGGAAATGATTGCAGAGAAGAAATTAATAAAAAGCCAATATTGTAAAGGACTAGTGGAACTATAGAACCTATCATAGACACAAGGATAGTAAATACAAATGCACTCACTTGGTTTCTGCTGGGCTACCATTTCTGTGTTTCCTCTCAGCTGTGAACCTACAAGCACCTGTATTCTGAAGGGTTAGGCTGTAGCTTGCAGATCATTTGTTAAATAATTTGGATACCTCCACTGAATCAATGAAGACTGCAAGACTAAACTATGAACAAATGGGGTTTAATTCTGCATAGTAGTTGACAATGTTTCTGTTCATGATGTTATATAGATTTTAAAATTAGACTTGTTTGAGACTCTGTATTGAAGAATGACAAGACCTGTAGGACTACAATTTATTTTTTCAGCAGCAGAAGAACGTGACAAACTCTTTACTGATCATACATTAGGAAAAAGCTGAGTATTGCTAGAGATGCTGGTGGCTGAAGGGAAATAGTATGTGATTGTCCAATTATGCATCAAATATACTTCATTGTATCTGGGTTTTCACAAGCAGAAAGTGAACACTGTAATTCATACTGTTACCGTTGTCTTGTTTAAATCAGTCACCCCTCAGGAATATGCAATTAAACAACCTGTTGGTTTTGACAGTTTGACCCTGAATACTGACCATGGGGATATCTTACTGGATTACTCCAAGAACCTGGTTACAGAAGAAGTGATGAAAATGCTGGTGGAACTGGTAATATTTAAAATCTTGCATTAATAAACAAAATAGCTATTGCCTACAACTCACTATTCTAGCACTGTTTATAAACATGAGCTAGCATATAAGTTAAAAGGCATCTGTTTACAAATCTTGGCAGGATTCAAATTCTTGCATTGTCATCTAGCCCCGAGTTAAAAAGCCATTTTCAATGCATATCTGCATTAAAATACTTCCTTTTAAAAAGGAGAAACAATTTCTTTTACCTAGAATCTAGTTGATCTTTTACTCTATCATAATTTGTTTCCCTGTTTTGTGTTAAATGTTCATACTCTAATGTAGCTGGACCTTCATAATGCGTGTTGACTTCCACTATTTTAAGAGGAATCTATATTTACCTTTCTCAGGCAAAGTCAAGGGGTGTGGAAAGTGCCAGAGAGCGCATGTTTAGTGGAGAGAAGATCAACTTCACTGAGGTAAGGCTATTTCTGTCCATGGTTCTTTCCACTTTAGTTGTGCCTGTGTATTATGGTTGTTTATGCTTTGTGTAAGCAAAGTCTTCAAAAAACTTATTTTAAATACTCCTTTGAAATCCTGAGTGGTTGTGATGCTTGCTGCACTACTTAGAGAAAATTTTGCAGATCTTACTAAAAAAACCCTCCTTCCTTCAGTACATCTTATTTTAGAGATTTTGGTGTTATTTTTTTTTTCTTCTCTTCCCTCTTTTGTGGAGAGGAAGATGAGTTAGACCTTGCAAAGGGCAAGGAGCAGAGTATTGCATTGCAGGTATCCCTTACCTTATCCCTGGTTAGTGTTCATAAAGCTTAGTAAACTGCCTAAAGGGTGTGAGGGAGGATTGAGTAAGACCACCTGCTTTGGGCTGTGATGCTGCTTGTCTTTGGGCACATTGAACAGGTAAGACTATAAACAGTCTTGGGAAATTAGCCATGTATTTCAGTAGGAGGATGAGTACCTTCCCCTTTTTGTAAATCTGAAGGTTGTATTTATGGTTAAATCTTTACTAAAATATATAGAAAGCTAACTATACTTTTTCTGATATTAAAAATAGGATGAAAACTGGGAACTCAACAGTACAGTGGGTTTGATTAGTCTGCATTTAAAATTAAGGCTACTTAGTATGTTTGAGGCAAATTCAGAGAAACCAGTATTTCCTTTGACTTGGCTATAGAATGATTTAGCTATTGCACAAACTGTTTGCTTAAAGTAACTCAGCTGTTGGACATTGTATTGTTTGGAATGATTCATGTTTGTAAAAAGACACAGAAACAGTTTCACTGCAGGAATGGCTCCTGTTCTTTTGTATTAATGCCTTCAATTTGTAGATAGAGCTACTGAAAAAAGAAAGCAGGGAAAGAGGGTGAGGATCTTAAATCTGTCTGGAGGGTTGTTTTGTCTGATATTGCCTGTCACTGTTCATCTCTGACTGCATACTATGGAGTTGTTCTTCATTGTGTATTGAGAGCAGGTGTAGCAGTTGAAGTCTCAGAAGGGTGCAATTTTCACAGAAAGCACCTAAACACAATATCAAACTCTAATGTGTTTTGGTTTCTGCTGCTAGCTCCCTCTTCTCCTACAGTCTTGATACCACTTCGTGTATCTTACAAGTCTAGAAACACCTCTTATTAGGCTGTTTTTCAATTAATTCTTTCCAATTCAGAAGTCGACTTAGATGGAGTTTGCCTAATTTTTCTGTTTGTATAGAATATCAGATCAGGTTGGTTTAGCTCTGGAATAGGAGCATGTGGACAATGTGAAAGTGTCAGATGTTAAGCAGGATGCTGTCAGACAACATGAATAAACCTAATGCAATAAGACATAAGGGAGTTTCTTGACGGCAAGAACTGACTAGCCCACTGCTCTTGATCTGCTTTAGAACATTCTTTGGATATTTGTCTGAAGTATTTTAGACTTGTCTGTATTTGGTGCTGCAGGCATTGGCTGCATGTTGTGTGCTTATGTGGAAGTTCTTTATAGTGCACCCATGTGTGCCACTGCCAGGTGTTTGTCCCAGATGAGTTAAAACTTGGAACTTTATGGTACAAGGAGCATTACAAGGTAACTCATCTGACCACTCATCATGGGACAGTCTTCATAGCCTGCATGGTATTTAGAGAGTACTTCTGCTTAACCATAGAGATCAGGTCAAGAAGGCCTGCTCTTGATTAGACAAAGCATCCTTCAAGCTGATAGCAAGCAGTACTTACCAAATACCATTCCATGGCTGAGTGCTGCAAAAAAAAAAATCTGTTCACCCCAAATTTGAGTGGGTATGCTTTAATTAGCAAGTGAAAGAGGTTTTTTTGTATTCCAAGGCAGTAACCACAAACTCAGTGATTTTTGTATTAGCATTTGGTATTTAAATCATAACTTGGCAGTTCACGTTGTCTGTGTTGTCTTTGTTTCACGGTGCCTCTTGTAGTAGTAAAGAACAGTGAGGTAGAGCAGACTAATTCTTAAATTTGTTCATTAGTATTGACTAATTCTTTCATTCTGGATTATGACTGTTAAGCTCTTAAAGAGCCAAACCACAGGCCAGATTTCAGTGCTTTGACTTATGTGTAACTGTGAAGAAGTAACATAAAATTGTGCATGCTACAAGATTTTTGTTTTCTAGCACAACCACTACCTACACATTTGGTGTGAAAGCATTGAGGCAACATTTAATTGTGGGCAGTGGATAGAGGGATGTGATTGTCAAGTGTTTAAATTATTTGTCTCTTCATATAAGAAATAGGCTACTTAGGATAATTGAGAAAATGCCTGAGAAAATAACTTCAGCTGCTTGTTGTAATTGATTTTTTTAGTATTGTCATCAATAAGAAATGATTTCATTTTTGTATACCTAAAACATGCCAAAATATCACTGCATTATGAATATTGCTGAACTCTGAACGTCAATCTCTAAATGCTTTTAAAGGGATTTTGAGCCTTTTTTCCCCAAGTAAACTATTACTTTGCATATTGTGCTGTGGTAAGCCCCCTGCATTGAGTCACTGAAGTGAGAGGGTGATTGAGGTAGCTGCTGCTGTGTATGCACACACACTGAAAATACTGCTCTACTAATCCCAGCTAATCTAAAGGATTTTCAAGTCTTGATGATTGTACTGCCTTCTGGATGAGGCATCTGAGGCCCAGGGTGTAACTTGGAAAGAGCCTCATCTTGGTATTTTCCCCTTGTTTCAGAACCGAGCTGTGCTTCACATTGCTCTGAGGAATCGCTCCAATGTGCCAATCCTTGTGGATGGGAAGGATGTTGTTCCAGAAGTAAACAAAGTGTTGGACAAAATGAAACACTTCTGCCAGGTATAGTGCCACCATAGCTTATTTTTTATACATTTGTTCTATTCACAGCCAGGTTCTTACATGTGGATTGTGAAGTGTTGGTTGTTGACTGGTTCACATGAATTATTGTGTCCTTCTTTGAGGTTTACAATAGTTCTGGCTCAAGCATGGCGCTGGAGCTGATTTTCATTCACCTTTTTTCCCCCCTCTGTTTCCAGTTGGATTTTTCTTTAATGGGCTCTCTAGATTTTGCTCTTTCAGCAGTAATCTTGTATGTACTTTGGAAGTCTTGTAAATCATTAAGTACCATTCAAATATTGCTTTATTTCTTGCTAATTTTTCAACTAATTGGCTGCACCAGGTAGAAACTGCCTCTTAACATTTGTGTAAAACCGAGAGAGCAGTGGAAGTTCCTAGCTCAATTGCAATTTGATTATATTCTATTTAAATATTTCCTTTAGGTCAAATTACTTTGATTCTATTCTGTTTGCAGAATAGCCACCTGGATAGTTTGAATGCCTTTTAAACAAGGCTGTGAGGACCTGGACCTGCTTGGTTGCTGTTGTGAGGAGTCTTACCCAGGGGGTAGTGCCCTGTTTCACTGCCACCTCATACTTCTAACCTACGCAGAATGTGCTTGCATATGTTATTGATGATAAATGCCAAACCTACAATAACTGACACCAATTGGTGTGAATTTGGTACCTTCCTCATATGCTATGAGAATTGAATGGCCATGGATATTCTGTGGTGTCTGCCACTGTAGAATTTCTAGCTGATGAAGGTTTTGATAGTGCCAAACAAGAGTTTTGACTGGTGCCATCCTCTTGGTTGCTCTATGGTTTCAATTATCAGAACCTGTGAATCACTTTCATGCAGATGTATCTTCTCTGCAAAATACACGTCATGTTAAGTAATTTATTTGAAAATATTAACAAAGATGCTGGTTTCAGTTGACTTAGCAGATGGGACTTTAAGACTGTGGCAATATTATCTATGGATTACAGGAATGCTGTTACTAAAAATGGATTTGCTGTTTGGAAAAAAGAAAAGCTTAAACATTTGTAGTGCAGGAGAGCAAGTATCAGCATAATGAAGTTCTATGTAGAAAAATTGCTTTAGAATTGGGGAATATACTTGGAAGTATACTCATGATACCAGAAAGACTGCTTTTGTGATTGGAACAGATTGAATGTATAGGTGGTAGAGGATAGACAAAATTCAATGTATAGTTTGTTATTTAATAATTGTAATTTTGTTTTGGAACTTTCAGTGATGCTTAAAGAACAGGAATAGAGCGGGAACTTGTACCATGTGCTGTTAAGGTGCAGCCCAGAAATAAATCCTAATGCAAAGCATATTTGCAAGAGAAGCTTTTAGAATGTTTGGTTTGCCAATAAACCTTTTATCTCAGTGGTTTTATTCATACTGTCTTCTACTTTAGTTAGTGAAGCTCTTTCTAATGAAAGACACTTGAAATATTGCTTCAGCTTCAAATATTTATTGCACATGGTTTAATGCCCAAGATTTTTTCGTTTTTGGATAGATGTCTCTTGCCTTAGCAACCACTGTAAATGCTACAGCAGTCCACACAGAAAGAGGAGAGTTTCAATTTCATGAAGTGTTTGATGTTGTGTTATTTTTACTTCTATCTTGGTGCAGTGTCTAGCTAAGCAGGTAGCTCTGAGTGTAGGCCTTAATGTCTAGAGGCTTAAATGCTGTCTTTTGCAGCTTTCTGCAACCCTACCTGAAAACAAAGCCTGTTACCTGGGTTAGCATCAGTAGCTTTAGTGAAAATATAAAATGGTCATTGTCTTTTTTTTTTTTTTTTTTGCCACAGAGGGTCCGCAGTGGTGAATGGAAAGGCTACACTGGAAAGGCAATCACTGATGTGGTCAATATTGGGATCGGTGGCTCTGACTTGGTAAGCCCTTGACTTCTGTACACCCTGACCATCTTTGTGTATACAGTTACAGTGAGAATAAAATCTAATTGTGGCTTCTGTCCAGGGCCCTCTGATGGTAACTGAAGCCTTGAAACCGTATTCCAAGGGTGGCCCTCGTGTTTGGTTTGTATCCAACATTGATGGTACTCATATAGCCAAAACCCTGGCTGAACTCAAACCAGACACTACTCTCTTCATCATTGCATCAAAGGTATGTCTGATACAAGCACTGCCCATAAAGAATTCAGTCAGAAGGGAGGGCTGTCAGCAGGAATAGCTAGATCAGGGTCTTCCAGTGTGGATTATTCTGAACAGGCCTGTTGTGATTTTCTAAACTTGCAGTACAAGGTTGTCTTGCTGCTGAAATACTTGGGGATCTGTAAGTCAAGTGCTGAGAATTACTTAACCTAAATAAAATACACGAACCATTTCATGTTGTCTGGGGTTTATTTCTCAGTCAATGCAAGTTTTAGCTTTATTCCCAAAAGTTTGTTTTCCTGCACTTCTCTGTAGGTGGAGTGTAGGATCCAATGTAGTTATTTCTTTGAAATTCTGGATATTATTTCATTCCTAAAGGACTTCTTATGAGTGTACTTTTTAAGTTTTCTGGTTTTTTGCATTAATGAATTGCAAGTACTTTAAGAATCTCCATTTTATAGGGTAGTCACAAAATACCTTCACCTAAATAACTTAAAAGCTGAGTTCCTTGAGCACTATAAATACTAAGCTGCTTTACTTAAAGAGGTAAAGATAGTCTGCTGGTACTTCATAAGATGACACCTATTTCTGATTACAGACTGAATAGCTGCCTTTAAGTCTTGCCTTGCTGAGAACTTATTCTGTAAGCAGTAATTGCCAGCAGCCCTGTCCTGCTGAGGAATGCTTGTGTCTGAGCTGAGGAAAGAGGTGGAGACACACTTCATGGTTATGTAACTTGGGTCGCCTTCATTTGTAAAGCACAGCAGAACCTTTCTGCTGTTGGAGACAATCTGCAACAAATGAACATGTGCTGGCCATGCTCTGCACAGTGCTCATTATCTTATCTTGGCACTGCTGCAGCCGGGCAACAGCTTATGGAGTAATAAGGAAACTGCATAAAGTAATACTAATGGTCACTTGGGATAATTGAGTCCAGGGATCACGGTTCAAAGGCTTAGAAAACTGCCAGATTGAAAAAGTAACACTTGAGTTTGTTTGCCAGACTGTAGTTAGATAATTGGATATACTTGGAAGAGGATGAATGGCATTTTTTTCTTTCCATAACAGGCTTATGTTTCATAATGAAATATTTCTGGAGATGGATGAGAGTAGGATGAATCTAGTGTTTGCCCTTAAAGCTAAATTTTGATGGCTGAGTAAATCAGAATGGTTGTAGATACTTGCAAAACTGCATGACTGAACTTCTATGCACACTTCATGAAGCAGGAAAATGCTTTCCTCTAATCAGCAAAAGAAAAATTATGACAAGAGTCTTGGTAGAAATTAGTGTTCTTCCACGAAAAAGTAGGAATTGAAGAACAATAGAACTATGAAAGTCCTGCTGGGTTATCCTACTTAGATATTCAGTTAGTTGGTTTTTTCAGTTGAACAGTAAAACTTTAATTTTTCAGTAAAAGACTGAAGTAGCTAACTTTAGTCACAAAGTTTTGCAGAACAGTTTGGAGAGTGGGAAGGCAGGAGATAGAGAATAGTTATTCCAATTTCAGATACATACTAGTTTACGACTAGATGGGTAAATCTAGCTATATTAGTGTTTACTGGATTCATAAGCTTGCTTTTTTCTGTAATCTGGCAGCAGCTGTGCATTATGAACCCCTAGAATCACTCTGCTCTGGTTATCTGAACATGTGGTGCTTTAGTAAACTGAAGTTGTCTCCATTTTAAGAACACTGTTTTACTTATTTGCTTGTTTTCCACTGTGCAGACTTTCACCACGCAGGAAACCATCACCAATGCAGAAACGGCCAAAGAGTGGTTCTTGCGTGCTGCTAATGATGTAAGTCTGAGATGTGTAGCTGAAGTAACAGAATGCAGCAGTTTTTGTTGTGCAATTTCTTCCTGGTCATTCTGTGTGCTTTGGAGCAGAGCCAGTAACTGTCCAAACATAGCAAATTATGTAGTTAGATCATTTTAGTGCTTTGTTAATGATGGACTGTTTTTGTCCAAACAAAGTGATAACCCACTCGTTTCCCATTATAGATGGTTCTCATGCATTGTTCTCCAAATCTTGCCTGTTAGGTAATAGAGTGTAGTGTTTGCCTTAGAGCTAAGCAATAAGTTGGTAGAACTACTGGTAATGAAAATACAAGAGTAGTGCATGTGGTGCTACCTTTAAATTATTGCCAAATCTTTAAAAACTAGAAATGAAACTATGGTTGGAATGAAACACTGACATTTCTATGGCAGATGGCTGTGCCATGAATAGCAACCTTGTATTTGGCTCATTCTCTCCTATTTCTAACTCTTAAAAAAAAAAAGAAAAGGCAATTACTCCCTGTTCAGGTAATTAAGGTAGTCTGTAACCTGTTCCAGTCAGGGTAGCTGTACTCTAATTTGAAAGCTGGGTTTTGAAATTCTTCCTTGCACTACTGTTCAGACAATTATCTTTGTTTACAAGAACGCCTTCTAAAAGACTGAAGTCTGAATCTGGAGCTTGACATTTATCATTAATTCTGGTAGTCTTGTTTTTTTGCCCCTGGCTGTGAGGGCAGTGGGTGTACATGGAGCTCCATCTGCTCCAGAGCTGTGGTGGTGTCCAGGCTGGTGACAGACTCTGAAGGAGAGGGTGTGCCCCTCTCTGGAGGGAATGCTGCTGGAGGGCTTGATGGGATTATCATCAGAATGTTCTCTTTGGGTATGCTGCCAAATCCCACACTGAATGTGAATAAGATGATTTCAAATTAGTAACAACTGATGACAGTCAACAGCATTTTGTTTAAATGGTAGCAGATCAGCTTTATAACTAGAAATGAAAATAGTTAACATTCTAGATCTAACTATGTGTTTGTTTTTATTAAGCCTTCAGCTGTGGCCAAGCATTTTGTTGCCTTGTCTACCAATGCTGTAAGTATAGTCAATCTAGTAAATTTTTCCTATGTACCTTTAAGGCAGTCTCACCTTAAAATCTAGTAAGGAAGCCTATCCTTTAAGATGCTTGAATACCAAATTTTAGCATCCCTGTTGAAGGGAGGCCTTTTTCTTCTACTCAAAGTAATGGAAACACTGAGGATATTGAACTATACTAAGACTGGACTTTGATTATAGATATATGCTTTTTCTGCTAGAGCTCTAAATGTGAAATCAAGTGCTCTTGTGCTTGAAATGACTTGTTATTAATGAGTGTTACCTCTAATTGCCTAAGTTGTGTGTGAATGCAGTTACATAAACGTTATTCTGAACTCCAGGTAAGAGCTGAAATAGTGCAGGCAGTTTGAAAATGCTTATGATGAGCACACTCTGTGGTACTTCATGTAAAAGTATGAAGCAGAGAGACTGGCAGCAATTAGAAGAACACTGTGGTCATTGGCAGGCTGCCAGGGACTGACATTATGGTACTGGTAAATGTAAACTGAATGTCAGGCCAGCTTTAACTATATGGCCACTTAGATTCATCAGAAAATGAATGTATGTCATTGAGTTTTAAAAGTGAGTAGTGATAGCTATTTGTGGAAATGAAAATGTAATTTTTATGCTATGCATTTTTTAAAATAGATGTAGGATTTTTTATTTAATAGATACCAAACTTGTATTTGCTTGCTTGGTATAAAGTTTTTTATGACTGTTGGTTTTACTTATGGTGTTTTTTTAATGTTTATTTTAGCCTAAAGTTAAAGACTTTGGAATTGACCCAGAGAACATGTTTGAGTTTTGGGATGTAAGTAAATGTCTGATATTATGTGGTAGATGTTAACTGTTAGCTTTTTCTGAAGCAAGTAAGAGGATTCCAACTAGATGTCTGGAAACTGCAGAAGCAGCAACTCCTAAATGATAGGAGCTGTATTCAGTGCACTGAAGTACCTGAAAACCCTTAACTAAAGGCAAATTGAGAACTCTTGCCCATTCTGTTAAAATCTTTCAGTCAAAGGTCTGCAGAGGAGTTTTCCATGTTCTTAGATGTCCAATCAGCTGTTGAGTAACAGGAGATAGTCTTGGCTTATTACTCTAAGCAAGTAGTTATTATAAGCTGTGACATTTGCCTGTTGGTGTCTATGGTATATAACCTAGGCCTGGTAAAGGTCAGACATCAGAAATGGGAGCCTGATTGGAGATTTTGCAGCAGATGCATATTTTAAGTATACTGCCCTTAGTCTTGGTCCTTATACTTAATTAGAAACAGATTAGTATGTCTCATTGACTAGTTGCCTGACAAATGAGCTGCTGTTCAGAAGTTATTTGGAATGTTACCTTTCCCAAGTGTCAGAATTTTTGCTGAAGCAGGCTTTCCCTGTAGAGAAGCAGTACTATGAAAGCAGTTATACAAGCTGCAAATTTGGGATTTGGAAGTGAACTGGAATCAAACTATACTTAACAGATGTTATAAAAATTGGACAAGTAAGATAACTTCAGACTCTCAAAAAAGGCATTCTTTAGGGTGCACTGTGAAGTGCAGGTTCCCTTGACTATGCCAAATATGTACAGTCAACTGTCACCAGAAAGAGTATTGATTTTTGCTAGGAACAGTCTAAGCACTGTTCTATGCTGCTGTTTTCAAATGGTTTGAATGTAAAAGCTTTGCACTTCTCTATCTCAACCATTTCTTGTTTGCAGTGGGTTGGTGGCCGCTATTCCCTGTGGTCTGCTATTGGTCTCTCCATTGCCCTGCATATTGGTAGGTATTCCTGTGATGCCACCATGCCAAGAATTGCTCTGTTTGCTTCATGAATGTGACTATGGAGTGCATTAACCGTAGTGGATTGTGAATCAGATTTGGGGTAAATAGTATTTGCCTGCTTACTCTGAGTGATTGGATGTGGGCGCTAAAAAGCAATCTGCAATGTAATGGAAATGTTGGTATTTTAGTACTGCAAATAGGATTTTGGAAATTACCCCGTACTTGGGGACAAACAGTCAAATTGCATTGCTTTAGTCACATAGCCAAAAGTGCCTGAGTTTTTTTAAAGCTGTGTTGGTGTTGAAAATCAGACCTTGCAACTGACATTCCCAAGCTTGAAGTAGAGTATTTAGTATCTGTGAGTATACACACAAACACCAAAGTCCTGTCTTCAGTTCTGCATATGAGCTCTGTTTAGCATTCTTAACTATGTCTTTCTGCTATTAATTCCTTTTGTTCCCAGTACTTAGTCTAGGCTGTAGGGCCTGATGATTACATTTATTCCCTCATTAGTGCTTTCAGCTGTTTAAAGTCTAAAGCTATAGTGTAATTTATTTTTCTAGGCAAAAGCTAGAAGTCCCTTATACTGGGGTTTGAAGAATAACATAGGGTTTGGGTTTTTTGGAATTATATGAATAGGAGTCTTCATGTGTAGAAAAATCTATTATAAGAGCAAAATAAACTTACTGTTTCGTCTACAATAAACTGTTCATTGCTGCTGTCAGACAGATTTGGTGCTGACTGCTGACATGCCAGCTTATCTGCACTTCTTCCTCTTAGACATCTCAACTCTCACAGCTGGCCTCTGACCACAGGTAGAGCTGCTGCTTTGAGTCCAAACACTTCACCTCCCAATTGTTATGTAAGAATCAGGATTTCTGTTTTTGCAGGAAAGGCTAGCTTTAGTGAAACTATTCATTTGGGAAAGTGAATGGAGATTTAAATACCCTAACAACATAGCAAAGAAAGCTCAGGTGAATTGTTGAGAGAACATGGAGGGGAGGGGTAACCTTTTTCTTTCAGAATATCTTATTAGAGCTGTTTTCCTACACCAGTGCAGAAATCCCTTGCCCTGTTTTTTTTGGGGGGATGTGTTGCCCGCTGGCTGTGATTAAGTGTTCAAAACTGCTAAAAACTGTGGCCTCAAAGCAGGCTCTGTATTAAAGGCCTCTGTTTTCCTTCTTGTTGCTCATTTTGCCTGAATGGGGATTTTTAGGCAAAGGTTTTGGAATTATGTTTCATGAAGTTGGACTTGCTCTGAAGTTTGGGCTTTAAGCATAAGTGAATGTCTTACTTCTGGGATGCAAAATTCAGAAGTTTAAGTGCAGCTTTAAACTCAATTAGTAGTTGGCAGCCTTGCTGCGTAAAGGAATCAAAACTGTTTCACAGTTTTCTCTATAAGAAAAGTCAAGTTTGAGTTGTAATAGTAGCTACAAACTGACCTCTTTCCATTGTTAGGTTTTGACAACTTTGAGAGTCTGCTTGCAGGAGCCCACTGGATGGTGAGTGTGGGATGTCCATTTCAGATTTGTTCCTCTTTGAGCTGTTAGTAAGGAAATGGAAGGCAGGTTGATTTCTAAAGTTCAGCTCCCCGTGTCCTCATCAATGATGTTAAAATGAAAGTTGGTGGGAAGCTCTCACTGGATCAACACAACAATAAAAACAATATAGGAGTTGGGAGGGATGGCAGTTGCTTTATGAGAAGTGTAACTTCCCTTTGTGTCCCGCAGGACAAGCACTTCCACACTGCCCCCCTGGAGAAGAACGTGCCGGTTCTGCTGGCCATGCTGGGGGTGTGGTACATCAACTGCTACGGCTGTGAGACCCACGCCCTGCTGCCCTATGACCAGTACATGCACCGCTTCGCTGCCTACTTCCAGCAGGTAGGGCTCCCACAGCATGGCTTCCAGCCAGGAGGGGACAAGGTTCTGCCCTGGTCACCATGTGAATGCGTGTCAGATAAAACTGCACTCACTTAACGCGTGTAGTCAATTGCCTAAAGAGACTGGTGCCAAGAATCGATTTCAGCTTGTTTCTGCACTTAAAGACGTTTTCCTCATACCTCTATCTAAATGCCCATAAATCAAGCGGCTGTATCCCTGATGCTTAGAAAATTTCTATGAACAAGCACTATTTATTGTAGCTGAAGTATGTGTGGAAATGTGTACTGATGCTGAGTGATCCTGCCCTTCCCTTCTTTAGGGTGATATGGAGTCTAATGGCAAATACATTACCAAGAAAGGCTCTCGTGTGGACTACAGCACTGGCCCTATTGTGTGGGGAGAGCCTGGCACCAATGGGCAGCATGCTTTCTACCAGCTCATTCACCAAGGTAAATAAACTGTTCAATACCTTGTCCTGGAATTCAAGTCTGGCTACAGAGCTGCATGAGTCAGCAGAGTTTGCACTGTTTAGAGGTTGGACTCTTATCTAACCTAACATCACATTGCTATGGGGCTTTAATTAGTGGCTTGTGAAGGCTACAAGATGCAGGTTTTAACTGCAATAAGGAGGTCAAATAAAGCTGAATGTACTGAGCTGTATGTTACTTCCCCCTGCTGCAAATAATAATACCCTTCTAAAAAGCTTTTAAAAATGACTGAGTCTGCCATTAACTCTGAAAATGGGGTGAAAAGTGAAGGTTTTCTAAGACTTACCTGCTGCAGGGTTATTTATCTGGCTTTTTTTTTTTTTTTTTTGCAGGAACTCGCATGATTCCCTGTGACTTCCTGATCCCAGTGCAGACCCAGCACCCCATCAGAAATGGCTTGCATCACAAGGTACATTCTTTGTCAGGGCACCATATTTCTTGTGGCTCAAGGCACTGAAGCTTACTTGATGTTCTTTTGTGTGATACTTCTAAGTGTCCCTTCAAAACTATACACAAAAGCTCTGTCAACATTCACAACGTATTTAAAAATACCTAAATTATAATTGCAAATTATATGTAATATGTAATGCAGTGGTATGTTTATTGAAGCAACTGCAGTGACAGCTTGAGGCAGCTCAGTGGTGTTTCCTGTGGGTCTACTGAAGCTGGAAAGAGTTGAGCAATTAAGTATTTAAAAGTCCTTGAAGAATTGTAAGGAATGTAGTTCTTGGAGAGTAGGAAGAAACAATTTCTCAGACCTGATGTGACGCCATCTCTGATAAAGCTTTCAGGTATTTAATTCTAGGACAAAACTTGGTCAATCAGTTTGAGGGGATGACCTGCACAGATGTTTTTAACCTGTCCAGTTTTTAGCTTATCATCTGACTAAGGATTTTCAATGAACTAAGACTTTTCTTAACTTCCAAAGGCAAAAACATGTTCAGGTTAACTATTTACTGCATACTTCACAAAAAGCATCTTTACTCACTGAATTTCCATCTTGTCATAATTTCAGATTACAAGGGCTATTTGAATTGTGTAATAGTAATTTTTTTGTCTAATAAGACCAAATACAGGTGAAAATTTAGAGTATGACTTGACAAAAGAAGGGGAAAAAGGTTCCATTTGACTGTAAAAAACTTATTGTATCTTCAGGTAGGACAAAACCACAGATAAATTTGCAGGCTAACATTAGACAGAGCAATAAGTTAAAACCTTGCACTGCATTGGTGTATGGTAAGCTGTGGGGATTTTCTGGCATTCGGATGAGTAAATGCATCTTAGCTGGTTACCTTTGCACCTGGTCTTCCATGAGATGGTATAGCAGGAGATAAAATCATAGATTATACTGAGTGAAAGGGTTGTGTGAAGTCCTGGCTCCTCTGGTGCTATTGGGAGACTTGCTGCCAGCTTCAGCAGGAGCAGGATTCTGCAGAACTGTCCTGGATGTCGTTGGATACATGTACTTAAGAACAGTAACTAAGTCTCCTGGCACTCTGAGGAAAGAAGCAATAGCTAAAATGGCTGCATATTTCACTGACACAGTGTTAAAACTGACTTGTAAGTTTAGATTAAGTCTTAGTGTGGGTTCAAGCACCAGGTACCACTATTCCAGCTATGCAAATGGTAACTTGTGTTTATTGCTACCTGCTAGATCCTTTTGGCCAACTTCCTTGCTCAGACGGAGGCCTTGATGAAAGGGAAGACGGCTGACGAGGCTCGCAAGGAGCTTCAGGCGGCTGGGCTGAGCGGAGAGGCTCTGGAGAAGCTCCTTCCCCACAAGGTACCCGGGCTCGGGGGGTGCCGTGGCTGTGAGGGCTGTGCTGGGGGCGGCTGGGATGGGGTGGCACCGATGGCACCTTGGCAGGGCACTTGGAGCAGGCTGTGAGCAGCACTTTGACCCTGAAACCTTAGCTCGTGTCTCCTGGACCACCTCCATCTCAGCACTGCCCTGGGCTGGTGACTTTTGGGTTATTTCTTGTAGCCCATAGTAGCCGGCAATGGTGCTTAGAGACACATTTTCTATTGTGTTTGTAAAAAAAACATGGGAATGATACAATTTTATGGTTGAAGGCCTTTAAAGCTTTCAGGACTTTGTATTTGCTGCTAATGCAAATAGTCTAGTGTGAACTCTAAAGGAGATAAAACCTGCAAGTTTCTGGTGGAAGTGCTACAACATACTAGGTGATATTGTAACTCTTGTTTTGAAAGGTCTTTGAGGGAAATCGACCAACCAACTCCATCGTGTTTACAAAACTCAACCCCTTCACCCTGGGAGCCATCATTGGTAAGTAAATACATTTCTCATCTGTGAATGCTAATGAAAACTTTCTGATCAAGTTTATTGATAAATTTCTTTCTGCTTATAGCCATGTATGAGCACAAGATATTTGTTCAAGGAGTCGTCTGGGACATTAACAGTTATGACCAGTGGGGGTAAGTTTCCTTCATTTGTTTCATGTGTACTTCTTGACAGATTTTTGAATCTATCATGAGTTAGAGAAAAGACAATCAAAAGGGTTTTATACTTGGAGCATAAGTTATGGTTATGGGATAGCTTTAAATGAAAACAGATTTCTGGGGATAGGTTTCCATGCCATAATGCATTATGCATAGGTTAGCCATGCACAATGACTTGTAGATAGCAATTTTGACTAATGACCTCTGAATTTAGAAAAACACTATGAATGTAAAAAAGATGCAGTAGTGAGAAAGATAGTCAAGCAGGCTGAACATATGCTCTGAGAACTAGGAAGGAAAATATTTTCCCTATAGTGTGTGAGAAAAGTGTTATTTTACCTCTAGATTAGTAGACAGTTTGAGTGACATCTGTGGAGCAAAAGATTGATTACCTCTAATTTTCTTATGCTGGAGAGACAACATTCCTGGCAGAGGTCTGTGCATGCAGCATGGTTTCATGCAGGCTTCATCTGTGACTGAGGGCTGTGCTGGAGCTCCATGTGTGCAGCAGCAGCTTGGAGAAGTCTGTCACTGTGTCACATAAAAGTTTAATTAGGAGCTAATCAGGTTCTTTCATCTGTAGTAATATGAACTGTAAACATACTGTGTGTAGTCTTAGGTAGAGAGATTGGGAAATAAGATTTTTCAGGTGCAGCCTGCTTATGCTGTGAGGGGTTGTTTTAAACAGCACATATGTTCTACAGGTGTAGAATATCAGCTTACACTAAGCTACCTTAGTCTTTGTATGTGTTCTTTGGTGCTGTGCTACCCCACAGCATGTTGTATAACTACTGTAGCAGAACCTGAAAATAGAAGACTGTCTAGTACAAGCTGATGTCTGCTATAAATTCTGAAATCAGGAGTGTGGTAGGAATAAGTACAGCTTTTATTGCCCCACATGAAATTCCAGGATAGCATCCAAAACTGGAATGTGGGGATGCTGTAGAACCAGCCTAGTTTCTTGCAGCTGTTGCAATAGCCCAGGTTCTTAGAGGTGAGGCTGTAATTCCTGATAGGTGCTGGGGGTGCTTCCAGGCTGCAGCTCAGCAGATCATTGTTTGGGTGACACAAATCAGTGTTCTGAGCACTGCATGCTCAATAGTGAGCAGGAGCCAATTGAATGCATTCTGCACTGGGGCAGGCTGCATAACACAAGTGAACACTGAGGTGAAAAGACTGCTTAACTTTTAAAACAAAATATTCACTTAGACATCCTGTAATTTGTGCTGTGTGCTCAGCTAATGAGCTATGAGAACTCCAGTTTTTCATGAACGACACTGAGTTGAATACTTTGTCAGTAATTTTTGAGGGATTAAACCATCATAGTGTTCACTGGGAAGTTACTTTTTGCTGGCATTTATTTTTTTAATATCAATGGCTTATTATAAATACTGTAAATACTTAGTACTAACACTGTTTTCTTTTCCTGCTTTTGTAAACGCAGAGTTGAGCTTGGAAAACAACTTGCCAAGAAAATTGAGCCTGAACTGGAGTCAGATGCTCCAGTGACATCTCATGATAGTTCAACAAATGGGCTGATCAATTTCATCAAAAAACACAGAGCTTGAAATTAAATACTTGGAGGACGTCGACAATCTCACCATGGAGTACCCAAATCTGTTGTAGTTGTGCTTTTTTTAGCCACTTTTAACAAAAATAGCACTTTACAGATGTAGCTCTCTTCACTTGTTGCAGTTCATCTTGTTGCGTCAAGTGTTACAAATGAAACTAGTTTTGTGAAACCCTGAGATTCTATAGTTGCTTTCTATTTCTGTGGCTGTTAATCTGTAAAGTGCAGCTGATATATTCCTCAATTCTTACCCCTCAACTTCCTTAAAGATGGTCACCTACTGATACTAGAAAATAAAAGGTATGATGGATGAGTAAAACTTCTTCACTTTATCTTCAAAGTGCAGCCCTAGTAACATTTGCCTCACTCACTGTGTAGGGTCCTCTGAAGCCAAGTAAGCCGACTTTTGTCGTTTTGGACTGGCTCTGCTGTATGCTGGAAACTAGAATGTGCTTAAAGAATCAAACCTACAGCTGTAGGTTGTTCGGTTACATTTCATCCCTTTTGAGCAAGATACAGACTTTTTTCCCCCCCAGTGCTACTGTGAAAATGCAAGTTTATTGATGTATGGTGAAAGGTTTCCTGTTTTATCTGTAAGCTATGTGCACAGCTTTCCCAAAAGGGAGTTCCTGAAGAGACAGTGATATCTTAACAGTTTTCCAGAGTTTGTGAAGTAGAAGCTTGTAATCACTTGGAGAAGAAATTGGTTTTGGTATCCTCCAGGGGCGATTTCTCACTGTTTAATCAGCATCACTGTCTCACAACAATAATGAAAAAAATAGAGAAACCTGTTGTCAATAAGTTGTTGATCCTGTTTTGTTCTCTACTATTGTTAACCTCTTTGCTAGCAAACTGGCATGCTCTGGCTATTGTTCTGTAACACCTTTAATAAAGGTAAGACACAAGCATTGAAAGGAAACTTTGGTTCTCATACCCCCCAGTGCTGACTCCACTGTGTGAGCTGGGACCCCTTAGTGCCCATCTGTGTGTGGCTTCGCTGCAGGGGGCTGCTGGGCTGAACCTCTGCTGTGGCCCCTCCATGGTGCTTCACCATCCAGCTGCTAGGCTAAGCCTCGGGCGGCTGGAGCAGTATTTCCATGTGCAGCATGGTCAGGAGCAGACCCCGCTAGAGCGAAGCGCGCAGTTGTCACGTTGGCTTTGCCCCGGCTCCCGCCATGCTCAGTCCCGCCCGCTGCGCTCCCGCTCCCTCCCTGAGCGGCCATGGCCGCGCGCAGGGCGCCCCCTGCCGGCGCGGCCCTCAGCGCCAGCCCAACGCGTTCCGCTGCCGTGAGGGGAAGGAGCGAGAATGGCGTGAGGGGACCGTGCCCGCACTGCCGGCCTCGGGCTCACACCGTGAGGGGAAGGAGTGAGAATGGCGTGAGGGGACCGTGCCCGCACTGCCGGCCTCGGGCTCACACCGTGAGGGGAAGGAGCGAGAATGGCGTGAGGGGACCGTGCCCGCACTGCGCCGAGGGCTGCTCTGTGCCATAAGGCCGGGGGCCTGCGGGCAAACACAGCATCCAAGCGGTAAAGAGGCTGCTTTTCCCTGCGCTGGTTGAGGAGGCCACAAGTAATGTACAAGGGAGGGTCCATGGCTGCATTTCGAAGATGAGCTGGTATAAAACCCACGTATGGTTTAAGACCCTGCTGTCAGTGACAGGAAGTTTTTGTGGCCTTTGGGTCTTTACTATTCTCTTACAGGGACTCAGTGCTATTTTCCGACCCTGACGCGTCCTGTGGGGTAACACAGCTGCTTTGTGACCCATTCTTGAGCTCCACTGGCCTGGTTTAGATCTTTCCATTTAATATCAAGCCCCAGCATTCTTGCAAGAATAAAAGTGACTTCTGCATAAACTGTGCTCTGGTAATGAGAAATTCCAACTCATTCAAGTATATCTGGGAAATGGTAATGGGCATGGCTAAGGTGTGATAAAACTGTTGTCATATAGAAGAGAGAATGAAGGGTAATGATGTGTCAGAAGCTAGCAGAAACTTGTCCTATCCCTAAAATGGCACACAATACCTAATCCTCAATCCCATCCATTACCTATAAGACCTATTCCATGTGAAAGCCTCTCAGAAAATACTGAGTGGAGGTGCTTCAGTCAATGTAAGTTAAGTTGATGATATATTTTATGCTTGCAATGCTGATTTAACAATCTAATCATAATAGCATCTCAGTGTCAAAATTCATGAATGTATTTTAGGAGTTCTTGAGAAGGTAATTACTGTATTCATGGGAAAAATCTAATACTTAAAGAAAATTATGCTAAATTCATATTGTATTCCCACTGGACATGTACTTAATATAGATTGTGTGGGTTTGAGTTTAGGGGAGGGATATGTTTGTATAGCAGTTAATCTAAAAAGACTGTCTTAAAAGAAATATGCCTGTGAAGGTGTCTTCCAGTCTTTTTGTTTAAAGAGGATTTGGCAGGAATAATCAATGAGTGATCCCTTTTGGCCAAGTCACAGTGATTTGATCTACTGGGACTGTTCTAATTTCCAAACTCTGCTGAGTTTCTGCAGACTTCTTGAGCTTAGGCTGAAACCTTGAAGGAGGATAAGATAAATAAAATTCCTAATTTTATTTATTTTATATCTGTGGTTCCCAAACTATACCAAGAACTTCAGTTGAACCTGTTGCTGTTATGGAGGAATAAAAAGCACTTGTAGATCTGCAGTGGTAGTGCTGCAGTGCTCAGATCATGAGTGTGTATTGATCAGTCAAGTGAAAAGAAGATAGCTTTGCATTGTTTGTTCTTTGCCTATTTCAGGTATAGTGTTTATGTTTAGGTGCTCTTTAAATTATTCTGCTTTGGCAATTACTGCTGTTATTTTTTTTTTTGTTTGGCTTCCAGAGAGAATGGTTAAGCAACTTGGATATTAATGAAAACTTAGCAGAGAAGAGCTTGCTTTTGGCTTCTAGCTCAGTCAGGCTTTAATGCTAGTAACTGAATTGCTGTACTCTCTCTGAAAGAAAACTTCAAGTTTTTTTCTAGTGTTGTGGCACATGGATGGTCAAAATAGATCAGATAAAAAGTAGTCCCAAAGCTAAACATTTCCAGAGGGCTGGTAATATCCAGACAATTTTTTACATCCTTTTTCTTTTGTGTTCCTTCTTAGATGATTTTTCTGAGAGAAGAAAATTATTAAATCCTAATGTTCTGTTAAAACAAGATTTCCCAAACCTGCTGGATGTACTTGAAATTTCAAAAAGTATACTCGCAAAAGAATTTGTACTCAGGTTGTCATAGTCCCCAGATTTTAGCTGATTATAGTTTCACAAGTAGACACAGTTTTAGGATTTCTCAAAACCGTTTTTTGTGATTTATGTGGTCTTTCCTCTAAGGAAATATTTTGGGCCCAGACCTGTGGACCGAGAAGTGAGGGCACTCCTTGTGGCTGTCTGTGCTGAATGGGGCTATCCCTGGCCAGGGGCAATGAGAGGAGCTGGGGAATGGATGATCCTGCAGAGTCTGGAAGCTGGCTGTGCACGCAGGATGCAGCTGAGGGAAGAGCTGCATGTCGAGGAGTTGGCCTGCGACCCTGCATCTGGAACACTCTCAAGTATGTGGTAATTCCCAGAAAGGCTGAGCTCTGCCTTTCATCATCAGCAGCAGCCACAAGAGACAAGATCTGTTAGAAAGACCCCTCACTCAGGATAAAAGCAGAGCATGTTGTTTGTTGTTCTGAGTGCTGGTGAACTGTGAAGAAAGTTAAATCTGGAGTAGCAGTTTTTTGTTGTATATTTCTGTGTGGCTTTGGACTTACTAAAAACACCATATTTTTTTCATTCTAAGTCAGTGAAATGGGTAAAGCAATGAGTTTGACAAGTTCAGACCTTGTCTCTGATTTTTCGTACAGTTTTCAATTTACAGTTGATTTAAATTTAGTTGGACACTGCTGGATTAACTGAAGGGCTTTGCTGTGCTAGCAGAGCTGCTCATTTTAGAACTGTTTCTCCAGGCTTTTCAAGACATGCAATACCTTTTTTTCAGCTACCTTGAGAAATCTATTCAGTTTTGTTATGGTATTGATACTTTATCTAATAGGCTTCAACACAACAACAAAAGAGCAGTTGGCATAGCTCTGTGTCCGGGTAGTCTGTGCTTTAGCAGCAATGTTCCCTGAGCTGTTTAAGAAAACCAGTATTCCAAGAGCCAGTACAGGACATCAGGACAGAACAAGAAGGGCCAACCCTTTACTCTCTTGTAATAGGATAGGAGGAAATGGCCTCCAGTTGCACCAGGGGAGATTCAGATTGGATACCAGGAAACATTTCTTCACTAAAAGAATTATCAAGTATTGGAACAGGTTGCCCAGAGAAGTTATGAAATCACTGTCCCTGGAGGTGTTCAGAAAGTGTGTAGATGTACGTGGACATGGTGTAGTGGTGGACCTGGCAGTGTTAGGTTAATGGTTGGGCTTGATCTTAAAGGTCTTTTCCAATCTTAATGATTCTCTGATCATCTAGAGCCTCACTGGAGTTCTCAATAAATAATTCTCAGTGTTGATCTTCAATGGATTTTAAACATTAATTACTTAATTTTGAGCTGGGTGAATGTGCTGGTTTTGCAATAACTGACTTTTATGAAGCGGGAAAAAATCAGCCCCAGAAGTGACAATGTTCTATTCACAGTGAGTGATAATGGTCTTATTGCCTAAGTCATGTTCAGTTCTCAGCTCATACACCTGCCACGTGTAATCACAGTGGATTTTAGAATGACAAAGAAGTGAAATTAAAATGAGTACAGGGACTTCACCCACTCTAATCTTAGAGCTGTGAGTGTGCTGTAAGGACTGCTGGCCAAGGTCCATATGTACAGCTTGGATCAGATCCTGCTTAGTTATATTTCCACTGGATTGAGACTTTACTGAGGAGATTTACTGTCTTAGAATTCATACCTAGGATTTCATGGACCTGTGAAAATGCCTCATTGACTTCAGTAGACAGTGGTCTGTGCCTCGGATTATTAACTGCAGTCATGAGGAGTTTGGGGTGACCTGGATTATATGGCAAAGATATTTTGGGCTATTTCAACCTGGTTACAAATCTAGCTCCCAGAAAGTAAGAGTTAAAAACAGGAATCTGCAGTAAGAGGCAGATGCACAGTCAATGAACTTCCAGTGTAGCCTATAGGGTCTTTGTAATCTGGCCTCATTACTCTTTTCAGAGGTGAGCAGTATTCAATAATAAAAAACACCAATTTTTTTTGAAATGTGTACCTTTGGAGCTAAATTAGAAGATGAATGATGCTCTAACTGTTTAATGTAACAGAGATCCTGTAGTAGTGCTCTTCCTTGCTGAAAACATTTTGCTGCAAAATAAGTTTAAGATGGAACAAAAATAATATGGTGGTGTCCTTAATTCTTTTAATAAGAAAAAAAGCATACATAGGTATTTTAAATAGATGTATGAGTTTTACATATATAAAAATATATTAAACTTATTTTCCCTTTTAAAGCCTTGGAGATCTTCCTTGTGGGAGATACTGACATTCCCTTCATATTGGGTGGATTTACCGCAAGGAAAGCTGGAGAAAACTTAAAAGTGTCCGGTTTTATTTAAAACCTTGGTGGTCTTTAACGGCTGCCCCACAGTTCCAGCCTGGTACAAACTTAAACAGAGCTCTTTGTTGCTCTTGAATGTGACATAATCCTTTCATCTGGCATGCTGAATGAAGTATGCACATGGCTTTTTTGCTACCCCTGCTGGGCTGCCTTGTTACACCTTCAGAGCAAACCACCCCCAGTAAAAAAGCTTGGGCTCTGTCATCCACCCTAATGCCAATAAACAACAGATAACTATGGCATCTTTTGGCTTTAAAATGCTGCCCCTCATTAAACTTGTGTGTTGAGGAAGGAAACGGCTCCCCACATCATTGTTTCTTCTAGATACAGAGTACATTTTTTTTGTTGTTTGCATGTTTGCTAATTTGAAGCTCTTTGAAGAATCCTACAGAGAGATCAAAGACAAAAGATTAGAACGTTTTTAATAAAGTGAAGAAGGATCAGGTTAGATCAAAGGGACAAGCTGACAGGAAATAAGTAGGTGCCGTTGTTGGCTGACACTTGCATGCTGTAGGGTGATTTCTGTGTTAATGTGAGGTCAGAAGGAGGATTGCTTTACATCTTATTGTCTCCAGACTTTGCTGACTGGGTGTGTCTTTGTACTTCACTTTAATCTCAAAAATTAAAACCCAGAAAGTCACAGTTTGGCTCAGCCACATGATTTTTCTAGTTATTTAACTTTGATTTTGAAATAAAAATAAAATTTGGAATGTACCAGCAGGGTATGGAGGTAATTAATTGGCCTGCAAGGGGATTCAGCTACAGGAATATTCGTTATCAGAGGCACTGGGCCTCAATCACCCCCACTGTCATTCTTCTGACTTTAAGGGAATTAAGTCTTCCCCACTGTCACAGGAGGAAAAGTATTTTCTTTACATACACACCAAAGCCTTGCATACTCACATGCTGTAGATAAACCAGTACAATAAATTAATTTAGCCCCTTCAGTTTATGATGCAGTTTTATTAGTATAGAGCTGCTAATTGGGCAGAATTTATTTCTCTGAGAGATTGAAGTTGCAGCACTAATTGGAATGGGCTCACTGGCCTCCTTGTGAACTTCAGTGTCTAGGTTGTGGTGGATGCAGCCTGGTATCTGTACATCAGAAGTAAAGTGCCTCAAAAAATACTCTTTTAACAGTAAATCATCTTTCTGCCTAATGTAACTAGGACCTAATTTGAGGAGTCAAGAAACAAAGCAGATTTCTTTACTATATGATCCATGGGTGATTTTGGAGTTCCACACAGCTTGATCTCCCCATGTGTCTTCCCAGGGGAAGAAAATAAACAAGCGGTCAAGAGGTTTCTGTGTCTTTGTGATCATGAAACCTCCTCTGAAAGGATGTTTCCAGGCACAGCTGCAGGATTGAGGCCGCAGAAACGATTTTGTTTTGTTCCTCAAAGGCTGGAAGCACAAGTTCTCTACTCCAGTCAACTCCTTGTGGAGCTGCTCCTCCAGCTCTGAGGATTCTGCTGCCCCAATGCAGAAGGGCACACACGTGGTTAGGTACCTTGTTGGGCGTGGTGCAAGCAATAGCTGGCTGTTTCCAGTCCAGTCATATTAAATCAAATTAGCAGGGTTTGGTATGACCCAAACAGAAGGAGCTGTACTCAGCCCCTTGCTTAGGACTGTGATACAGGTAATAATCATACTTGATTAGAGAAATGTATTTTTATTGTATTTTGTTATTTTTGTCTTGCAGTTGGTTATGTAAATAAGTGATCATTCTACTAAAACAAAGTATTCTGTAAAATAAGGTTACCCAAACTTTTTGGGGCAAAGGAAAGCCAATAGGAAGAGATACCTGTTTGCAAACTGAAGAAAGTTTGTGAGTCTCAAAGAGATGCAAGAAAGAGCACTGGCTTTGACTAATAATGTGCACCAGTTGAAAAAAGGGTTCCTTTGCCCTGCCTGTGCTGTGGCTGAGCAGGGTTGTTCTCTCCTGGGGCACATGGCTCCAAGCTACAACATGGAACATGCTGCACCACTGCTTGCTGCTTCACACCCTCCTCACTGAGGGATCCAGTGGGGAGGCATAGAAAGCCACACGTGAGATTGTGGGAAGTGCTGCTGTTATGGATGCAGCCAGGATCACTTCACAGTGCAGTCTGTGAAGATTCGGTTTCAGGACACACCATGACCCTGGGATGCAGTGCCATTAAGTCAACAGTAGAGAAAGACATGGGAGGGAAATTACATGGTTTCCTTTTGAACATTGTCTCTTTTTTTGTGTGTTCCATGGAGTTTACTGGGTCGCTTGGCTCTTAGTTTTTGTGCTTGGTAGAATCAAATTAAAATTGCTTTTAAGTCAGAAATATGCAGCATTCAAACAGGAAAAAGACTGAAAGCTCTCAAATAGCCCGAGTGCTTCTGTGTGCCACTTGTGACAGCCATGTCCACCTACCTCTGCACCCAGACTTGACCTCTCACCTTAGTCCCTGCTGAGTCCCTTGCTAGACTTGGCTTTGGTGGGAAATATGCCCTGATGTGCTTCTTTAAGCTTTTGGATTTAGAAGTGGCAGGTCATTCTTTTTGAGATACATCTGTCCAGTTAAAACACTGGAATTTTGCCTAATTTTAGGCACTGCATGAACCTCTTCTTTTGCAATAAAATACAATCACAGGAAAAAGACTGATTGAAAAAAGGAGTAGTGCTTGTGTAGCAGAAAGCTAGGGATCTTTGGGATCTCAGCAGTGGACAGAAATGTTTAAATCCCACTGAAGGTGTGAAGGATTCTAATGAGTCCATCTTAACATAGGCTTCTGGATTATAGAAGTGCAGGAAAAATAGACCATCTCCAAATCAGAATAATCTGGAGCTGTAAATTGATTCAATTAAATTTGTGCAATCTTTCAGTATATACAACGCCATAAACCTACAGGCATTGTAGGAGACTGATAGGATTGGAATGTAGCAGAAATTCAAGGTACTCAAAGCACTCTAAGAGTATGAAAGGAAATGGAAGAAAAAGAGAGTCTCTTTTAATGGACTTTGCAGAATGAAGATTAACAATTCAGGGAGAGGTGCAAAGCAGGGAATAATGATGTTGACAAAGTGTTATGGTAACAGAAAATTCAGTGATGAAATGCAGAATTCCCTGAGGGAATCATAAATCAGCTTTAGTCTAGAAGGTATGTTGGTTCTTAAATCAGCAGGAGTCTGGTACCTAAATAGCTTTGCAGTCCAGTCCCAGATGCTTTACTCTGGACTTTTCGCTTAGGTTTCATGTAGTTTTAAATTTAACAAGGCACTTGTTCCTTTTGAACCAAAGCATGTTAATAGTGTCCTTAATATTTTTGTAAAGCAAAGAAAGGAAAGCTTGGTATTTTTCAGAGTTCAGAAATGCTAAGTGTTCTAATAAAGTAGAAAGTATTAAGAAAAGGTTGAAAAATGACAGGGAGTGTCAAGTTGAGACTGAATAACTTTGGAAGATTTGATTTATCCCATGCTTGAATTTTTAATGTGTCCTTTTGTAGTTCCTCGGATGTGTGGCTGTAGTGGTAGGGTACTTCGAACAAGTGTGATCCAAACACAGACACGGCAGTTTGTCACTGATGAATGCATCAGCCAAGGGCGATGGGAGGCTCTCCCGTGTGGGTGCAGGTGGGAGGGCTGGAGCCGAGCCGCAGGACAACAGCCCGTGTCCACTAGGTGGTAATGCTGGGTGCGGAATGGGCTCCCTGCGGCTGCAGGGGAATTCCCAACAGCGATTTAATGCCACCTCGGATCCGAGAATCTACCGCCTTTTCAAGGAAAGCAGGGCTCGGTAAACATGGAGCTGGTGGCAGCGCACCAAAGCCTTGTATAGATGTGCCTTATGCAGTGGCACACCTCTGTAATTTCTCTATGCAAACTTTGGGATGGTTTCTAAAGTTGTTGACCATTAACTCTACAATAGCTGTGTTCAGCACCTGTTATTATTATTTTTTTTTAAATCTTCCTCATAGTAAATTATAGTCTTTTGTCTAAATAATACACAGAACTGGGTAACAAAGTGTTGTGACTGGTGTCTGTGTGAAGGAAAATTTACTTGCAGTGAGTGATTTGTGGGGGGAAAAAATGCTGAGAGACATTTAAAATTAACTAAGTACAGCAATCTGTATGCTGAAGCCTTTGCTTAATAGTAGATCCTAGTGCCCTGGACTTCTACAATGTCAGGTTAGAAACTAACCCAAATCGAAGAGGGAATCTGGGGAAGGAAGAGTGTGATTATTGGATCTAGAATTTGAAGAAAATTATTTAAGAAAAATTTCCTTGGGTCTCCAGACAGTAGAAATCCGCTACATTTCTATTATTTTTCGTGAAGACAATTACCAGAAGCAAAATGTTTTGTGGATCAAATATTGGGTCTTTCAAGACTACATAATTGCTCCTTGCTGCAAGGTCTAGGGATGCCCACCGGAAAACTCCTGCTTCAGTCTTGAAACCGCACAGAGCAGTTTCATCTTCTATTTCGCTGGTGAGTCTATGAAACAAGCCCGTGTGTGGTGGGACCATAGATAGACATGGGCTCTGCCACAGTTCTACTGTGAAGGTCTGTCCCTGGAGGGGCTGCAAACTTATGTTGGAGTAGAAAGTAAAAATTCTGGGACGTTTATAACAGAATTTCAGGAAATTCTGAAATATGTTTTTGAGAATATTACCCTGAAGAAAAATAAATCTAATTTTGAACTCTGTATAAATCTTGAAAAATGCAAAAGAAAATGCAGCTTTCAGCTGACAGGTGTTAAGGTTCAGTGCTGTACTCTGGGTCCTCTGGTCCCGGCTTTGCTCAGGCAGCTCTCTGTGCTCATGTGTAGCACTGATTGGAGAGGGATGAGGAAGGCATTGGCCACATTTAGCGGGGAAGGGGGAGGCGAGTTCCCCTGCCGATGTCAGGGAAGTGTGAGTGGCACGGGCAGCCCAGCCTGGCGCTGGAGTGCCAGTGTTTATCCGAACTGGGCAGTGTGCAGGGCTGTGGAGGAGCAGCGCGCCTCGCCCGGCCCTGGCTGCAGCCACTGCCCTGGGAGCAGCAGCGGGGTGAGCCCCTTGTGCAGCCAGCGGCTCCTCCTGCTTCCCAGCGCCCAACAGCCTCTCGTCACACCCACGGCGAGCTTATCAGACGTCTGTGGGGCTGGCACACTTCCAGCGAATGAGCTAAACTGCAAGCCAGAGGTGAGCAGAACCACTATGCCATTGCATTGTGGGGGAATTGGCTGTATTTTATTTTTTCCCCGGCAGTCTGAGCTCAGTGTGGAGTCAAGCTGTGCGATTGCTGCTTTCATCATCTTGCCTTTTCTCTCTCAGTCAGGTGTTTATCTCCCTCCAAGTGTCGATATAGTTCAAAGTACACTTAAGCCCCAGCATTAACTCTAGACTCAAAACAGCCCAGTAATGTCACTGGTATAAATGAAAGCTTACAGGAACAATAGATGTTACTGTTTTAATGCTGGCAATAGAGATTACTCATATCCTTTTTGAAGCAAATTTTGTATTTTTGCAGTGCACTTTGTTTTTCCCAATTAGATTTCTTGTCAGGCTGTGCTGTGTAACTTAATCTAATTTTGCTAAGCCTGTCACTGTAGAAAGAAACCAACATCGACAACACTCAAACTTGGTTTTCGTTTTCTTGATCCTGCAATCTCATCCACAGCGATGGCACTTTTGGCTGGTATAGAGCCCACTATTTAAATGCATTTCTTTGTGTGCATAATGACTCGATTGGGCAAATCAGTGCCCCGGTCAAGAACGGAACAGCCAGGATTCACTTGGAGTAGGAAATACGTCTGTTAGAACATGTTAGGTCTACTACATACCTTGCCCTGCCCACCTGTATTTTGACTCTAAGCAAAATAGAGTTCATCTCTCCATGGGAGATTTTTTTCCTTTAAAAAAAAGAATCCCATTATATATTTTTTTATTTATCTGTACTTACTTAAATTTTTTACTACCTGTATTTGATGTAATTGTAATTTGCTGTTTTAAACTTATCTCTAATACTTTATGTTTGTGTGACTGGAGAAAAAAACCAATCTTCTTAACAAGTCAGAATTTCATTTTGGCACTATCAAACTTCTCCCTCAAAAGTAAAATATTAACATTAGGTGGAATGAGGCACATCACCTAATATGTTAATTATGGAGACAGACAATCATTAACTTTATTAAAGATCTTGAGACCGATCCAGGATTATAGAAAACAAATTGTATTTTTTGCTTATATTTTGTTATTTTAAAATGTGCAAATGCCTTGTGGATGGGATTTGAAAAATAGGCACAACAATCTCAATTTTGTAAAGAGTATGTACACTCTTTCTATACAACTCTGACAAAATGTAGGATTTAACTCTAGGATAAGCCTGCTGAAATATTTGAACAGTTCTCTCTAGAAAATGTTAATTGAAACCTTAATATTTTCAACTTAGAAAAAAAAATTGGCATTTTTATAGTTTAAAAAAAGTCAGCAAGACAATTCTTACTTAAACCTGTGTTTTTAAGACTTTGGATCTATTATCTGTTGCTGGAACTGGAAAAGACATAGAAGAATATTCAAAACACAGTAAAACCCCAAAGTTATAGTGCAGGTATTTGCTTGGGGAGACTGGAAATATTGAAGCAAATAGTGAATATCCTACAAATGAGCAGGGCATTTCTCTTCATTGTACACCTAATATTGGCATTAAATCCTCTGGCATCAACAGGCCACAAACCCCTCTGAGGAGATGTGCAGGGCACAGAGCTGACTTTGGCCTCTGCCCTTGGGAAACTCTGCCTGTGCAGTGCTGATGTGCAGGAGCACACTGAGGGTGTGGCCGTGTCCCTGAGGTGTCACTGACTTGCTGTCATACAGCTTCTGGCCCAGCCTGGCCATGGTCCTGTGTAGCAGTCACTTTCTGTCACACAGCGAGATGGAGAAGCACAAACTGGGAGGAATGTTGGGGTTTTAGCACACTCCACTTCTTGCTTCTCCTAAGTCTTGACTGTCATTGATTAGAGAGTCTGTGGCCACTGAAGAGCAAAAACTCCAAAAGCAGTAGCAGCCTGTGGCAGGTGTCACCTGGAGGAAAGGAGCAGTTCCAAAGGACGGTGTCTCACCCTGAGTAGCTGCTTACAGGCTCCACTTTAGGCTGTTTTGAGGCACGACGGGGAACTTGTCTAAGCCTTTTGTTTAAGACTACAGGTGTTACCATCTCTGGGTCCCAAGGGAAAGCTGGTGCTTTTTACTGGGGAGTCCTGTGTCTTATTTGCCTATTTTGAAAAAAATATAATAATACCAACACTTACACTTTTTACATTGAAAGATTGAGCACTCTGTGTGTACTGTGGAACAAAGGATTGTTACTTTTTTTCCACCCTTTATTATTTGACAGTTAAATCACATATTCCTTTGTACTCCACATTTCCTGTCCTTTTGTAAAATGTTGTCCTTGTAGGTACATGTAATTTGTTCATTAATGTTCTTAATGTTTCTTCTTCTGAAGAAGAAGACAGATGAGAGAAAACTGACAGTAAGACATGGAGTGCTTTAGACAGTTACTCTGTATAGTTGCATTAATAGAAAAGGAGAGATCATCTTGGCATGTGCTGGTTTGCTTTTAAATAGTAGTAGATGTTTCTTAAAAGGCAATGGGCATGTGATGTTCAACTGGAACTGGACTAAAGCAAACACAGGCTTTCTCCTTTGACAAGCTTACAGTTCATTAGGGTAAATTACCCAGTACTGAGCTCCCTGTATGATTAGATGGTTATGTGATCCAACCTAATTAGTTTAAAGCTGGCTTGGGTATCTCTGCACAACATGGCTGTTATTTCTGTGCTGCTGTGCAGACTTAGTCTAAATTCTTCATTTGAAGTCCATTAAAGTCAAAGCAGCTCTTTCTGTTGGTTGAATAAGCTTTGCATCAGGCTGAAAACATGTCAAGAGTACAGTACAGAAAGCAGAGAGCCTGGCAACGTGGTCCAGGCCTGGCATGTTTATGGGGATGCAGCGCTGTGGGGAGGGGGCCAGGAATGCAGCACAAGGTGGCACGGGAGGGGCACAGCAGGCTCGGGGGCCGGACCAGGGGCACGGTGAAAGGGTCTGGTGTGTAATGGAAAAGCACAGCAAGGAGAGGAGGAGAAATTGGAGTGTCAGAGAGATGAGGGAAGACTTCTGAGGAGTTTTGCCAGCAAGGGGAGAGGCTTGGATTTTTGTCCGGAGAAAGGCAGAGCAGCAGCCGGTGGAAAAGTGCTCAGCCTCTGGGAGGAGTGGGTGAGAGAAGGCAGGGCTGGCATCTGCCATCAATGGGAGGGAGCAGCCAAGGGAGGAGGCAGCCTGGGAGAGGAGGCAGCACAACCAACCTAGTGGTAAATATTCAAGTGTTCTTTTCCCACTGCATGCAGGGATTTGCTGCAGCCAACGCTCCCTTTTAAAGAAATCCATCCTGACAGCAGTGGTGGAGCAGCAGGTGAGCCCCAGGGGCTGGAACAGACAGTTGCTCCTCAGACTGGTGGAGACATGACCACGCTAAGGAGCGATATGCTTCTGAAAAAAAAAAAATCTGAAAAAGCATAGCAAGCATATTTTAGGGCAGGATGGAATGTTTGCTCATTTAACTAGTCAAAACAGGATTTCTTTGTGTTCCTCACAGCACTGCAAAGGGATCTCCCTTTATAAGAATTAAGTTCTTTGCCTGTATCTTTATTACCAACAGATACTGTCTTCAGGAGTTTCATTAGGGTTAGTTGTTGTGGATTAAAGAAACTGTTCTGTCCTGACCTGGCTGCATACAGAAGCAATAGGGTCAAAATTAGACAGCTTGCTCAAAACTTGAAGGATTTGTGATCACACTGAATGTCACAATACTTTTCTGCTCATGTAAGGAGGACCATAAGATCAGCAGAAATCATGTTTTCATCAAGGCTTGCCCACTGCCACCGTGTGCTTGGGGTTTTTTAAAATCCTAGAACGGTCTTCAGAACACCCACTTCACTCATCTACAAACTGCAGGTTGCAAAACACACCCTATAACAAACTTCAAACTGTTAATCTTCTATAAAAGATCAAAAGCAGTAAACTGCTATGTCCTAGTAAAAGGGATCTGGAGTGAGAGCTTCATTCTAACCGTAGGTCCTTACATTAACATGAAACTTGTTAAGTGACATTCCCAGATTAACTGGAAAGCAAACTATGCACTACGGTACACAAGAAGACAAAACAATTATTGTCCTGTCCCTTAACAATATGATCAAATTTAAACGTTTTGCCTAACCCTGTGCATCAAAGGTGTATAATACCACAAAAAGCATGAATATCCTGACTCTATAAAATGTTTGCTGCTTCAGGGAAAAGGCATCAATTTTCCCTCTTCCACCACAAGTCCTAAAATGTTGTATGTAAGATGGAGAAATATATGCAATTTCCTAGCTTATTTTGGACAACAGGGGTACAGCACAGATATGGTGCAAAAACCACCATCTCCTTAACATTAAAAGGCCATATTAAAATCAGACAAGACTAAACTAAGCAGACCAGCCTCCCTCAGCCTCACACCTGCTCTATTGTACTGGGATTTGACATTGCCTCATAAATCTGAATCTTCTATCCTTTTTTATATTTCCTGCTTGAATTAAGAGAAATATAGTATTTTTTTCAAGGTTTATACGAACAGAATATGCAGCAGTAATATGTCATCTCTGCTTTAGCCGGGGTTCTCACTTTGTGACCTGAGGATTGGGTGAATCATTTTGGCCATAGTGTTTCATGAGATGCTGCTTCCCCTGCAAACCACCCCGTCAAGGAGGGAGCTGTGGCCTGCAGTTTTCATGTCAAAGGCACAAACTTACATCTGACTACTTACAGTGCACACAGCCACTCTATCAAGCAACTGGTTTGTCTTGGAGCCCTGCTCTTATTACTATTTGCTGTTCTCAAACGGATGCGTCATCTGTGGATTTAATATCCAAACAGTTTGAATTTTTTTCCAGCTTATAGGTAAAGATACTAAAATGTCTACTGTCAAGAACCAGTTGGCTGCAGCGGCTGTTATTGCTGCAGCTGCACCATTGCTGTTTGTTTCTCGCTGGTGAGAAGAGCTTCTTTCTTGTTCCCAGCTGTGTTACCAAACAATTTCTTCTCGGGATAAGAGCTTGGGCTCCAGCCCTCACTCAAACAGTAGAATGAGAGGGAGGACCTGTTCTGTGTGAGGCTGACCCATCCCTATGGCCTCAATTGGGCTAAGACAACCAGTCTAGGGCATGTGCTGTGCCTGCCTTGGCCCTGTGAGACAGAGTCACTTCTGCTTGGTGCTAGGACAGCTTGGGTCAGCTCTTTCAGTGCTGATTCCTGAGCACTGGCAAGGGACAACTGTAGTCCTTTGACTTGGGCTCTTCTCAGGGTCCACACCAGGCCTGTGAAGTGTTTTTCCCCAGCCAGGTGGCTCAGCCTGTGTTGTCAGTGTAGATCTGCACATTGCCAAAGACATGAACCTCCTTGATGTCCAGGGAAGAGCTCTGGACTGATGTTTGCACAGTGATGTGTGTCTGCTTGCTGATCACCTTTAATGTGCAAGAGACTTCAAGAGGATAAACACTGGCTTCCTCCAAAGAGGTCTGTGCCACAAAATGCAGCTCTAGGCTGCATAACTGAGGGGACTTACTCTGGACAGTTCACTGACTTCTGTAGAGAAGGGCAGCAGCAGGTGCAGGGTAAAGGCTGCTCTCCTGCAGCTTATGATAAACCATTTAATTCCTTTATAATGTGTTTCACCCTTGTGTTTCCATATGCTGTAGAGCTGAAAGTAGACACAGAAAATGGTGGAATATTGCCATACCTAAAAATGGATATATTAATTTCTCAGCCATCTATTGTAGTCTCTTCAGAGCTGATGTTTTAACCTCATTCGTGCTGTACTATAATGAACAGGGTGCCTAGGAGACAGGAGACAGAGCTAGAATGGGTGCTGAGGCTGAAGGCTAAGCTGTAATTTACATGCATGCTACAGTCCTCAGATCTGTGGCTGTAACCATTTTTATATATGGTTGTATGTAGTCCTGCCACATTTCTCAAACATCTTAAGCAACTGCTGACCAGAGCCAAGGCCAGTTTGCTATTGTAGCCATGTGAAACTGGGAGTGTGAGTGGTGGCTGCTGCCCGACAAGGTGGCAGCATTGTTGACTGTGCATTGGTAAAGAAACAGAAACCTTTTTGGTGTCATTTTTGTCTGCAAAGCCCAGACAGTACAGTGCAGTTCAATGACTGGCTTGAGATGTGCAGACCCCCTTGCTTGTCTTGGGTTTTTAATGGTGGGGGTTTTTTCTAACAATGCAGCTTTTCACTTTACATTGAGGAAAATGTGGGTTGTATTTGCTAGGAGCAATTGAATAAAATATAGTGTGAAGTATGATAATAACTGATAAGCAGAAAAACTTTGTTTGTCCTCCTCTCGACTAAACATGCCATATGAAAACAGAAATGTAACCTGGAATAGGCTTCATTCATTCAAAAGTGAGCAAAACTCCTAAAGGCCATTAGCTATAACATGGGAAATGTGAAAGCCTAATACACCTCTTCTTTAATCTACAAAAATAGCATTCTAATAATATTGCCTCAAAAACATAAGCAACCCCTTATAATGGTCTTTGGTTTGGGTTCTCTTCCCATTTTTAGATAAAATTTCATTTAGGCAATCAGTAGCTCATAACTGTGGATACTTCACAGTTCCTCCAAATGTTGCTCAGGAAATAAAGTATTTCTTTGTTTTGGTAGAACCCTTTGTACTAACCTTGAGTTTGAAGAATTTTTTTCACTTGTTTTAATATAGTTTAGGGTTTTTTTCTGGTTTGCATTCCTTCTGATGCTGCCCTGGCTACCTTTATAAACATCTGAACAGTTACTCTGTTTTCAGATACAAAGAACAATAGCACCTCAAGTGCAGTGAAAATACCAAATATTGATCTGTCCCTTGAATGCCAGAAAAGCTCAGCAGGAGGCATACAAAATATTTCTGAAAAATGATAGCTTATCACCTGCAGACCAGGAGATTGCTGTCTATTATTACAAAGACTTGCTGGGGGGCTCCAGTGACCTCGAGCTTTCAGCTATTTGTGTCTCTTTCAAGGCAAAGAGAAAAAATCTCAACCCTCTCCACAATGTTTGCATTCACCTCATTTCCCGTGTCTTTCACCTAAGTTATGGAGGTGCCCTGAAACACAACAGCCACAGTGATGCAGCAGCATGAAAATTTCACAACAGTGGTGGGACCTGATGCATGAGCTGCTTTCAGAGTAAAGATTTAGCTACCTTGTTTACACCCTTGCAATATCCCTATCACTTAATCAAGTGAGGTGGTTTTTGGAGATGTGACTCTTACTATATATATGTTTAAAATCAAGCTGCACTTTAATGCTAATTACACAATGTATTCTCTGCTGTGGTAATTATTTCCCTGTTAAAAACATGCTTGTGTTAACCTGGGGATACCAGAAATGTTAATGCTGCTTTTCCAGTCAAATTTGGCCCTGTGGGGGCAATGGGTGTTTCCATTTGCTCTTCCTGGTCTGTCGGGTGGCAGTGACCAAACCCTGCTGCTGAGGGGCACTCACCAGCCACTACAGGTTGCTCAGAGAGCAGCAAGAGTCACTGTAATCTCCAGAGTCATTCATTTTGGAGAATCAGATACTACTTCTAGTTTGACCTTCACTTTTTCTTTTGGACAGGTCCTGTGTGGTCCCAGCAGCCTGTTTTCCCAGTTCTTGGTCTTCCCTTGGTGTTTCCCAGAGCGACAGTGGGTTGTGGGCTGCTGATCTCTCATCAGAGAATAGAAAGTGTGGTATTTGAGTGAACAACTGTTGGTGAAAGGCCAAGAATTTGAACCCTGAGCTTGTGGTGGAAAGTAGAGAAAAAGTGATCTGTGAATGGTGAACGTGCCATAGGATGAAGTGCTTGAGAGCACCCACTGCCCACAGCCCCTTGGGACCCACTGCCCACAGCCCCTTGGGACCCACTGCACACAGCCCCTTGGCACCCACTGCCCACAGCCCCTTGGCACCCACTGCCCACAGCTCCTTGGCACCCACTGCCCACAGCCCCTTGGGACCCACTGCCCACAGCCCCTTGGGACCCACTGCACACAGCCCCTTGGCACCCACTGCCCACAGCCCCTTGGCACCCACTGCCCACAGCCCCTTGGGACCGTGCTACAGGACTCCAGTCTAAGGTGCAGTGTCCCTGTCTGCTGTGGGAACGGGGGGTTACGGCGTGGAGGTGGCAGTGCCACCCTTTGGTGTCACACAGCTTTTCTGCCTGCCTTCATTTTTCTTTTATTGTGATCATGAGGTAGTAATGAGTGATAGCATCTCCCTTTTAGGGCTGTCATAACTCTGGGTGATAACTGTTATGACAACTCCACAGACATGACATTCAGCTGGAAGAGCTCACCTGAAGGTTTGCAGGGATACATGGTGATGTGCAGTCAGCGTGTGTGCCTGGTTGGGGATGCAGTAGGAGCTGTTACCTTCAGTTTACAGCTGCAAATTAAAGAGTGCCTGTTCCTGGTTCCACTCATGGGAAAGGTTCTGACACTCTTAGGTCTTCCGTATTTTCTGGAGAGAAAATGGGTAGAAGGCAGTATTTGGGATGGGGTAGGTTCAGCTCTCAGCTTGGCAGGGAAGCCTGCCTGGTGAGCAGAGGGAGAAACAAGAGCTGAGCACAATGGATTTGGTTTCCTTATGAGCTTAAAAATACCAATACCGAAGGTAGGTTTGGCTGAGTAAAATGATTAATCTCCATGTATGGCATAAATCCACATAAAATTACTACTTAAAAAAAAATCAGTTAAAAATATCATATCAATGTCTGTTATGTAGTAAATTTCCTGCAATCCAGTTGGTTTGTTATGCTCTACTGCCAGGTATGTTCTAACTGCTTTCACAGTCAAGGTGATACCTCTGTTCTCTTGCCTTAGGCACAAAAGCAGGTAACTTGTGGTCCTTTTAAAATGTCACATCAGTTATTATCACAACATGGGCTTCCTCATGTCCTTTTGGTTTAGCTTACTCAGTCATTTCAGTACACTCATTGTGTATACCTGTAGTGTTCCCAGGACTTTGCTAACATTTCACTCAAATTATTAGTCTGAATTAGCCACCCATGTCAAACATAGGGTCATATGCACCCCTACTGCAACCCACAAATAATGAATGCCACACTAAAACTGAGTTTATCCCAGTCTGGTCAGAGTCTGCCACTGAGAAAAGCTTTTTTGAAAACTGCAAATAAAACCCAAATAAACCAATGCTTAAAGCTTCAAATCTCTTTCTCTCTCTCTCCCTTTATGACACAAAACCTATATATTCTCCTATGGTTACTAACACCCGAAATAATTTAATCTAACTCTTTTTGTATCCTATAACCTGTTTTCCCCTCCTGTATAAAAATGGTCAGTCCTTGCAGAAATTGCAGTGAGAATTAAAATTTAGGTTTTTTCCTTCTGTTTTTCAACAGAGGGAGCTCTAAAGAAGCATATCTTTCCATTGAAAGAGTAAACAGACTGCATCTTCAAAAATGCTTGAGGAAACAGCAACTCCAACGTGCATGCCTTTCATGATCATGTTTTTAAGTGAACTAAGGCCAGTCCTGAATTCTCTAACAAGTGAGAGTTTTCACTGATTGCTGTACCGAGGCTGGTCTGTAGCTTTTTCTTATTTGATGAGAGTCGCTCTGGAAAACTCATCTTCCAGCCCTTCCTCCCTGGGAACACCTGAGGGCTCTGCTCCTGCTGCCCCAGGGGAAAGGTGGTCCTTGTTAGAGAGATTTCCAGGGAGCAGGGATATCAAGGTGGGTGTTTTCCTAGGGCTGAGTGCTCTAATGGAGAAGTGAGTTCACACAGACTGGTTAGAAATCACACCCTGTGAGGCTGGCAGGGCCCAGGGGACCTGTCCCAGTGACCTTGGTAATGCTCAGGTGTTCTGTGTGCAAGAGCAGACCCATGGGGTGGTGATGGAGCCAGCTGGAATGTGGGGTCACTGCCACTGGGGCTTTGAATGCCTCGTGCAGCCATGTGCTCCCCTGGGTACAAAATGCACACCAGAGGGCCTTCAGACTTTAAAGATACAAATGTATTAGGAGTCAGGCTAGTACTGAGTAAGTGTGTGTGTAGAGACTGGGGCTGGTTTTATCAAAGCCATCTGTTGACAATATATACTTAATGTCTGGCAGGGACCTATGGAGTTTTTAAACTGTATTTGTATATACAGTACCTGGAAACACAAGGCCAAGTTCTTCCAAAAATCATTTTGATTTACACTTTTGGGAGGAAAAAGGCATACCGTTGTAAAAAACAGAGTTTTTGCTGTTACAATGCAGATATACATTTGGCTATATTATTAATGCTTTTACAAAGGGTTCCTTTTACCAAACACACAGAAAAATAGATCTGAGAAAAATGACAAATGCCACCCAGCCTTGCTGCAGCTTCAGCTTTTAGCAGCGGCGGGGTGTGGTTTATGGACTCGGTATACCTTTGTTCTCATAAGATCATCTTTGCTCTTGTCCTTGAACCAAAGCCTTTTAGTAACAATCACATATTCATTGTCTTTCATAGACACTTGTACTAAAATGAAATTACTCTGTTTCTAAAAAACGAAAGCCTAAAAAGCCTCTGCTCCTTCTCCAGCTGACAAATACTCTTTAAAGTATTACAAGGTGCAGCAATCTGTGCATTCTGCTGACATACTAGAAATCTTTCTCAGTAATAAAATGGCAAAGAATAAATACTAAATTTTTGTTCTTGTAAGTCTTCACCTTTGGGTTAGTAGGGTGTTTGTTTTCTGGTTTTCTTTAGTGAGCCAGCTCCTGACATGGCTAACATTGATGGTAGATGTGTGTCAGCTGGGAGGTGACCGTACATCAACATAAAGGATTTCAGCTGTGACCAATTTAGCTTTTTTCTGATTTTGCTCTGCACAATTCTGTAGCGTTTTAGAATACAGTCTGCTTTGTATATTGAATCATATGATTAAGGAATGCAAACTCCTATACTATTGCACTGAATTGGTGTTCTCCCCCCCACAATGGTGACTGTAGAAGGCTTTTATTGTTCTCTTCAAGTCAGGCCCTATGCAAGCAAAGGTCAGGCTGCAGACATAACTGTATGAACAAAAACACTTGCTAGTAGAGGTTGTTTTGCTTGTAAACTGATACAAGGTAAGTTGGTTTAAAAGCAGACAATCTGTATTTTTTTACTCATGGTAGACTGCATGTATTCTTAGATGTTTTTTTCACCATACATGCAAACTGCAGGAATGAGGCTCGTTTTGGAAGGAATTATTTCATGAGTGCCTCCTTGGAAGTTTCAGGGGTGTGTGTACTTGTGCAGCAGCAGCTCCGGAGCTGTGCTGAACCTGACACCTCACGGGGCGGAAGCAGCAGGAAGGCTCTGTGATCCTTATCTGCCTGCCTGTAATTATGAGAGCTTAGTGTGAGAGAAAACTTGTATCACCGCTGCTGGAACTCTGTGGAAATTGTCTTTAGTAATTCAATACATTTTGTCCTTAAAATCTTGGTGGGCTCTGTAGTTCTCATGCACAATCCAAACCCCCCACACTGTTACTGAAAGAGAGGCTCTATTTAAACAACATAAAATGTGCATTGCAAGTGGGGCAATGTCTGGGACCAGCATGGACAGGTCAGAAAAGAGCAGCCCTGGCCCAGGAAGCCTCGTCCAGGCAGGAGGAGGAAATGTCAATGAGAGAAGTGGGTTCAGGACAGAAGAGGCAGCACAGTCTCTCGTGCCACCCTCGTCCTCTACACTGCTTGCAGGAAAGCTCTGATTGCAGGATGTTCCGATGGGGGAACTTAAAAGACTCCCCAGTTTATCCTGAGGAAAGGCTGAGCCAGGAGAGGTTTTACAAGTGCCAGCTAATAACTTGTTGACTGTGACACATGACATCCACCCCACATTTTTAATTCATTCCTTTATTGTGCTTAACTAAGTTTCAGTTTAATAATACAGAGCTGTTAAGGTAAGAGCAGCAGTACAAAACCTTTAAAGAGGGAATAATTTGAAATAGATCTAGAGATGTCAGTCTGACTTAAGAACACCAATCACTGTTGTGGAGCAGTGCCTTTCTTATACAGTCATTTGTATAATTTATAGTAACTGTGCAGTTCTCATAGCCACAAAATTATCAGCACTCTTTCAGACAATATTTTTGAAAACACATAATAATAAATCCCAGTTGGCAAGAAATCTCTTCTTTTAACTTTTAAAACTTCTTTAAAATTTCTTTTCAAGACCACAACAATGTAGAGCTTTACAGAAATGTCAGGTTTGAACAAAGTCCATGTTCTTTGAACAAAAAAACTCCTTCAATACTAGAAAATAAGAGTAGGCAGAAATATCTTCCAAGTAGCGTGTTTCAAATTTCAATTTGCTGCCAAGGGCAAATGGAGATACGAGGCTGGTGCCAGTGCCCTGGTTCTGGCTGGCTTGTATCACCTGAGAGCTGCCTTGCTGTTCTCTCACAGCTGTGCCCAGCCAGTGCCAGACGGGAGGAGACACCTCTGAGTTAGCCTGACCCAAGAATACACCCTGGCTTGTTCTCCATGTTGCTTTTCTTCTAGAAGATGTTTGAGAGTATGGTTATTTTGTTTGTAAAAGTCAAGCACACAACCAACAGCTTTCTCAGATACTGCCATGTATTTGTGGAGCACAGGCCCTTGCAAATGGCAATTATACAGAAGAATTCAACTGAACTTTGCATATGTAAACTAGTGTAAAAAACCGTAGGTTTTTGAGGTTTTTTGTTGTTTGTTTGGGTTTTTTTTAAGTGAGGCTGATATTAAGACTATATCTTTCCTATTTAAATATTAATGCTGTCCTTATTTTTTTTTAATGTTAGTAGCTAATCCTATTTATATTTGCCCAAGATGCCCATGAATGTCAATTGGCCAAATTCTTTCTTGTTCACGTTTGTTGCACCTGTCACATTGTTTTCAAAAAAAATCAGCCAGTTTTGCAGGTATGCAGTAGAAATGCAAAAGATATCCTGCTTAAAAATTTGAGAAGCAGAGTTCATTTGAGGAGCACAGGTGAGGTGATGGTGGGAACAGGAGAGAAGGATGGGAGGGCTGTGGGACTCTGGGCTCCAGGAGGTGCATTTCAGGTGTTGAGTGTGGCAGGGTCAGCAACCTCTTCCCCATCCCCTGGCTGGGATCAAGGCCAGCTCTGATATGGGGCACCTGAGTACCTGTGGATCTGCCTGGTGTGAACAAAAGCTGTGAGAAAGCTTTGTGAGGCCTCTCTCCTTTTAGGAGTCCCACTTAAGCTCAGCTCCTTGCCTGAGTGCATGCCTGTACCTGACTGTGTGTGTGGCTGACCCTGACCTTGGCTTGGCTTCCTGGCCTGAGCTTGGCCCTGCCTCATCCCTGCAGACTTGTCTGGTGAGTGGCTGACCCCAGGTAATGCCACTGGACCTGCTCTGCCTGCTCAGAGGCTCTGGGACTGTGTTGCTTATTTGGGAGGTCCCTGCCTGCCTTGCTTTGCCCCTGGCCCTCCCCTTGCCTCCCTGGCCAGAGGTCTTGCTGCTCCCAGGTATGTATTGAGGATTTTTTCCCCCACTTTGTCGAGAAAAAATTGCTGTCCAGTTGGTCTGAGTGTCTGTGAGAATGAATGTGTCTGCCTGGGAGGATGGACTTGTGGAAACACGTGAGTGTAATTAATCTGATATGGCATTGGTTTGGTCATTAATGAAATTAATTGTACTGATCCGTGTTCACAAATGGTGCTTTCTGTCAGAAGGATAAGATGAGGGTGTTTTGGTGATGTTAAAAAATAAAAAGAAGGCAGGTGATTATTGATTACACTGCAAATTCTACAGATGAGGCTTGATCTGTCTTAGTATCTAAGAGAAGGAAACTATATCAGATATTACAATTTTTCTCAATTTAGTGGGTTGAAAACTCAGAGCTGAAAAGGGACGTGGTAAATATTTCTACTCTGATTTTGTAGCTGAAAAATTTTGCACCTTTTAGGTTGCTTTCTGTGATGCCCAGAGCAAGCTCTCCTCAGCTGTGCAAGTCTGAGCTGATGTTGCCCGTGCCCATGGGAGGCCTTAACCAGGTTCATGTGTGCAAAGTATCCAATTTTAAGAAGAATAGGAAAATATAAAGATGGCAACGAGAATTTTGTGTAAGTCCAAAAACAATTTGTTAAATCTTGGGGAATAACATTGTGCTTACTGTCCCCTAAAATAAAGCTCATGACCAGATAGCAGGTAACTAATTCTTTCACAAGAAGGAATTCTGCAATAAAAAGGGTACTTCGATGGTAAAAACCCTCACACTTTGGGACAAAGCTCCTTCTCCAGCTCACTGCTTGTGGTAGCTTTGTTGGCAGAGCAGGGCAGAGGAAGAACGAATTCCCTGCTGTGTGCCAGGCTGAAGCCTGGCAGAGCTGCCCTGCCTGGAGGGCTGCCCAGGGGGACAGGGGCAGAGCTCTCCTCCTCCACAGTCCCGGGTGCAGGGTCCCAGCTCCCACCTCATTTAGCACTTGGGTTTTTCTTGAAGCAAATGCTGCTCCTGCTCTGTGCTTGGCATTCCCCCTTCCCAGCTGGCCCAGAGCCACTCTCTCCCACCTGGCCTCCCCTGTTGGGGACCCTTTCTCCAAGACTGCTTCAGTGCTCTCTGATGACTCCTCTGCTCTCCCCCTGCAGCTCTGAGGGATTTGGTCTGGGACTAAACTAGTGGAGGACTTTGAGAACCTGTCAGGTGCTGCTGTGCCACACCACTGCCTGTGGCCAGGGCCAGCCTGGGTGCAGCCCCGCCCTGCAGTGGCTGGGCCTTTCCTGAGAAAACCCTCTTCTTCGGTGGATGGGAAGCAGCCAGCACAAAAGGACAGCTACAGGAGCTGAGGAAATAGCTACAGTATGCATAACAATGAAAAATAATGGATCTACTGTATTGATGGTTGCTCTTAATTTTCAGTTTTGACAGGTTGTTATTAAAGGACCAGACATGTTTTAGAAATGGTGGGTGTAAACATTACTTCATGTCTTTGCTATGAGTGCTTGGTGGAGCTCTGCTCCCTCTTCTTTTTATTTTTCTTCTTCCTTAAGAAAAGAGGAATGTTTTCTCTTTGTGAATAGGTGTAAAGTACTAGCTTGTGCCAAGATGCCTGGTATTTGGCCTCCTCACATGCTTGCAGGACATGGGCTGCATGTAAAGCAGGAGAAATGTAGAGGGTTAGGACAATGGATATTGGAGAGTAATTGAAAGATTAAAAAGAAATCTCAGACATCACAGGGAGACAAAAATTGTAATGAAAGTAAAAGGAAGGAATAAGGGCAAAACTTTGGAGGGCAAAAGAAACCTTTTTTTTTTGAGGGACAAACACAGTCGTGCAGCTTTTCTTTGTTTCTTGGCATTTATGTACTTTTGGAATAACAGGAGCATTGCAGAACAGTTTTTTGGCAAGAACTTAGATTAAAATAAAAATCTACAGTGCTACTGTACTCTTGTTCAATTCTGTGCAGGCAGTGATGGAGAGAAAAAGGTAATGACACTCAAAATGTTTTCTTCTCTATGAATCTCCTCTCTTCTGTATGAATTATTATTTGAAACCCAGTTAACTAAATAACTCAGGCTCGAGGCCAGTTTGAAACTTCACATTAGGCAAGAGAAGTGAACAAAATCTGCTGTTCCTCGCAGCTTAGCTCAGTAAACAGAGGTTCCCGTTTGCCTGTTTCCCTGAGCAGGCTGCACAAGGTGAGCTCAGGCATTCACTCCACCCTCCTGGGCCGGCGGTGGGAGGCAGGAGCGGGGCAGTGCCCTCTGCTGCGGATCACAGCAGCTCAAGCCTTGCTCTGGAGTGGTCTGAATGCACGGCCTTAGTTGGGTTGTTGGGTGGAAGGGTGCCTGCTGGCCTAAGGAGCCACGAGCAGCTGGGCTGACAGTGGCCCCACTGGCTGTTCCTTGGCTGCAGGAAATGCTGCGGGTTTGGTTGCATCAGTGCCCTGTGGCCGGGGCTGTGTCCCCGAGGCACAGCAGCACAGCCCGGGCTGGGCTCAGAGAGCCTGGCTCTCCGGGGACTGCAGGCTGCCATGGGCTGAAGTGTTTAAATACAGCCTGGCAAGGATTGGGGAATTCATCTCTCCACAGAGGAAACCGGGACCTTGGTCCGCCTCCGACACTACAAATGTACTTTGAAATAAATATAGGTGATTTACCATTTCCCAAATAGAAAAACCTTTTCAGAATTCTTGAATTCTGTAATAATTTCTTAATATAATTTTTCCCCCCACAAATGAGCATTAGTAAAACTTTGCAGAAGAATTAATCATCTTTAGAAGAATATAACTTTAGAAACACGAATTATTGCCTGGAATACCTCAGTCTAAAAGATCTTTCTGTTATTGAGCACTCTATTACTTCTTAGAAGGAATACATAAAAATACCATATCAGGTTCTGTCACAACTCAATAGACTTCACAGCTATTTAAAATAAAAGTTAGTACTAATATAAACAAATAAATATTCTCCCAAGTATATCTGAACAAGACTTAATGTTTACATTTTCTTTTGCATAAAAATTCTTGAACTTCTAAAACCACACGAGTTTTTTTCCAGAGTAACTGTATGCCTACCTTGGAACCTAAAAGAAATAATTATTTAAACTGCTGTAATGCCATACATGTAGTGCTGTACCACTGACACTGTTGCATTAGGTTTTTCCTGTAACACAGAAACCCCAAATTTTCACCTAAAACAATTGGAGAACCTGGAAAATAATTTTTATTTCTTACTGAAAACAACCATCAAGATTTTATTTACAAAATAGAGACTCGAATTTTACGTAGCTACATTAATAAGTAGAATAAAGACATTTTAAAAAGAAAATCCTGCTTTGTATGTAGGCTTAGAGAGGACTCTGGGAAGATCTTATTGTGACCTTGCAGTATTTGAAGGGGCTTATAAGAAAGATAGGAACAGACATTTAAAAGGATCTGTAGTGAGTGGACAAGGAGTAATTATTTTAAACTAAAATAAGGTCACTTCAGCCTAGATACAAGGCAGAAATGTTTCTTGAGGAAGGTGATGAGGAGGGGGTGGATGCCCCATCCTTGAAACCATTCAAGGTCAAGCTGGACAGGACTCTGAGGTGCCTGAACTTGTTTAAGACGTTCCTGTTCATTGAAGGAAGTTTGGACTTGATGACCTTTAAAGGTTCCTTCCAAAGCATTCTGTGATTCTAAGAATAATTTTTGGAAGTTGGGATGAGTTTCCCAGAAGATCTAAACCCTTATTTTGTTTTTCATACATGAATATTTGGTTGACTGGAGATTTTTTATATATTTAAAAAAATCAGTCACTACTGGGATGCAGACCAGGACACACATTCATGCTCATGAAGATTGATGAGGCTGCTGCTGTTCTCCTCTCATTTCACCCCCTGCTGGGGGCCAGCCACATGCTCTGAGCCAGGTGAGGCAGGGGCTGAGCGTTCGGACAATATCCACCCCTCCCAAGGGCAGGAAGGGGGATGAGGAGGGGAACGAGGCATTTTCAGGAGTGTTCCCCTAGCGTGGTCCAGTTGAGAGCAGCTGCCTGAGCCGAGCCTCACATGCACTGACAGACTGCCTGCTCTCCCTGTGCAGGGAAGCACCAGCAGATTGACATCTATTGGTGGGAATGTCCTAGAAATAATTTTTCAGAGGTCTGCTGCTCTGACAGAGACCTATCATTTTTCAGAAGATGACTCAGGAAAGGCCTGCGTGGTTCTGGAGGGCTGACACGGCGTCAGGAAGCGGAGTCACGGCTCGCTGCCTGGATGGAATTCTTTGAAGATATCGCTGCTCAGGAGATGTGAGGGACAAACTATAAAGACACAACCTAATGCTTGCCAAAGTGTGTCTGAAAATGGTGTTGTGCTCGATCTGTGTGTCGAGCCTCTGCCCTTTGTAAATGCCTCTTTTAAAGCTATATGTATAACCCTGCATTTACAGAGTACAGCCACAGCCAGTTTGTGAGCATCGCTGAGGAAATCTCACAATTACTTAAATGATGTGCTAAGAGCAAGTTTTTTTCAGATTAATAGTGACAAATACTGCCAGGAAATTGAGCCTGATAGCACAGTATGAAGTTGCAGCAGTAAATAGTAATTTGAAAACTTCACACAGTAGAAATAATTTAAATTCCTTTTCATATTTATATCAACAATAAAGGAATTCAAGGACAAGAATGAGAGACAAAAGTACTGTTTCAAAGAATGGATGACCCATTGCATGTCTGAGTAAACAGATCAGCTTCAGGTTGTTTTCAGGAAGAACTGGAGAAGCTGTAACTCTTCTCCTCCGTGGAGTCTGTCAGCAACTGCTGCATGGGGCTTCACATTCTGCAAATGCAAAATGAGACCTCAGGGGCAGCACCAGCCTTGTGTGCTATCCTCGTTGGAGTCATGCAGACCTGAGTGATTTTACCTGGGAGCTTGAGGTGATTCTTTTTCATAGCAAGTTCCACCCTTACTGTCACTGAACGCTGAAAGACAACCCATTGAGTCCAGGAGGAGGAGGCAACATCCTGTCTCTGCTTCCCAGAAGACTTGGTTCTAATTTCTCAGCTTCACACATCTAGAGAATCTGGACCAAGTTTCAGTGCCTGGTACACAGTAGGTCCTTTGCTGTGTACCAGGAAGAGGAAATGTGACCTCCAGTAGCCCTTTGTGCCAATTCTGGCACCTTTGTGAAGATGCTATTTACTGTTAAGATTGTGCAGGTTTAATCAGATGACAAATTTGGGGAAGAAGAGAAGAAGAGCCTGTGGTCTTAGGATGTCATTGTGTCTGGGATGGAATGAGCTACAGGGAGCCTGAACCTGAGGGGTCAGGACCTCGAGGGCTCTAGAGGTAGCAACGGAGACTGCTGGCAGATGGACAAACCAAAATGTGTTTTCTCGAGAAAAAATGTGGAAACCTCTAGGATATGATAACGGGAGAAGGGAAAGAGTTAAATCAATGAAACTGCTTCATCATCACATGTCAGAAGAAAGAAAAAAATGGTGGAGAAAATGAGGATAGGGATCTAAATTTCAGTTTTTCACCTGCCAGTTCCATTCACACAGACTAGACACTACCTTTTCAGCTGTGGGTTTGATAAGGTCTAACACAGGTGTTATGTTGGGTGGGTTTTTTTCAGACTTCCATGGCATTAATAAGATTTTTCCTAAGGAAATCATGCCAGAGAAGGATTTTTGACATTACTTTATGAGTCCCCTTATAACTTCTGAATTTTGGGCCAACTTGTAACCAAATTTGGTTGTACTTAAAAGTGATGTGAAAATAGCTGCCGAGAAAGAGGAAAGAACTTTAACTTTTTCTGAGGGAAAAACTGTATTCATTAGAGAATCCTCTGAGGACTTCAATCTTGGGACATAAAATCTATGAGAAATAGTATTTTATTTTGCTGCTCAAAGAACTACTTGTCTTAACATCTTAACGAGATCTTTTAAAAGTTACATTTAAAGAGAGATCCCTCTCTCATTTTGAGGCTATGAATCCCTTGTGCTACAAATGTTTATGTGCAAGACTAGTCTTGGCAGATCATTAGGCTTTCAAGCTATTCCCCATTAAGCCCGTGTATAAATACTTGCAATATCAGATATCTGATGAAACTAAAGAAATGCTAGAAAGAACTTTTTACTGTGTCTGGAATGAAATGTCTTCAGTGATGGTGCATCATGCCCTCCAAGTTTTGGGGTTTTTAATGAAAGGAAAAATGGTAATGTTCAGCTTGCTCACCATACAGAGATCTGAAGGGATAATCTTTGTAAGGAGACTTACTGACCCTCTGCTCCAGCATAGTATAGCTGGGAAAAACAAACTCTCAATAAATTAGATAAAGAAATTTGATTTTATGAATTATGGTGGTAGAAAAATGCCTGCAAAGTGCAATTCTTAAAAAAATTTAAAAAAAGTTTAAAAAAATTGATAAATGTTCTATGGCTATTTACACAAGGGAATGGAAGCTGAATCAAATGTTTAAAAAAAACCCCAAAACCAACACAGTTTCTCTTGATTATTTAGAAAATACAAAAAAATACCACACTGATGTCAGACTGGCACTGTTTTTCAAGATTTAAAATTAGCATTGAACAGTCTGTTCTGGAAGCCCATGGTTTTGGTACATTTTTTTTTCCACCACAGTCAGCCTGGATTGACTCGTGCTGCTCTCTGTGCTTCGAGTACTGTGGCTGATGAGCCAGGAATGCAAAACTACAATGAACAACAGGGAGGAGGAATTATTAGGATTGTTTACAAATTTCGATTTGCATGAGGGAGTGGAGATGTTGACAGTTATACTTTGAGAATCAAGCTACTGCAGCTGGATAAACATGTACTGGATATCTCAAGGCTTCGCTTTCTCCCACTCCCATGGCAGAGAATGAACCAAATGCAAGTCCAAGCTAATCTGAAAAATAATAGAACAGCTTTCAACAAAACCTATTTATCTATGAGGTCAAAAAGCCTCAGCCTAGTTACACTCCTAGACAGGCTCTACTTGACAACATGGTCATACTATCTCAGGGGCTGGGAGCTGTAGTGTTACAGACCACCCAGAATTATTGCTCCCACAAGGCAATGATAATGGTGCTATGATTTCACTGCCTACAGACCTGAGGTAACAGTTAATGGCTTGGGTAGCCATGGGAAACCTGCTGCACTTTTGTGTTTTATAGATCACTTTTCCTGGGTACATTTTAGGCACTGATAAAACTACGTTTGTAGATGCGAAAAGTAAAGAAGGATCATAAGAAAAGAAATGAATAAATGAATTGGTATTGGCATGCAGAGTTTCAGCAAAGGTAACTGTGATTAATGGGCAGGTTTTATCTTCTTGGGCTTTGGTGTGTTTGACACACCAGAATTCTGTCAAACTCCTTATGGAAGTGGAATAGCTGATAGTTTTTATGGTTAAAATATAATGGTATATTCTCTGGAATGAAAACGTGAATGAATCCCAAATGCCAAGGACCCTCAGTGTTCTGAATCCATAGACAAACCTTCTGGGGCCTTTGGGTGCATCAGCAATGTAAGTATGAGTGCAGGCTACAGGAAATAAGCACTTGTGAAAGTTGTTCTGACCTTGTGTTGAGAAAAGTTTGTAGAAATAAATTCCCATAAATCTACTCAAAGTGCTGAATTATCTTTGAGCTGATGGACCATTCCCTATGTAGGTCTGTTTGAAACAGCAAAACCAAAACAAACCCAAAAACAAACCCCAAACAAACTTGAGAATGTTTTTGTAGAGGTTGGGTTTCTATTCTTGCTTCCTCTGAAGTCAAAAGAAATTCTGTCCTAGGTTTGAATGGGAGCAGATTTGGCTTAAGGAAGGAGCAATTTTCATGGGAAAATATTTGTACACATGGAGATCTGTTTGTGTAAGTGCTGATTTACATATTCAAGTGCCTGTTTGCATAGAGAAGTTTATTTGGGCCCAGCTGTTCATAAATACTGCAAGGTGCATGTAAAACTCCTTTTCTCTATTACTGTTTGAAAAAGTCTGTTACGATCCAGCTGGAGCTGCAAAGTAACATAATCTCTTTTGTCTTTTTCTTCTTGCCCTCTAAGCTGTCTCACATCCCAAATCCAGTATAATAGCTGTGAATTATGGGAGCTATCACGTTGATTTCCAGGTAAACATTTCATATCTACAAATAGTTTTTTGTTACAGTCATGCAGGCATGAGTAATGTTACCTAGTAGGCTGAGATGAATCTTTTTATATCATGTTCCACTCTGGGTAATGAATAGCCTATACTTTAATCAACATACTTTCTCTTTTTGTGGGTTGTTGTGTTAGGTTTTGGGTATTTAGATGGTTGATGTTTGGCTTTGTTTTTAGTGCATTAGGATGTAGTGACTCACATCTGTATGTTTGTGGTGGGTTTTGAGTGAGTGTTTTGTTTGTTTCATTGGACACATTTTCAATTCTGAATACTGAAGTCATGTCTAGCACCAAATGGGAATGGTGCCATCATTGTCTTCCCAAGAATCTCCCAGATTTGTGACTGCAATTCTACTCTCTGAATTGTAATTTAGCATAAGAACAAACACTGCCATAAATATCAGATTGAACTGAATTCCCAGCAGGTCTCCCATGGCCACACCTGGTGTTGGGATCCCCAGTGTGTGAGCACTTCCTTTAAAATCTGCTTTCCAGTGATGATTAGCTCTGGTGTTGGGGGAAGCACACACGGAGAAGGAAGAGGAGGCAGGAACTGCTCTGATGTTTCCCTCTCAGCTCCTTCAAGTGACTTTGATCCCAAGTAGTCTCAGAATTCAAAGCCCTTCCATAATCCTCAGTGGTTATAAAGTTATAAAGTAAGACATCATACAGTTAGCTTGAACTAATTTCTTAAAAAAGAGGGTGTTAGCTTCAGATAGTCAGTAATGCTTCTGTATGGCTAGAAATGTTTAATTTCCATCGGGATACTGGGAACTAAAGCTGACTTTCCACAATCTGTGATCTACTTTGAATGTTGCAGCTCTTTTTTACTATTTTGATATATATAAACCTTGTCATGGATTGAGAATTTTGTGTGATTTTCTTTTTTGAATATATCACATTAGTCATAGATTTCTTTGAGATTGGGTTTTTTTCCTCCTTGTTTTGTAAACCACAGAGAAATGTCCCACTCCTTGTGTTGTTGTTAATTCCTTGAGCAGCATGCCAGAAGAATGTGGTGTCACAGAAACATCTCTTCCCATCTGAGCAGATGGATTCCATGGTCAGGAGTGGGTGGGATTGGTGTGCTGTTCTCAGCAGCCTGACTCATGTAGCCCAGGAACAGAGCTCCTCTGCAGCACTGATTGGGTAGGGTATGGCCCTCATAATATCTCTACAAACTGCAATAAACTTGTGGTGTTCTTCCAAACATGGATGGTTTGGGCTGTGATGCACTCCTCGGTCTGATCTCCAGAGAGAACTGTGAAGCCTTTCCCTGTTTCTTTTTCCAGATGAAGAAGTTTTTGTCTTGAAGAAAGACCCAGATACTTGATCTGGTTTGAAAACTGGCCCCAGTGCTTTTGTTTGAGATAGTGCAGGATGGGATAAAGTGGCACCTACCCCTGCAGTGATGTGGTCCCCAGAATCACACTGGGCATCATCTCCAGTTCCTGTTCTTTGTCACCTCCCCCATCTCAGCCAAGTCCTGGGTGAAGTGTCCCCCTCTGCTCTCCTGGGCACAGCTGCTGGCTGGGGGCACCCCAAACATCCCCCATTTCCCATGAACTCTTTAGGCCTGACCTCAACACCCTTCACACACAGCTGAGTCTCTGTGCAGTTTGGGAGTGCCCAGTTCAGCTGAATCCAGCAAAGCACCTGTGTGTGACTCATTCTCTGTGTGGTGTATTTGTTTTGATGGGTTCCTTGGGAAGCCTTAAGAAGTTTGTACGTTTTCCAGCGATCTGGCATTGCCCTACATGTGGGTATTCTCTTCTAAGGGGGGAGACTGAGCTGCCCGTGCCCCAAAACACCAAGGAAATGTCCCTCTCTGAGATCTCTCAGTAATCTGAGTGCAGCTTTTGCTCAGAGAGTGCAGTGCCAGTGTTGCATGTGCTGAGATCTGAAATGACCCCCTTAAAACTGGAAAGGCTATCAAAAATACTCCAAGATGTGAAAGGAATTAAATAATTACTGGAAAGAAAATCCCTTTTTGTTTTCTCTGGATCATTCTAGGTTTTATCACCTTTCCCCCCCCGATTTTAGAATGGGGCACAACTGGTAGAAGAGGCAGTTGTTCCATGGGAAATACCTATTTTGAACTTGCAAAAAGATGCTTATTTTTGATCCTAGGAAAATGTTTGGTAAATTCAGTAAATTTTGGGGAAAGATTACTGTAATCTTATTGCAGTGGCTGAGGGCTATGTTTGATGTTTTCAAAGACTCTCTATTGCTTTGTAGCAAGCTCAAAGTCTGTTTTTGACTTAGGAGTTCCTCAGGTGGATTTTCATGGTTAAAGTTCACTACTGAAGAAGGATCCTGTGTGTGCCTTGAACATGAGCAAGGAAAAAGCTGCCTCTTTCCTCCTTGCACACGAAGGTTTCCAGCCCTGGAAGAGGAGCTTATTTCCCTCACATCCTGAGGCCATAAAAACACAATGTGTTCAAATTTTGGCTTTGCTTATTTGTTTGGTTGTTTTTTTTCCTAAAGGGAATGATAGAGCCTTTCATGACAATTGTCTGCTCCTGATGTTGATTTCCCATTTTTCAAAGCAGTCCCTGGCTCTTCCCTTGGAGATCAATCTCATCCCTGTGGCAGCAGAAGCTGGTGAGCTTTGAAGGGGCAGAGGGAGTCTCAGTGCAATCACTGCAAACAATGCAAGAAGCACTGATGTGTGACAGCACATGGAAATGCAGCAGACACCTGTGGTGACCTCTGCTTTGTCAGAAGCACCACTTTGTGTCCAAGGAAAAGAATGTGCTGCCCTGCTCAGGTATTCAAGTATTCAAGGATAATAAGGACCTAAGTCCTTGGGGGATGTTGTACTTCTACCAGACACCCAAACATGGACATTGGCCTTTTTTGATGTTCTGGAAGATGAGTGTTGATTTTAATTATATCTTGGACATTAAATTAAACCACTGTGTAACTGTAACTACATGAAGGACTTCTTTAAAAAAATAAATAGATGCATCTACTCCTGTGAAATATTTTAGCTTTTTTCCCTCTGAAAACCAGGTTTTGCCTTGGGAAGGAGAGCTATTTTTATCTTCAGAAATCTGCTATTTATCTTGTAACCATAAGAGATGCAAGCATGGATCTCAGTTGACTTTCAAGTCACATGAAAGTGTCCAAAATATTTGCAGTGAAATGTTCCACTAGGAAACAGCTTTCAAAATTTCATCTAATGATGGAAAACAATCTGTCTTGCCAAAACTTTCCCTACATGTCTAACAGGATTTTAGTTTAAAAAGTCTATTTCCTACTTAATAGCAGAAAATCTGCAGTTGGAATGCAAGGTGTTTTCAGACTTTGCTGTGTGGGAAACCCGTATTCAAACACTCCTGCAGTAAATGTAACTGTTTGTTATGCTTATCTGTTTGCCAAATGTAATATTATTCCTCTATTAATATTTGTCTGTTGGTGGTTTCATAGTTTCTTCTCAGTTACCTGAGAAATGGCCACATAAACATGAAATTTGAAATCTAGTTTTGATGCAAGATAATAATATCATCTTAAGAAGTATATTTTTGAAAGCATGGGGGTGTGTGTGTGTGTTTATCAGCTTTTTAAACACAGTGTGATTTTTTTCTCCTGAATAAAGCTATAAATTGTACTAAATACATGGTGGGTCTGTGTCAAGCACTGTCCCTCATGCAAGGAGTACCTTTGCAAAGAATTCACTGACCCAAAAGTCACTCTTAGTAAATATTAATATCCATGGTAAAAGGCTCTTCCTAACTTTAAAACTAAGGTCTTTGCCCTGGTTTTGCTTGTACATGTGGATTTTATCTAGTGATTCCCTGTGACCAGCAACACAGAAATTTGCTGGTCTCCTAAGTATTATAAATATTCTGTCTGTGCTTTTGTATCCAAGACAATAACTTTTCACACAGCACAATTCAAATGATGTGACCACAGGGAATAAGGAGAGGAGAAAAATGCTAAGATTAGAGATTGTCAGACTATTTGGGGCTGAAAAAAAAGCGATTGAAATGCATCACTTTACTTGAGCATCTCTGGGACCAGGAGATGGAGGAGGAAATATTGGGAGAAAAAAGATTGCTTGCACCTGGGACATGGGAAGAAAAGTGCCTGCTGTGTCTGAGATAAAGCAGATTTTCAGTCCAAGTCTCTGCAACATGGCAAGAGAAATCTTGAATTTGGGGTCCCATATCCCAGTGAAGTACCCAGCAGGTTCTTTGTGTTTCTGATGGCCACTTCCATTTGTTGAGAGGAAATGTGCCAAAACATCCATGTTTTGTTCCTTATGCATTGTGGTTCTAAGGAAAAAGAAAAGGCAGTGCCACCATTCTGGTTGCCACAGAAGACTCCCCTTGTCCTTGATCTGTTCCAGTTAGGACTGAGTCAAGCTACTCATTAGGTCTGGAGTGACTTGTTCTTTGAGTGTGATGTCTGTGGGAGTTACCAGAGCCCAGTTGCTCTTCGGGACTTTCTGGCTGGAGTCACCTTGGTCATCCCTCTCTGTACCAGTGCATTTCTCTCCTGCAAGCCTTGTGCTCCCCACAGGCTCCACCACTGCAAATGTTAAGAAAGAGATCTTGTTTTGCTCTGCTGTCATTTTTGGGAAATGAATGAGATTAGTTACTGACCAGACTGGTTACCAAAAGAGTGACTCTGAAATCATGGAAGGAGCTAGAATTGAGGGAAGAAAAGCAGTAATGAAAATAGATGTGAAACAATAGCATCAAATTTTGTAATATTTGTCAACTGTGCCTTGCTGGGTGTTGTCAGCTGTCCTTAACTGAGCTAAAAAGTGGTGTAGGATGATAAAAAGAGTGTACCAGTAACTAATCATAACTAAAACCTGCCACAACTGAACTCAGAAGTGCTTGCCTCAGGAACACTTTTTTATTTGGTTCACTGAGATAGGTGACTTGTATTGCTCTTAAGTTGTACCCCCTTGGAATTGGAGTAAATGCACATGTCACCCAGCCAGTTTCAAGCCTTAAGGTTTTAACTGGGGCAACATGATTTTTTTCTGGTGTTGAAGAGCTAGCTTACAGGTTATTGTGGTGTCATTTGACTTCAGCAAGCACCACTCTGAATCCTCCATTTAGGAACGCAGCAGGGATGTGCTGGTGTCTAAGGACAGCAGCCCTGGGGAAGCTCAGATCAAGGCTTGGTCAGATACAGAAACTTCACGAGAGTCTCACATCTAACATTTGCTGATAATGTAATTTTATTGATTTATACCAGAATTCTTTCCTCCTCAAGTATCAGCTGTGTGATTCTCACATGTGGTTTGTGAGTGTCTCTACTAGTGAGGAAGGAAATCTTGATCTTGGTTAATCTTCACACCAAGTTTGCTTGCTAAAGTGCAGTCCTTATGTCCACCTGAATGGTTCCCTTTTATCCTCATCGTTGTTCTTAAGGAGGGAATAAACGTCTAGTGCAAAATATCCTCTTGGTTGTCTCACAAGCACAGGGGATATTGCCATGGAAAGCACAGTCCGTGGTTGGAATTCTGCCAGGAAAAGCCACAAAGACCTTGTGTTGTAGTTCAATTCATTCAGAAACTCTCCTTCAGTTATATTTCTTAGTTAGAAGCTCTAAGTGAGACAGTTGGATTTACATAAGTAGCAAATATTATATGTTTGCCCACCCAGAACTGTATTTTCCTCCCTTTCCACAAATATCTGTTTCTAAATCTTACCTGGTGTCCATCACTACAGAGTCAATCAGCAGACTGACATCAACAAATGATTTCTTGGGATGGCACTGGTTGCTGTTCCAGCTCCAAGGATGGGTTACTGGGGCTTAAGCAAATTGCTCGAAGACAGGCAGTGAGAGAAGGCAGGAGCAGATGTGTGAAGTATTGTCCCTGACCCCACTCCTCGGGCAGTGCATGGAGGAGCTGCTCTCTGTCCAGCTGACAGGAACCCACACTGCCTCCCTTCCAAAATTTATGATAGCAGACTTGGAAACAAATGTCTCTGCACTTTGAGCCCTATTCCTTTTGGAAATCTCAGCTTTAGAATTGGAGGGAGGCTCAAGTTTCAAAATGCAGTTCTCATCTTTGTTGTCATTTCACTGACTCCTCAGCACTGAGGTATTGCCTTGCATGTAGCTGTAAAAAGACTGCAGAGAATTCTTTTCAGTAGTGTGTGCAGGCCTGGGCAAAATGTCCTGCAACATTATGAGAGGTTTTAACTAAGTTAAAGAGTTCTTGGTGCTCTTCATATAAAACTTTGTAGCAGTTCTTGAGAATGAAGCTATTTAATCTATTTAATTCCTTTCAGAGTATCCACTTGATATGTTGATTTGTGGAGCTTCAGTGCTTTCTTGGTGCTGTGTATAAATACTGCCCACCCATTCTCTTTCCCAGTGTAACTACATGATCATGGTTGTTAGCTGTTGTTCAGCTCCTTAGGAAGAATGTCACTTAAGTAGAAATGATGCAGCTCTCTGCTGCTAATAGCCCTGTTACCTGTGTTTTGCTTTGTTCGTGAGAGGTACATGCTTAGTGTTACCTGGGTGAGTCCCAGACCAACACCTTTATTGCTGCCTGGATTCCATCAGGTTTCTGTTTTCACAGTGGGGAATCAGGAGGACTCGATCCTGCAAGAATCTATTTCTATAGTTGAAATTAGCAGCCAGGCTTCTGCTCAGAAATTATTTACCCACTGTCAAATACTTGCCAAGGGATGCTTTGATCCATGAACGGGATATCCTTGTGACCTTTGTGAATCTCCTCTCTATAACAATGCTTTTTTTGAACTTTGTAAAAACATCTGAATTAGTTTCAATTTCTAGAGGGAGGCTTCAGAAGGTCGAGCGTGTAGAAACAAATAAAAACAAGTCTGGGAGGGGTATGTGTGTACTTGGAAATTACTGATTGTGCCTTTCCATTTTGTCTCCAGGGTTTTCCACTCAGTCACAGGGAATTGACTGATCTTGTGACAGGGCACACCAGTGATTCCTGCACAGGAAACTGTAATGTCAATATGGGGTCTGTACCTGCACCCCTAGAGACAAGCAGGAGATGTGGGAGACTTTTTCCCAGAGGATTCTGCTGGATTGCCAGCAATGTCCCATTTATAAAAAGTCACAATACAAGCTTTTGCTGCTTTGGCAATATTATCACATTGCAGTGCTACAAGCAAAGCAAGAAAACACAGATGCATGCTCCAGGTCAGTGGAGGTTTGTGTATAGACAGAGAAGCTCTTTGGGATGGAAACAAGGTTCAGCACTGCTGACCTTGCAGGTGAGGCCAGCTGTGATGCTCCCTGGTTGCCCACAGAAGGGACAATATGCAAGGATCTGAAAGGAAGGGATGGACTGGAATGGGCCCTGCAAATGAGCCATGGTGAAAGTTGTCAGCAGGGAACTCAGGCAAAGCCAGGCCAGTGCTGCCAGCTCATTGCTCCCAGGGCTGGGCAGCCCTGGTGTGCACAGGCAGCCCACGGGGCTGAGCTGCTCCTGGGGACAGGCAGTGTGCTGGGAGAGGAGCAACAAGCTTCCTCCACACCTGACCTTGGCAGGTTATCTTGGTCTCCCTCTCTCCTGCACAGGGGTATCTCTGTTAGTGCTGGGTTTGGCATGGCAAAGTGGTAACAAACAAAGTAGCTGGAAAATAAAGGAGGCAGGTACCTGGGCACAAACTCTTGAAACTCTTAAAACCTCATTGGAGTCTGATTTAGCAATTAAAATTTTTTTTCCATGCAACTGACTTCTTGGGTCTGCAGTCAGTATAGTCTTGGGCTATACTTTCAGGTATTTAAGCTATAGCTATATAAGCCTCCATGTAAACATCTGAATTCCTTTTTCCATCCTTGTATCATTTCAGAGCTTGTGGCTACAGCAAAAAATGGATGTGGAAGAGGTGAGTATTCCTTAGGATTTGTTTATTTATTTGTTTGTTTGTTTACTTACTTACTTACTACTCCTCATGAGCCCTATGAAACATTCACAACCATGGAAAGATTTTGTCAGTAATTGGTGGGGGAGGGAGAGGGATGGGAAAAGAGGCCTTCTGATCTATTTTAATCCTCCAAGATGGCAAAAAACCCCCCTAAAAACTGCAAGAGTAATCCAGGCATTAATTCGGAACTCTGTTTGTTTCTGCTGTTTTCTGCTTGTTATCACAGCAGAGAACCATGGTGTTCTACTGTCTTGAATTGTTACTGTCTTTTAGTGATAAAGTTTCATTTAAGACATCTTTGATAACTCAATTCTCCTGTTTCATAGTTATTATACACAAGCAAAGAGCAAGAAAACATACAGGCTTTCTCATTAGCAAATTTGCCTGAAGTTTAACAGGTTTGTTGGAAAAACAGAGCATAAAATGAGGGTTTCTGCTGTGCTTCAGACATGCCAAAGGGCTTTGCTGGAATGGCATATATAAATGAAGATTTGAGAGGAATTTTACTCTTTGGGTTAGCGTTGCTGTTTCTTATTTTTCAGTACATTGTAGACTTAATCATGAAACAGAATAACTAATAGACTGTCTGACTCTTAATTACAAGTGAAGAGCAGAGTTGAAGGAACTTTTGTGGGTTTGGCCAAAAGGAACATTTGCCTTTAATGTTTAGCATTAAAAATGACACTTCAGGGAATTTTTCCGTTTTTGCTGGTTTGAGAAACAAGACAAGCTGAAAAAAAAGTCTTAAGCAAGTCAACAAAAAATAAAGTGACCATGGATTAAATTAATATTTTTTATATGGTACAGGAAAACTAACTTCCAAAAGCTATTTTTAGAAACATCTCTCCCATTCAAGGCAGAGCTGGATTAATTGTGATTATACTTTATTATACAACCTTATCTAGGCAATTGAGATTTGGGGAGATTTGTGAATGGGTTCCCATTGAAATAAGTGTTCCACATCCATTAGGAAACACCACGGTTGCTCTGGGAGAGCACTTGCAGGTGTCTCTCCCTGTTAACCAGCTGGAGCAAGAGCACTGGTGCTGACTCTTTCGTTTGAACACTCTAAGATTTAATATTCCTTTGATGTCCTTCTGATCCTCCTCTTGAGGAGCTGAACGAAGTGAAACCTTTACTGTAAACACAGAAGACATTCAATGATGTTCCAAAGAGCACATTTTTGGCAGCAGCAAGCTTTTCCGGATAGCTGCCTGGGAATTTACAAATCTGTCACATGTGAGTCCATTTTGTGAACCTTTCTGGAGGCTGCACCTGCCTCCCAGAGACAGGGGGAAAGGGAGAGGCTGTAGATGTGTTATCCATTTGCTGATGCCTCATTAGAGCTGGAAAGGAACAGCCATGCATGGTCTGATTGCAACACCTTGGGTGGCAAAACCTCGTGTCACTTGTGAGGGAGCGCTCAGGGGGTCACTTCGGATTTCTCTTGTGTTCTCCCCAGCCCGGACTACAGGCATGGGGCTTTTCTTCTAAGTGAAGTGTAACTTTCTCCGAGTTATTCTTGCTGAGAAGAGAGAACAAATAGTCAAGTAGTGGAGGTTGAGTCACCGGGTGGGAGAAAGATTCCTGGCGCTGCTATATTTATCTGGAGCTGCTGCTGGAATAAAGAGGGCAGCAGCGAGTCACCATGACTGGGTGTGCAGGTGACAGCAGAGACATCTTTGGAACGTCTGGAGTGCGAGTTGTGCTAAGTCATGTTCAGCAAGTGCATATTTGCTGGTCAAATGTGGGTCACAGTAACTCTTAACTTCAAAATTATCCAGGTGTTTGTCTATGAAACATGAAAGCTGTTTTATTATTAGGAGTTGATAGATTGCCTGCTGTCCTGTTAGATTCAGGTATAGAAAGTGAATAAACTTCCTAGTGCACTTTCAAGGTGAATTGATGATTGTTCCAGCTCAGCAGCTCTGGAAACGAGCAGCAGTTCTTTTAGGAACAAGACAGACTTCTGGGTTTGTTCCTGTCGTTTCTGTCTGCAGGACAGTTTTGCCTCTGAGCTCACTGGGTGATGTGACTGTCACAGGAAGACTGCAGCTTGTTTGGTTTTAATGTTTCTCCAGTCCCAGGTACAACCAGTTTGATGTGAGCAGCCACTTACTGGTAGAACTGAATGCTCTGAAATGGCAGACGGGATCAAAAGGCTCATTTCTTTTGTAACAGCTTTTGGTCAGTCAGAAAAACAAAACCAGACTGGTGGAGTCTGGATTTAGATTTTTGGATGCAGATGCTTTATAGCCCCTTTGGCTTTAGTCAGACCAAACAGAGAGGTATAGATCTGAGAGGAGTCAACTACTCACGTTCTTCTCTTTTCCACAGTTTTGGGAGGGATCTCCTAATCTACTGCATCCCTATTGACTTTATTAAAAAACAACATTGACACAAGTATTTACATATATACAAACACAACTGTATTCTCTAAAACATAAATGCTTTCTAATTCTTTTTGAAGGCATAATTTCAAGGCTAGCAGTGACTTGAAGGTAGAGCATCTACTATTTTTTACTAATTCTAATACCTGTTTTTAAACACCTGTTTCTAGTGGGATTAGAATAGAGAGAGCCCAGAAAGACTTTAAGGTAAGTCCTGAACAGTTCCAAATGTAATTTATGACGTAGCTTTGTAGAGGCTATTGTAGCTTTACAGATATAGAAGGCATCTGTACAAATGCAAGGCATTTTTACTAACAAAGAAGTAGTTATTTGCAAATAACTGTTGGGTTTTATTAGCTCTTCTCCCTTTTTCATGGCATGAACATTTTGCTAAAATAGTTTGAGGCAGCCTAAAGCTTTACCACAAGTATTTGTGACACTCTGTACAGCGCAATCTATCTCCACAGTAATGCATAACAAAACACTTTGTTCCTTCTCCTGCTTGTTCCTGCTCATTCCTGCACAAATCTCCTGATAAAAGCCTGGGTTTATCTGGGAAGGTACCAATATATATCTCTTTCACACCTAGCTAAATAATTTTTCACATGACAGCTTTAAAAGCCTCTGGGCTTATCAGTGGAAAAAATGCTTGGAAACAGATTTAATACTTAAATTAGTTCTATCAGCGCTCCTTTTTTTTTTTTTTTGGTTGGCAGGGACTTGTTCTCACAGAACTTCAAGCTGGATTATTTGTGTTAAACTTCCTGACTGAATTCCGAACAAGTCATCTTTCCCCACAACGCTGACCTTTAGTACGAGGCCAGTATAATTTTAATTTGTTTCAAGTTTCCCTTATAAGCAAGAGAACGAGAAACCATATCCCTCTAAGACCTGGTTAGCAAGCTGCATGGCAGAATATTTTCAAATTCTAAGGGGAAAACCCCCCAGTAAAGTTGGATATTCCACATGGCATTCAAATGGCATGCATCCTGAGTGGGGTTAGTTCTAGCATCTTCCAGGCAGCTAGTCTAGAAGCTAAGGAAAAACACAGGCTTCAAAGAAAGCTTCAACTAACTAATCTGATTTCGATCAGGGTTATGCCCTAGTGGAGGCATGGCAGGACATATTCCAGATTTCTGCTGGCAGTTTCTGGCCGTGGTGGGGCAGAGATGATGCCTGGGGCTGCAGCTTGCTGAATACATCAGGTGCCAGTGCTGCCCCAGTCTCCTGCTGGCACGAGTGTCTGTTTGCCCATGCAGTGAACAGGACCCAGGTAATGGATCTGGCTGAATGCAAACCCTTTTTTCCTGTCTTTTTCTCTTTGCTGGAAGAATTTTAACCCAGTTTGATTCCCTGATCTGTTCCACTGCCCAGCTGCATGACTGCCTGTGCCACCCCATGGGAGCAGGTGAATGTAGGAGCAAGTGACTTGGAAGGAGCATGCTGTGCTTTCATTTTATAGCCAGGATTAGATATGAGGACAGGAAGTCTCAGTCCTGTCATGGCAAGGAATTGCTGTGAAATTAGATGGTTTTGACTGAAGAAAATCTTGGTAGTTCCCTGTTAGGAAGAGAGCAACATGTTTGGTGGGACAGAGTTGGGAGGGCCAACAGTGGGGTGAGCAGCTTGGGTACCCTTGAAAATAAGCAGATCTGCTTACTACTCATCCTAACCCAGAGTACTGAGGAGATGTGCCCCAGATAACAGAAGCCACAGTCATGTCATTTGTGGGATTTCTTTCCTCGTCTTTATCAGGATAAAAGCGTGTTTCCTGTGTGCAGTTTTGTTCTCAGACTTGCTGCTGTCCATAACTGGAAGTGCAATCATGACTTTCGCAGAGACTTGGCTTTTGTTCCTCCCTGCCGGACCCTTGGTGTCAACTGCACTTGTGGGACTGCAGAGGACAGTCCCAGATGTGGGGAAGTGATTTGTTTCCAGCACTAGGTGGCTGTATGGCATTCTGCAGTGTCCTGTACACAAGTATTTTAAAAGTTGAGATGTGGGCCATTCACACCTCTACTTCAGTATCATCTTTTTGAAAGTTAAGAAATCAAGGAATTAAGGCATTTTAATTGTATAAGCTTGTCACTGACTGCAGTCACTTTTATCTGTGTAGAGCTGAGGTAGGCATGCAGCCCACCCCAAAAGTGATGCTGGTGACTGGGCTGTGATTGTCACAGTTGTGTGGCATTTCTGCTTTTTGCTTAGAGGCCTGGATATGAACATTAACAGGAGAATCTGCACGTGGAATATCTGGTCCAGATCTCTCCAAATGCTCCTGCTACTTGGGGGCCACATGGTGCTCCCCATGGAACACGAGGATGGTCAGGAGCAGAGTGTCCACTCTGCCAGGGGACACAGGGCAGTGGGTCTGTCCCAGACTTCTGGTGATCCTCAGAGGGGTGGGGAGTTGCACCAAACTTTGCTCATGGACCGAGAGCTTTGAGAGGATTAAGTTGTCCCAAGACCTGGCTATGCCCCCAGGCTGAGTGGCTTTGCCAAGGCCAACACATTCCCCCAGGAGCCGTGCTCAGCTGCTGTTTTTCATGAAACCCAGCCCTGAGAAGCAATTTATCTCCAAATGTAAGACAGGCAGTTGTTTTCCTTGGGCACAGTCTTCTCTCCTTGCTCTTTTCTCTGCCATGCTTTAGTCTCTGTACATTTCCTTGCCCATGCCTTTCCCCTCTCATTAGCAAAGAACAAGAACTAGGTTTTAGCTTAAACATGAATATAAAATCCCAGTGTCGTGATTTGTGGAATCCTACATACATAAAGGCTGATGCAGCAGGGGTTTGACAATGCTCAGTGGTGCCCCTGGTTATTTCTTCGCAGCGAACAGCAGTGAAAAACCTTTCACAATTGGAATCCTTTATGTGTTTGAGCTTCATCTTTTGAATATTTTTTTGTGACTGAAGTTACTGTTATTTTCTTCTTTTCCAGAGCTCTCTGGGGTGAAACTCGTGCCACTCCACACCAAAAAAACGTAATGATTCTGACATTTATTTTGCATTTCCATGATGGCACATTCAGTGTGCTCATACTTATTTTTAAGGAAAGAGGCCTAGATGAGGATTAAAGATGTTCAAAGCTGCTGTAAATGCATAAGGTGAGACATCTAATGAATTAGCAGGTCTGCTGAAATTGTTTATTAAGGGACACAATAATACATTAGGCCTCCATTGTGCTGGCTACTGTATGTGGGTAGCAAGAGGTTGGTTTAGGCCCCCAGATGTTTTTTGTAACTCTGCTGAAATTCTTAAATGATGTCACTTCGCAGCCTTGTTTCATGCTTGTTTTCTCTGAATGATTTTGAATGAAGATCCCCAGGACATAAGAGTAATGTGCAGGAGTATTTGTCCCCAGGATTTTGCACAGTTGATCAGACGTGAAAAGGAGACGCTGCAGTGACTCATCTGACCTTGTAGACCCAAGAGTGCCGACAGTGATCTCTGCTAAGGTCCCCATCACAAGAATGCAAAGCATTCCAGAAGCTTTCGTCAACAATTCTAGATAGCAGCCAGCAAGTTTCTCACCAATGTTACATAAAATGGACAGGGAAAGCAAAAGGCTAATTGAGTAAATGATTGCAAACTGCTCATGGAATCTCTTTAATTTATACCTAGCAATGTAAACCCACTGCAGAAATGGTACTGCTAAGGATGGCTGTGATACATTTTTTTTCATTTTATATTTTTCATTTTTAATAAGGATAGCTTTCAGTGCTAGATATAATTTTCTTTTCCTATAGCAGAACCGCTATTACATTAGGCCAAGATTTTGGCAATACTGAAAGATTTGTTGGTGTTTACTTGTAACCTTACAGAGTTGCAAGACTGTCTTCCTTGTAATTAAAAACAGGGTTTTTTTCCCCTCAGAAACTTACTGTCCAAATTTAAGCAGGATAGATACAGGTCATAGCCATAGCACGTTACCATCTCTAATTGGCAAAATTCATTTAACCATAACAGCAGATGAAGGTATTAGGGAGGGATTTTAAGAAATATAATGAGTTAAAAAACTTTGCAGCTCCTTCTGAATGCCAATCCTCTGCAATCAGGAAGGGCCTTTTAGGAGCAAGGCAGAGAGCACAAGCAGGCAGTGGGAGGGAGCACCCTGGGAGCTGAGCTGGGTCAGCACTGCTCGGTGCCAGCACTGGGACAGAGCAAGGACAGAACCTCTGGGCTGCCTTCTCCAGCCCAAGCACACATACACGTCCAACTGATGGCTTGGGATATCCTTCATGGAGAACTACTTGGGCTACAGCTTGGTTTTGGTTTGTTTTTTGCTTTTCTGGTTTGTTTTTTTTGGTGGGGGGAGTCAGTTTGTTTCAGTGTCTAATTTTATACTGGAAGCAAACTCCCTTGTTTGCCCTCTGAAGGCAGAGCTGAGCCTGATGTGTCTCGGGGGGGCAGCAGTGCTGGCCGGAAGCGGCCTGCCAGGGCTGCTCTGGGATTTGTTTTCTTTTGATTATGGGAAAAGTAACCCGAGATATTTCTGTGCATACAGAGCATTCTTCATGACTGACAAATCTGTTGTCAAGTAGGCGCAAGGGGGAGGTGCCATCTTGAAAGACGACACAAATATGCTTGAATCAGGCTTAAAAACCCAAACAAACTTATTTTTAGTGACTTCCAGAATCTTCTACTATCAAAAAATGAAAAAAAAAAAAAAATTGAGATAGCTCCACAGTTAAGCGTGGCCTTGCTGCTGTGGGACTCAATGGAGCTCAGTGCAGTTCCCAGCACAGCAGGAGGCTCTTTCCCCTGTCCCAGGTATCCATTGCTGCTCTCCTCCCTGTCCCAGGTATCCATTGCTGTTCTCCTCCCTGTCCCAGGTATCCATTGCTGTTCTCCTCCCTGTCCCAGGTAGCCATTGCTGTTCTCCTCCCTGTCCCAGGTAACCATTGTTGATCTCTCAAGCACAGGGGCTTGAGGAGCTCTTGCTCTGGCCCTCAGCTTCCAGCCATTTTGGCAGAGGAGGAGGAGAGGAACTGGAGGTGCTGTTCTTGCCTTTCTAGTGCTCACTTTGGTAGTTGACCCTGCTGGGCACACCAGGAAGCACTGGGAGGACAAGGGATGCTCCTCAAGGGTATCTGCTTTGAAATAACTTTGGTATTTCTGCTGGAAAAGGTCCTCTGGTGACATTCCCATGTCCTTCAAAGTTGGTGCACTTGAGCAATGACCAACTGCTCTTCAGTCCAGCCCCTGGCCGGGTCACCTCTGGCTCTCCCACCTTTTGTCCACCTTTATTTAGTTCTACATGCTGCAGCTTTTTTCTTCCACCTGAGACCCAAACACAGCAAACCCCAGGAGGGTTCATCTTGCTGTGCTCTGCTGGGGGAGGCTGTGGGGCAGCATCCAGAAGCAACCCCCAAAGCAGCACTGCAGTCTGGTCCCCATCTTTGGCCATGGCCTGGCCCCAGGCTGTGCCCTGCCATGGCCATAGTGGGCATTGCCTCTGCTGCCTGTCCTTGGGTGTGGATCTGCAACTCAGACAGGAGGAATTTCCTCCTGGTAAAACAGGATATTTGGTAGACTTCAGCTGGAGAGGGAGTGAGGAGTAACTACTGTCATCCAGTGAGAGGAAATGTACCTGGAAGCGGTGTTATCATCTGCCCATAAGGAGTAACGAGTCATATTGGGAAACATGTAAAATACTCTGTAACCCTTTGTCAGTGAATCTGATGTGATCAGCTTCCCTCTAAAAGGAGAACTTTGCACACAACAGCCCTTCAGCCCACTTACACCTCTACATGTGGATGTTTTAGTTGTATATATTGAGTACAGTATTTACAGTGAGTTCATATATATGGGATTGGGGCTTTTTTGAGGTGGGAGGTGCTGTAAGGACAAACAAAGCCTTTGCCCTCTTCACGAGCAGATGCACAGGACAACATGCAGTGATATTAAACTGCCCAGATTTTGGACAAAGCACGCAGAGATGCACCACATCAAGAGAGCTTTGCTGTTCTTCACAAACAGGGGCAGCTGGCACGTCACACCCAGCTGGGCTCGCTGTCTCTCCTGTTTCACTGCTGGGCCTCTGCAGTAACCTCTCCACAGAGTGCTGCTCGCTTTGGGGCTGCACCCACAGCGCTGCAGCTGAAGATGCAGCTCAAGGAAAACCTTTGGTACCTCCTTCTCTGTCCTCCCTGACTGTGCCTGCTAAGTCTGCAAGCAAATTCCTGCTGCAGGAGATCCTTGGACCTGGGTGCCAATAAAGCCATAAAACTTTTGGGAAAGGTGATATGGAAATCACTGACTGCAGTGCAGTAGCTGCCTAACTTCACCTTATCTTTTGGCTCATCAGCAAAGGAAAATATTTCACCTCTGAAGATATTGTGATTAATGCAGGAAAAAAAATCAGCTAAATTATACCCTGAAATCCATCATGCTTTATCAAAGCATTGTCTTGTGGCTGCCAGAGCCATCAGTTTAGCAGGTTTTCTTCTGTATGTTGCAGAATGAAATGAGAATCACAGAATATTAGGAGTTGGAATAGACTTTAAGGATCAAGTCCCAGCCCCCCTGCCATGTGCAGGGACACCTCCCACTACATCAAGGTTGCTCAAGGCCTTATCCAAAAAAGAAAACTTTGTCTTGCTCCACCTTCCTTCTTTTCTGATTCTGTTTGAATTGTACATTTTTAAGGACTTCTGCTTCTTTTCAGGGGCATTCATGAACTCTTCTATACAGACATTTTTGTAAATTTTTCCCCATTCTGATGGGGCTTCTAGAAAATGATTGGCCAGTTATATATTAACTAGCAGTACATTCATTAAAAATAGGGGTTTCTGGCTTTAAAAAATAAATTTTTATCTAGAGATTTGAAAATGTGCTGTGGGTAGGTGAGCAGCTAGCAGCTGATTGCAAGGAGAGTAGGTACTTTTAAAAAAAGTTTACAAATATTTTCTTTTAAACAGAGAATGAAATAACATTTACAGCCAAGTAAAGGCAGGTCTAAATACAGTTGCATGTCTGTCACTTTTACCATTAACTGCAGTACACTGGGGTGATAAAAGAACAATGAGCCAAATAAACTGCAGCTGTAGCTTTTATGGGTGAGGAATGTAGGTAGCAAATGAATTATTCCACAAGATAAGACGTCACTAGAAGCAGTAGAATGTGTCAAAGTGGCCATAATGTTTGTTGGACCAAGACGTGCCCGTTTTTACAAAAGGATTCACATGTGACAGTGACCTTGTGCCCAGGAAGAAGTGAGAAAAAGGATGAACTCCCAGGTGAGCCCAGGCACAGCCATGTGTGGAGGAATGTCTTCAGCATTCTTATGGGAGACAGGCAGCAATGCCTGATGCAGGACACCAGCCCCTTTTTTTGCCTCACTGAAGAAGCTCTGTGAAAAAAATTTTGGGAGCCATATCCACTAATACAGGTAAGTGCAGTTAAACATGTGGCTCACAGGCACTGCAGAAAACTCTTGTTATTCTTTCCTTGGCACTGCACCCTGCCACACAGGCCATTTTAATTTACTGCCCTACTCTGTTGTGTATCCGTCCATAGTGTGTGAGCTTTGAAAACTTCAGATCAAGAAACTGAGGTGAGACCAGAGCCCCACAATACCTGACCCTCACAGAGCAGACTTTATCACTGCTTTATTTCCCTCTGATGTGATTGCTGTGTTTGACTCAGGAAGTTTTCAGCTGCAAACCTGAGATGGTAAAAGACACAGCTTGATCCAGTGATTTCCTCTCCTGTCCCAATGGCCTTGAGGACTCTCAGGCAGCAGGACCCAGCACAGTGCCAGGGTCACCAGTGCCAGGCTGTGACACCATCTGGGAGCTGTGTTGTCACCATTCCCTTCCTGTGCTGGAGGCACTGAGGCTGTCTCTGGCTTTCACTTGCCTTGCCAGAGCAGCCAGTAATTAACTGATCAGTTGGCTTTAACATTCCTGCAATAGTTTAAATGTGCCAAATTTTTAATGAACGTGTTTTTTCTTTTGGATAGTCCACTTAAGCACTTGAATTACTGTGACTAAGCAAAGCAGACTTTGTTCTTCAAGGTGATGGCTTTCCAGACATGTACATACAAATGAGAGGGTTTGAGGATTTCTTTTTTCAGCTGTCATGCAAACCTTTAAGAATTTGTTCTTAAATGTGTTGCTGGATAGATACTTTATCACTTCTGGCACACCAGATCTCATGGTTTCTTACTTTTTCTACAGTTTTCAGTTTGCCCTTCTCCTTTGCTCTTCGTGTGAGCACAGTGATTTATGCTCTCCAGTGTTGTGTATTGTCCTCAGACGGGACAGAAGTGACAGCACAGGGACTGCAGACATGAGCTAGTTCTTAACACGTGTTCTTAAACAACACGGGAACTTGGGTTTGTTGTCTCAAAGTGTTAAGAGATGGTGGGAATTGTATCGAGCACTATGATAGGATCTCAAATGAATTCTGAACAGGAAGAGAATATTTTTTTGTCTTCCGGAGTTTTATCAGAAGTTATGGTGAACCCCCTAGCTTTTAAAATACATAAATCAGTTGCTGCTGAGCCCAGTAGTGGTGACTGACCTGCAATTTATTCCAGAAACCAATGCCCTGTGTTTAGAGGGTGACATTTTCATGTCCAGCTTAGACACCCAGAGAAGACTGATGTCTTCTACTCCATGTCCAAGTAGCTCTTGCTCACTATTTCCAGATCTTGCTTAGTAGTTCCTCCTTCAAATTTTCTTATCTGCAAGTTGCCCCAGGCATGAGGTCTGTTGGAGCAACTGGGATCATAGTTTTAACAAATTCGGCTGAGTCCAATGATAATATCACGTTGGGTGGGAGTGTTGAGCTACTGGAGAGTCGGAGGCTCTGCTGAGGGGTCAGGACAGGTGGGATGGACGGGCTGAGGCCATCGGGCTGAGGGCCAACAAGGTCAAATGCTGGGTCCTGTCCTTGGGTCACAACCACCCCCTGCAGAACAACAAGCTGGGGCAGAGGGGCTGGAAATCGGCACAGTGGGAAAGGCCCTGGGGGTGCTGGTGACAGAAGCTGAACATGAGCCCAGACTGCCCAGGTGAGCATCAGGGCAGTGATTGTCACCCTGTACCTGGCACTGCTGAGGCCACACCCTGAGTGCTGTGTTCAGCTGTGGGCCCCTCACTACAGGAAAGACCTGGAGGGGCTGGAGCGTGTCCAGGGAAGGGAACGGGGCTGGAGCACCTGGAAAGGGACTCAGCCTGGAGAAAAGGAGGCTCAGGGGGGCCCTTGTGGCTCTGCACAACTCCCTGACAGGAGGGGACAGCCGGGGGAGTTGGGCTCTGCTCCCAGGGAACAGGGACCGGAGGAGAGGAAATGGCCTCAAGTTGTGCCAAATGAGGTTTAGGTAGGATAATAACAAAAATGTTTTCACAGATCAGGTTGTCAAGCATTGGCATAATTTCCCTGGGTGGATATAAAAGCTGTGTGGATGTGGCATTCGGGGACATGGGTTAGTGGTGGTCTTGGCTATGTTGGGTTAATGGTTGGACTCAATGATCTTAGAGGTCTTTGCAAACCTAAACAATTCTATGATTTATGTACACACGTTTTACTTTGTGTGTGTGTGCATGTTGATGGTGAGGTGTTTCATCACATGACATCTTGCCCAGCCTCATTTATTCTGAGTTTATGAACTGGGGGACTGGAGACAGCCTCACCAGCCTAGTTCACATATTCCTAACAGTTTCTATAATTAGCCAAATGTCTCTGGGTCAGTCCTGGCATGACCTGGCAGAATCTTGTTTTATGCATTAGCTGCAAGGGGAGGGGTGCAGCTCTGGGGATTGCTGGTGAGGTGGAAAAGCAGGGCTGGCCAAGCCCTCCCAAATTAACTGCACAACACCTTGAGCAGCCATGGGATTCAACAGTGCCAGAACACACGGGCTGGGGCCTGGCTGCCATGGCAGGGACACAGCACAGGGCAGGGACAGAGCACAGGGCAGGGAGAGCACAGGGCCAGGGACAGAGCACAGGGCAGGGAGAGCACAGGACAGGGACAGAGCACAGGGCAGGGACACAGCACAGGGCAGGGAGAGCACAGGACAGGGACAGAGCACAGGGCAGGGACACAGCACAGGGCAGGGAGAGCACAGGACAGGGACAGAGCACAGGGCAGGGACACAGCACAGGGCAGGGACAGAGCACAGGGCAGGGACACTGCACAGGGCAGGGACACAGCACAGGGTAGGGAGAGCACAGGACAGGGAGAGCACAGGGCAGGGACAGAGCACAGGACAAGGACAGAGCACAGGGCAGGGACAGAGCACAGGACAGGGACACAGCACAGGGCAGGGACATAGCACAGGGCAGGGACACAGCACAGGGCAGCCTTTGGTGGTGCTCTCCTGGGAACTGGGGCCTGACTCACACCCACCCTGCCGTGAATGAATGTTCATTTTTCCAGAATGTGCTTTCTGCACAGAGGCCCACATGGAACAGTTAAGATCTTTAAGAACTCTGTTCTTCTCAGGCTGATTATGAGTTGGTGTAAATTCCTGCTGCATTAAGATGTCGCAGATTTTTATTAAGTACACTTGTGTCACCATGTAGTAAGGCCCTGTTAAAATGCTTTGAGTTGGCCAGTCTTTGTGCCTTTAAGGAGGGCATGGATTGCTCATTTTGAATGAGTTTTTGAAAATAATGAGAAAATAGAATGTATGTGAAGGCCCTACAGAAGTATGGTACATCTGTTTCAAAGCACCAAAGTGCAGACTGTGTCCCTAAAACAATTGTGGCATCTGTAACTCTTTCCATTCTGACTGTGCAGAAGAAAAATTTGCCAAAATAGCCATTGTGGCAAAACCTCCAAGAAGTCTCTTTTCCAGCTGTGAAGCCATTTGGGCTTTGCCAAGCCAGGGTGGCAGAGCTGCAGAGGCCCCTCTGATGGGAGGGTGGCCGCACACCCAAAGAGCAGCTTGTGAGGGTTTGATGTCTGCCAGGCACTGCAGGGAACACTCACCAGGAGAGCACAGTGCTGGTACAAAGGAGGGCACTGAACACGGGGAAACAAGGAAGGAACTGGCTGCTGTCCTCTCCCCTGGCCAGCTAGAGACAAGACACCAGGGCCTGACAGACACAACTGCTCCTGCAGAGCTGCCAGGTGAGGAAGGTAAAAGTGACCGAGCTCCATCTGTGCCATAAAACTGGAGACAGGAAAATTGGCAAAATGTTTCAGAAAGGCAAAATAGATACACGTGCATCTCTTTGATCCTATCAGAGCTCTGGCCACGGTTTCTGCATTACTGTGACTTAGAATATAAAGAAAATTCCCCAAACCAAGGTCCAAGTGCTTCAAGCTGTCTCAGTTCACTGCCCAGGCAAATACTTCTCTTGTGGAACACTCCAAAAAATAATGAGAGTTTTGAAAAGAAGTGTTCCTCAATACTGACTGTCCAACATGTGAACTAGCCAAACTGGTTAAAGCTTAATTAAAAAGTGCCAGAGTGACTAAATTCTTTTCTAAGTGCAGCTGCAGAACTTTAGCTGTGGGCATATTTTAGACTTTAATTAGTAACACTTGCACTAGACGACCAAAATCTTTCATGAATGCAGCTGCAATCAATTAATATCAGTTAGGCATTTCTGTAGGCAATACAAGGGTTCCTGAAAACTGTTTTGATGCCCACCTAGATTAAATAAAAATAAAATACTTCCATGCAACAGACTACAAAACCAGAGATAACTACAAAATGTCTTTATTGAAAAAAGCAGATTATAGCATCTAAGGTTAAATGAAACTTCTGACTTTAATATTAAATAACTTAAGATGATAGCAAGTAGCTTCTTCTTTAGATAAATAAATCTACATTTCCCAATTTTTTTCTTCAACAATCAAGGGAATCAAACACTGAAACACAAAACCACAAGTAATTCTAAAGACTAAAAGACAGAAGCACATGGAAAGGTTTTACAAGGATATATATATACAAAAATAGTTAACTAATGTATATTTTCAGCATGTAAACTAGTTACATGATATACAAACTGGGAATTCATATATTTCCTACAAAATAAAAATCAATGTTGGTCCAAGTTCTTGGAAGAAAACTATATTCTTTTAAAGAAAATGAAAATATTTTTTAAATGAAAACTTAATTTAAGTCAAATTATATACTCTAGTTACGGCATTAGTTACAGGATGAATCACAAACTTTTAAACTTTTCTTGAAACACAAGAAAGCAGCTTTTGTTTCCTTTAGAGCTTTGGTTTACTTTACTACTCTGGAATTTCTGGTCTTAAAGAGTTCCTCTAACCATGTTCTCCTTTTGAAGCTCCACCTTACAAAATATATACACACACGTGCACACAAGTAAAAGGAAAAAAGAAACCCAAACAAACACCTCTCTGTAAGCTCAATTCTCTGAGTGCATTATGTTTTCAAATGATTATTTTGGTCCTTTCTTTGGAACATGTCCTCCCATGGACGAGGGACCCTGCAGTGCCCACAGCAGCTTGAGCTGGGGGGGCTTGGGAAGATTCCCTTCCTACATGGGAAGGAGCCTGATACAAATGAGAACAGATTGTTATTGCTGTAACTTCATGGAAATATTTTGAAAGTACAGTAAAGGCTTCTGAAGAACAATTGTTGCACAGTAAGATGAACTTAGGAAGTTTTCATCTGTGTTGAACTGATTTAACATAAGAATATTCTGTAAGAAAATCATTAAAATGAGATTTCTCATTTACATAATTCCCCAGGCAGGAGGGAAAATGTGCAGAAACTGTCAATAGCACTAAAGAGTACAGCATATCATTATTTTAGGGTTTTTGAAACCAAACCTGGCAAATCTCACTCAAGACCCAGTTTTTATAGTAAATGCTGGAAAAGCAAAGCTGTACTTGATAATACAGTAATGGAATGCATCTGTCTATAGAAAATACTAAAACAACAACTGCTGCTTTCTGGTTTTAAACAAATTGCTTATTCTGTATTGACATATTACCTTTCAGAATTTTTACCATGATGACACTTAACAGATCAGAACTGCACAGAACTACAAGAGGCTGAAAAATCAGCATGTGAAATGAAATTAAATATTCTGTTCTACAGGATGATTGTTTTGAAAAAAAAAAAACAACAAAGAAATGGTGTGGTATGTACATGTTTGAAAATGTGCTGGCCCTTGGAAAGATGTTGGAAATTTAAACCTGCCCCTGATGGATGCAAGTGTCCAGGAAGGTGCTGGCTGAGCACTGGGCTGATTGCCAGAACAAGTCACCTCCAGCTCTGTCCACTGTCACTATGGAGGTTGTGCTTCTCTACTGGTAGAGCAAAGCATTTTTCCAGTTCAGCAAGTAACTGGTATTTGTCCCCAGGAACAGACCCAAACCTTCTCTATGTATTTTAATGATCTTTTCTTAATCTGGGTCCCTTAACATATATTGTAAAGACATGTAAGTGAAAATGCCTCAAAGCTAAATGTGGTCCAAAGCACCCTCCCACAATGGAAAAAACATTCCATTGCAGCTGATGCTGAAAGTTTATCCTGAAGCTCTGGCACCCTCCACGTTTGTAATAACCTGAAGGAATTGACCTTGTCATACAATCCAGTTTAAGACATTTTTTCCCCTTTCTCCAACATTTGCTGGCACATGTAGTTCCAGTTCCTCCTGAGGCTGAGCTGCTGACCCTGGGCACAGAGGGTGTGTCTGCAAATGCAGACAGAAATGCATGTGCACTCCTGGCCTCTCATTTGCAGGCCAGGCCTCTTGGACCACAGTGCAGAAATGGGGCACTGATTGCACTGCAGTTCCTTCAAATCCTGGCATTCACATTAAACATGTGAATTATAAACTGATACATATTAACTACAAAATGGAGCCTTCAGTAGGACAGGTTAATCTAGGCCAATGGAAGTCTGGCAGAAGTTCAGGAAAGCATCCCTTTTGTTCCTTACAGAAAAAATGGTTCTCAGGAATTTTTCCTGTTCCCCTGCCCCCACCTTTCCCCATAAGGAAATTCCAGACTATCAAAAAGTTCTGTTAAGGGAGTTAATTATTCCACTTAGGAATTAGTGGCTATTGGATGCTCTTTGTGCTTTTCAAGAGCACCACAAATGGCTTTCAAAAAGTCAATGGAGCATAAGAAACTAAACTGCAATGGTGTTGCCAAATAAGTCATCCCATCAGTCTGCATGCTGAATTTAACATGGGATCATTTCCGAATGGATCAGGCAGATTCTCAAGTGCTGAGAACTGGCATGGAAATGTCCCAATTTACACATGCCAAGAATCCAGTCTGGTATTTCTACTTCCTCTGGAGCTGAAGAATTTTATTTTATTGTAACTTTGAATACTGTTAAAGACAGCAATGATAAATTGCGGCTTCAGGAAGGCTGGGTCAATTCTCATGAGAATGCAAGGAATTTTTTTGACATACAGATGTGTGATTTGCATGTAAAACATCAACACATGGTAGAAAACAAACCATAAAAAAAGATTCATCTAACTTCCTATATGGAAGACATATATTTCTCCCCAGAGGTCTGAGGGTACTGTAAAAGCTTATGCAAAACATGAAAGTGTGTACATTGTATGTACAGCTAATACTTGTTGTAAACACTGATGTTTCATGGTCTGACTCTCTAAATTACTGTTCCTGCCATGCTGCACTTTGTTTTCCAATGAAGACAATCACCATAATCAGTTCAAAACTAATCTCGAAAAGAACACAAAGCTGAAAAGGTAATACCAAACCACCGTGCCTCTCTTTAATAATGTCTCAACATACAATCATGAAGCAGTTGGTAACAAATGAAGTCTTGGATAAAACAAGCAGTATAAAGACAAGTGTACTTTTGCATAGAACCCTACTGAACAAAAAACAGGTTTGAAAGATGAATTCTTTAGTAAGTGCCAAATGGTCCAGTTGATAGGAATGCATTTTGAAGCCATGGCTACACAGCCAGCAGTTACAGAGGGCTGCAACTGCTGACCCTGCACATGCCAATCTTTTGGATACAATCCTCTGTACCATGGGTTTTACATCAGCTGCTTGCTGTATTTCTTGAACAGGCTAAATAATTAGTCTTTGGATGACTGTGGGACCCTGTAGGATGGAGAGCTGGCCTGACACTTCTTTACACAACACCCTTCTTTAACCTCACTGAAAACTGCCCTGGCTAAAACACCTGCTTGCTGCCTATTCCCTACTTCTGGAATCTAAGTATTCTCTAAGACCAGAATTCAACAAAACTAGCTAAAATGCTAGCATTTATCTTATCATGCTTGCTGCAATATGATAAGGTGCTAACTTTTGGAAAGTAATTCTACACTCCTTACTTGGGTGAAATCTCCACTGAAGGAAGTGAGTAGGGAGTGCAGAACAGCCCTTTGTACCATTGTTTTTAGAAATGCTGCCATTTACAGTTACAGTTAAGTGGTGAACTATTTATTCAAGTAGCCGGTGTCTCAGTGAAAATGTCTAGATAAAAGAATGCATATGTACAAGATCAGAAAAGGACCCCTCACCTCTGATTCAAAAAATAAATAGCTCGTTTAGATGGTTATTACCGGAACCTCATCTTTAAAGGAACACGAAATTAATTTTTACATTTTTGTCTTCTCTTTCAAACGGCTTATGGATCATGGAAATGTCTTTCAGAGTTCTGTGACATGCATGGGGTAGCTGGGAGGTGGATGTGATGGCAGTTTGATATTAAGGCGCCTGATATGACAGCTGTGGCAGAGCAAGTGGCCCTCTAAGGGGTAACAACGATGGCCTTCCTCATCATTGAGCTGCAAGCCACAGTCCTAAAAGAAAGAGAGACATCCCAAATCAGTGAGTGACTGAGGCAGGGCTGTGACAGCACTGCTGGTCTGTCCTGCATGGCCCCAAGAGCTCCATCCCCACCTCCCAAGCCAGCAGCCTCCACAGCTTCTGGGAGGTGCACCCTGACATCTCACACTGACACTACTGAAATCCAACACGACAGGTTATAGCAGTGCCCAGCCTTTTTTTCCACCACTGTTTCCCATTCTGGTCTCTTCTCCATCTAGAAAATGGTGATGCAAATCGAAAGCCTAAAAGCAGGCCAGCAGCCTGACAAATACAACCTGGAAGAGGCTCAAACAGAGAAGGAGCTCATTCTGTAGAAAGGCAGCAATCAAGATGTGGGGGAGCATAAGTAGAGAATGAGGGGAGGGGACTCCTTACTGCTGGAGCAAGTCTACACTTTCTCTAATTTGGAATTAACTTAAAGACTTCAAGGCCAGTGGTTCACCTTTAGTGGAAATGCTGGTACCTCTGGGACTGACATGTGACTACAGAGAGAGACAGAGAAAACAGAAAAGCAACTACCAGTGATCCTGCCTGCTGACTTTTATGTTCACTGCAGTAGGGACCATCCTGATTTCCAGCTGCCATCACTGTAATTCTGACAGCATCTGGAAATTCTGATGGTATTTGGAAATCATTGAAGTTTGGTGCTCAGATTTAATGTTTCAAGTATGTTAAATACTTAGAAATTATTACTGTGATCAGTTCTCAGAAACCAGAGATTCTGAGTATATATATCTCTGTGTGTTATCTTAATAGAAAGAAAAAAAACCCAACAGAACAAACTGGGCATATGGGTGGTTTTAGTACTGAAAACAAATGCAAAGCTTTTCACTGGACACAAAGTATAATTTTTCAGCTTTCCTTCACAGCTCAAGTTTAAATCCTCAGATTTTACAATACTAAAATAAGACTGAAAATGGGTTTTTAAGTAAGCTTTAAAACTGGAGTTTAGTTTAGGGAGATCTTAATCCAAGTATCTGCAAAGGTTTTTTTTTTTTTTGTATTGCAACATATTATATAATGATTTTATAGCAATTTATACAAGATTTAAAATTAGAATTTACCAATTTCAGATGCCCTACATATGTGCCAAGTGTTTGTATCTTTTTCTCTCTCCAAAACTGAATTCCCTTTCTGCAAGGAAAGGCCTTGTCAGTGGATTCCAGTTTCAGAATGAGGCTTCAGTGATCTGAAAAGGGCTTCAACTCCTCCACAGAAGACAAGTGGTTGCACATGAAAGGGATGACACAGAAAAGCTGTAAAGTTTCCAACTTAACCACTGGCTGTGTGTGGCCATCAGGTGAGGATGACATCAACAGCAGAAGAGAAGTGGCTGCCTAAGTCATGGCAGCCTTTGCTAAAATCTTCACGTGCACACCTCAAAATACTGGCACTCACTTTTCCAGCAGCATTTGGGGACAGCAGTGGACAGAGAGCCTGATCTGAGAGCATCAGGCAGTAACCCACCCCTGCTGGCACACGGCTGACTCCTGATTTCTGTACATAAATGCACTCTGCCTTTCTGGGCAGATGTGGAGGCAGCTTGATTTGCCTCAAATGGGATGGAGAATGGGGAAATGAATAATGAAACAGAACAGAAAATAAACCCCCAGTGGGACATTCCAGCATAAAGTCAATAGCCTGAGAGCAGGGGAGGGAGCTGTCATCTTAGGTGAAGCCTGCACAAAGCAATAGGTGGGGGAAGGAGGAGGCAAGTTCAGCTCTCCAAAATACTGCGATTTCCTGTGCCAATTTCTCTTGAAAATTGCAGTAGAAATGGATGGAGTATCAGGTGTCTGTTGAAAGGAGATCGCTGAGTGGATGGGGTCTTCCTTACATTTAGGTGCAGAACATTTCAAGATACCCTGAATTTTGTTATTTTCTCTCTCAGTCAGAAGATTCTTGTAAAACCTTTGTGTAATAGTGCATGAAGGCAGCACTGCTGTATTGTTACCCCTGGTGCTAACAGGTAAGATCTGTGTGGATATTTGTGTGTTATGTCAGTGTCAAACCTATGGCAAAAGGGAAGTTTTTGGTTGATCCTAACTTAGTGAGTTTGTCTCCTGTCTCATGTTCGTGGATGAAGAACTAAGGATGAACTCAGGTCTCCTCTCTGAGGCAAGAGCACTAATTCCACAACTTCATCTGTGGCAATAAATGTTTAAATGTTCTGCACAGTAAGAAACTATTCCCCAGAAAGTGACAGAAAGTCAATGGTGTCCCTGTCAATTTCCTAGTAAAGAATCAATATTCACTCAGCATGGAAAAACCAGATCCCCTAGAAAGGCCTTCCAGTGTGACACCTTTCCTGCTCAGCCAGTGTAAATTCAATTCTCAGATCAGAGCCCTACAGACTGTACCTAGAGATGAGGAAAAACAGAACTGGCACGTAGTCTTTGCTCACTCCCCATCTGGAAGTATTAAGAAAACTCAACCCAACATACCAAGCTCAGCTTTGAAGTTAATATATTGAGGAAAAAACCCTCCAAAACTAATTTGGTACTGGAGATGGCAGCACCACTTCCAACCCAGGCAGTATTCACCCCTTTGTCTTCCTCCAGGAGCTCTGGGGCAGAGCCCTACCTGCCCAGCTGTGCAAGAGACAGCAAGTGCAGCCCATGGGGTGAGTCAGGGTCCCCCCAAAGCAGAGCAGGTCCTCCCGAGATAGAGCAGGTCCCCCCCAAGGCAGAGCAGGTCCCCCAAAGGCAGAGCAGGTCCCCCCCAAGGCAGAGCAGGTCCCCCCAAGGCAGAGCCTCCCCCGGGGCCGATCCCGGGCTCACCTCGCAGTGGTAACACTCCACGTGGTAATCCTTGTCCATGGACACCACCCGGATGGTCTCCTCGGAGCCCTGGCGGGGAGCAGAGGAAGTGACAGTGGTGTCTAAAAGCATTTTGTGTCTGCCCGCAGTGCACGGCCCCTCGCTCTGCAGAGCTGTTCCCTGCGGGATCCCCCCTTCCCCCACGCAGCCCAGCTGTGTGACCACTGCAGCTCCCTGGGACATGGCACTGCACCACTCCCGAGCTGTGCAGCAGCAGCCTGGGTGTCTGGCACATCTAAACTGCAGAGCTCATTTGGGAAGTGTAGCCAAAACCTCATCCTCAAGGAACAAATCAGCCTTGAAATCAAGAAATCTTCCAAGGGCACCCAGGATCTGAACAAATTACCAGTCATTGGGTAACTTTTCCTTGTATACATCCTGCTCTGTTTTCCAGGACTTGCATTCCTCTCAAACCATCTGCTGCACAGCTCTTTTGCACATGCACATGTCACTGTGTCCCCACAGGGACTGACATACCAGTCTGGCAGGTAAATTTATGCACAGGCCGAACCTCAGGTGAGGGTGGGTGTAGCAGAGTTGTGCAATTCCTGGCTGAGCCCCAGGCCCTCCAGAGCAGCCAATACCCTTCTAGTAACCTCACAGGCTCTTTTCCTGATCCACTCTGAAGACAGAGCTCATTAAATTGGTTGCCTTGCATTGTTTCCAGTTCCAGGCGTGGTTAGAGCACCAGATATGATGTGGACTATGTCTGAGAGAAGTTGTGGGCAAGTTAGCACCTGCACTGCTAGACTTGAACTAACCTAAGAAATCTCCCTGGGAAAGAATATGGAGTGTGTCCTGCTAGGCATCAGGTGAGTCAGCACTACGACTGCCTTTTATTTCTTTTTCTTTCTTTCTTGAAAAGAAAAACATAATTTTTAAGACCCCAATTCAGTGACATTTACATAGAGAAATTTACATTTCTCCTCACAACCCATCAGGACAAGCAGTTCTGGTTCAGCCTTTATAGGGTTTTTTGGTTATGTAAGACTTGGCCAATTAACAGAAATACTAATGACAAATGAGAGTAATGTGCAGAGTGATGGGGGTGGGCACGTGAGAGGCTCTAGCATCAGGCTTTACTGGGGCACAGCAGCTTACAGGAGGGAAGCTCTGGCTCTGTAAACATGACTGGAGGAAAAGCAGGGAGATGCTGAGGCCCTTGTTTACAAATGAGCTGGTCAGTGACCTCAGCAAAGACAGCTCAGAGGGTCCTGCACCCACCAGAGCACAAGGGAGCCCCACTCTGGGCTACTTGTGCCAATAACACTGTCAGAACAGGCTGAACTTGCAAGCAGCTTGTTCCATTTTTGTTGCTGTCTTTTCAACACCTTTAAGAACTTTCATTCCATGTCCATGACCTAAGGACAACAGACTGTGTGGCCTTCTCACAGGGTCAGGGTAACCATCAGATCCTTTTCAAGGGCTTTACTCCTCGAGTTGTTTTTGGAGTCCCAGTCAGTGTTTTCAATTAAATGAGGTTTCTAACAGATTAATGAAGACCTGGAAAGCACCCTGAAGATATAAAAGTACTATGCTGTAGAAGTAGTATGACTATTACAACCTCTGGGAATGTTTGGGAGTGACTTTGCTGCTGAACTGTGTTTAATTTAGTATCTAACATAGTACAGATTCTGGGAGAGGAAGGAAAAGCCTTTAGTGTGTTTTTAGAAAATGCCCATATGCCAAGAGCTGTTTTCCCTAAGAGTCAGTGCATGTTGACACCTACCTGTGCTGGGAGGATCGGCTGGTTACAGGAAGCACATTTTGGTGCAAAAACCCTAGGGTGCAAAAAGAAAGTGTCCCAATCACATTGAAAACATCTTCAAAAAGTAGAGCTAAGAGAGCCATTCTAATCATGACTTGTTTTTAGGAAAATGGAGATCCACAGGATTTGAAACGTCGCTAATTTTACATGATATTGAATGAAAAGAAGGTTTGGGAAAGGCTGATCTACTCCAACCTTATTGTTTAGGTCTGCCTGACCTTGAGGCATAGTGAATCCACCCCTCTTCCTGTACATGCCATTTTTCTTTGCTTCCTTTATTTATAAAACCATTCAAATTCCAGAGCCCTGATGCTTGACTACAAGGCAGCTCCTGACTTAGGGACTGTCACTCTGACATCAGAAAGACATAACCATGCCTAACAGGAGAGGGGCTGATGGTGGCCAGAATCTACCAGCTAAATACACAGATGGGTTTATGGTCCACAGCTGCATTTTGTGACAGTCACTGGGCCAGCACTCCCTGTGTCCTTGTAACACAGACAGATTGGCACCAGTAGGGTTGAATTCAGGGTGATTGACTCCTGCTGCATAAGTGAGTTATTGGTTAACTGGAGCTAAGAGCAGGATACCGTTGCCTTTGAGTGGAATCAGGAAGGAGTCCAAAAGCAATCTCTTCAACTCTACCTTTTGTCAGGTAAGGCTCAAATTGTTCTAACACTAACTGTTAATTACATGTCTTCTGTCTCAGTTAACAAAACTTACACCCATGTCAAGCACTGCCAGAACCTCTGCTCTTGAAACTGCCAGCAGAACCTACCAACACTTGCAGAAGTGGCCTGGTAAAATTAGTGTTGGTAGTCGTGAAAGAAGTAGAGAACAGCCAAGAAATACATCCTCTGACACAATTTGATTTTCAGCCTCACTTGGCCACTGTATGCCATACTGGGCCCATGAAGCACTACTTAACAAACCTTAAAATACTTAAATGCAATACATGAAAGAAGCAGTTGAGGGACATCTGAACAAATAGGAGTGACCTTTTTACCTATCACAAGCCTTATAACTACATCAATGATTTAACTAGTGTAATTTTTCTGAGCAGGCAGTGGATTTGTGTACTCACGTGTGGTAGTCTTTGACACAGTAAATATTGTTTTCCACATCTACAGTGAAGGGGACTCCATCCAAACACTCGTTGCACACCACGCAGCGGAAGCAGCCAGGATGGTAGGACTTTCCAAGGGCCTGTAAGATCTTATGAGGCAAACAACAAAGTAAGTGCATGCATGATTACATGAGATATTCTCTCCCCATAAATTGCTGTGTCTCTCTCATTCTTAATAATGACAGTGAGAAAAGCACTTCAGGATGAAATTACCACTCTGCAGATCTGTCAGCAAGGAGCCTCTTAAAACAATCAACTGGCTTATTTAAGTGGGTTTCAATATGCTCCCAACGAAGAGCAAGAACTGAAAAGCAGCTAAGCCCATCAGCTTTACCTCTGCAGGGCTAGGACTGCCAATGGGAATTAAAAATGGCTTCACTACTTCTGGGGAAATCCCAAATACAAGTTACTGGGATACAGAGTTATTTTACAAAACTTAACAGGCTGTGACAGACTGAATCTGAGCTGGTCATTAATCAAAAAGTTAAATAACAAAACAAGCAAATAAAGAGGTTCCTCTTTATTAACTAAAGATCCTAATCTCCCAGTTACTGACTGGTTATGACTCAGTCATAGGGGCCCACTGGTTTCTGATAAAATTCCATCACTATCCATCTGTTTGGATACTGATCCATGTACCTGCCCAGGCTTTTCCCATGCTGACCTTCCCTACTGCATTTTAAAGGTTTCAAGCAAAGATCTGATGCAGTCTTGGCTGCACTGCTACAGAACAGATCCTCCACTCCTGACATTCCTGTATGTAACAGTCAGTGTGGTACTGGAACATCAAGGAGGATGCTGCAAACCCATGAACAAGCCCCTGGCAAGAGGGAGACACAGTTATCACTTTCAGGCAGCTCTCAACAGGTTATATGACCAGTTCCATATATTTTGGGTGTAAGAAGTATCTTTGGAAGGTAATTTCAAAATTTCAGCTGCTAGCAGTGCTCAGCTTGGAGCTGCTGGGAAGCTTGAGATGAAAATCTACATAGACCAAGCTCCATGTCTCTGTAAGTGATGCTATGAATAAAGATCAAACCAAGAGGAAACAAGCACAGAAAAAAAGAGGACAATTTGTTTTAACTTTTTTTCCCTCTCTGATGAAGTTCTGTAGTTCAGTGAGTGGGATCAGACTCTGTTTGACTGGTAAGGCCATTCCAAGCTAGAACCAATGAATGGTCCCTGTACTGGGCTTGGTGCTGCTGCAGGAGCAAATTGTGGTGCCAGCCTGGCACAGCTGGTGCAGCCACAGGCACTGAGCACAGGGCAGATCCTCACCCAGCTCTGCCCTGCACAGCCCCTGCCCAGCCCTGCACAGCCCCTGCCCAGCCCTGCACAGCCCCTGCACAGCCCCTGCACTGCCCGAGCTCTGCCCCAGGCCAGCACACGGCAGGGCTGGGCTGCACTCCCATGCAAAACCCTCTGGAATTAGCCAAATAGGAGCGTTTGAGGAATGCTGAATTCCTGGAGCTCCCAGAGCTGTTTCCTTTTGTCAGAGCACACTTGCTGATGGGAGAGAGGCAGACAAGCACCTGCCAAGCTTCCAGCTACTGAGCTCCACCAGTGAGATATTATGGACTCTTGCCTGGGATTCTGCAATTAAGGGCCAGCTCAAAGCATGCAAGTCAGGATACCCCTCCCCCTCCCAGCATGACACAACTCTAGAAATTTGCTGTTGGGCTAAAACGAACAATATCCTTGTCCAACCAGTGGTGCCAGGATATGAGCCAGAATCCTCATTAGTGAATGAGGATTCTCTGTTCCAGCTCCGACTGAACCTCCGTGTGTGCAACACAACAGCTACTTCTCTTAAGCACACTGAGGTTCATGCACACTTTAAAGCAAGAGGAAAATAGATACACTACAGGATCTGCCCTTCTTCATTGTGCAAACCACTTCATTGTGTTTGGGAATTTCTGCTTAGGAAGAGCACACAAAACTCTTCCTACTTTCACCCACTGAAATGATGCCAGTAGTATCTGGCCAACCCAAAGCCCTTTGATTTTTTTTTTTATTACAAAAGTAACTCTGACTATTGGCTTCCTGCAAATCCCAGTGGCAATAATACATTTTAAATGACGTGGAACAAGCAACAGAGGGTAAACAAAGCAGGTCACAGAGCAGGTGACAAAGCTCAGGATTATTGATACTGTCCCTCTCTGCTCTATCCCAGTTTCCACACACTACTCAGCTCTTGTTATCTGCTGTCTTACAGGGCACATCCACTGTATTCCTTTACCATATTCTCATATGAAGTTGTGCTGTACTTTCCCCCTTTAGTATTAAAATTCTATTTTATTTTAACTCACAAATGACAGAATAACAGCCTTCCATATTCCTAAGTAGCAAAGAAGCCCAACTTTCTGTACTTAATAGTAGTAATAGAGCATGAAGGTATTTTTATTTACTACCTCAGTTTCAAAAACTATACTGACAGCAGTGAAGCCACAATACCAGCCTGGGTAGGGAAAGCAGATGTCTCACAGTGCACCTCCCAAGTTACCCGTCATTAGGAGTTTAGGTCTCTTACCATTTCCATTATGAGGTGTCCACAAACAAAGCACTTGTCTGCTGTTTGCTGAAAACCTGAATACTGTTAAAATGACAGAAAAGAAAGGATCATTAGAAGGCACTCCTCTAGGAGAAACAGAAATACCTTTTAGGTGAAGGCTGAGCTATTTCCCAGCCTATGCTGTGTATGACACAGGTTTGGGAGACAGTGATTCAGAAGGCTTCGCTCGGCTCTTGCAGCACGTTCAGGTGCCAGTTTGGCCTTCTGATCCACTGCAATATTTCCACTGAGATTCTCAAAGTAACAGTATTATTGTAGGATTGATTTTCTATTTTTAAAGTCTATATGGAAAGTTTTTGTTTGATGCGCAGAAATTAGCTTGAATTGACTCTTTTGGTGGTTGTTTTAAATAACAGAGGACTCACCTCCCAAATCCAGCTCAAATTAGTGACCTCAGAGTTTGGACCTACATTTCACTCAGTGCTATTTGCAAGCTAGAAAAATGAAGACAGGCCCAAGAAGGATTTAGCTGCCTTAGATACCAAGCCTTCCAGCCAGGGAAGAATCCAGCAGTGCACTCACAGGAGCCTGGGCTCACTGCACAGTAAGGGCAGCAGTAAGGTACCTCAGAATGATGGTCAGTGCCAAGGGCATGGCTCTGGGGAGATGCTTTGCCTGCTTGGGACCAAAGCTCTGTGTTCCCTGCCTGAATGGTCCTGCCTTAACTTTGTGCTCTTGTCCCCAAAGCAGATGCTGTTTCAGATGCCAAAGTCTGCTTTTAGCCCTCTGTTTCGAAGTACAGAAAAACCATTCAGGTTATCAGACTGACCTACCAAACCACAGCCTACAAACAAGAGACATCTTCCTGAGGAACTCCAGCCATGTACATTTGAAACTGGTGTTTGCAGGGGCTGAACTTTCCCCTCACCCTTTGCAGCCCCATCTCAGCTGAGAGCTGTGTGTGCACCATCCTGTCAGGGGGAAGGGGTGCCCACCTACCTGGGGGGGTTGCACAGTGATGCTCCTCTAGCAGAGCACATTTTGTGCTGTAGTTGCACAGCATAAAAGACGAGGAAGGGGAGGATGAATGTAAACCAGACTCTTCTCCCAGAACACAGGTTAATTGGCTCAGGCACCTAATGCATCCTCTGAGCCCCAACAGAGTGTGTATCTTGCTCCATTCCCCCCTGGTTTAGTGGGGATTAACTGCTCCCTCACGACAAAAGCCTGTGGTTCCCTGCCTGGAGCTGCCATATGTTTTCCTTTTTATTGGAGTGAGGGGATTACATGTTATGTTGGATCAATAGGTTGGAGACAAAATTATTGTTGCTGTGCAACAAAGTGATTATGAAGGGAAAGGTCTCGTAGACACTTTGATGGGCCCAGAAGTCAGTAAATGATATAGCAGCTGTCACAGCCCAAAATTTACTATGCCCTAAGAAACACAGCTCATGCAGTCATAAGGAACTTTGAAACTTCCCTAGAAGAGATCAGGGGGCAGAGGAACAAATACAGAGGCAGGCAGTCCTAGCTGGCTATTTCTGCAAGATACTACTTATATTGGTTTTTCTTTCTTCTTACTGATGCAGAAAAGAGGTCTCACTGCTTGGGAAGTTTCTTGGCTGCCCCGTGGCTAAGTAACCCTCTGGCTAGACTGCTTCCTAGGGCTGGGAACTGCAGGCTTACTGGAAACAGGTGGGCAGGTCCCAGTGACACAGACAGCAGAGGATTAACAACAGCACAAACCCAGCTAATTCTAAAATCCTGCTGGAATGAATTTACCAGTACCATCTGGCTGTCATTTGATAAGGAATGCAAAGGAGCATTCACCCAGGTATTGATTAAGAGGGGACGTTATTCCCCAGGAAGAGAATGGCATAGTGGTCAGATTAATGGCATTTATTGCTAACTAGATTTTCATAAATTATACTGTTTGTCAGAAAGAAAAGATTTGCTGACACAAAATCACTCTTTATATAACTAGCCCTATTAAATTAAAACCATGATTTGTTTTTAACAAGAGAATTGCTATTAGTCAAACACATCCAGAACTGGATTACCCCATTAAGAAGACTTTGCAAAATGGCAGTAAGTCTAACAGCAGTGACAAAATATTTCACGGGCTCAGGGAGCTGTCCTTTACCACTACACTCTTCCCTCTCCTGGCCACAGAGTCAATCCCAGACAGACTGAAGGCCTGGTTCAGTGACATCAGGGTTTTGGATCCAGGTCTGCTTATATTTTAAATCTATTTGAACTGGAAAAGAATAACAGCCTGAGAGCCCAGCAGCACTGTTTTCGACAGGATGGCAATACTGTGGGCACTGCTGCTAAAAGTAATAAATTACTTTCTCAACATTTCTGGAGCTTGCTGTAAACTGTTTCTTTGCACTGTTTGATCCTGATTTGGTGTGTTCAAACAGGGCTACTGTACTAAGCTTTGAATTTTAGAGGTAGAATTTAAAAGTCTTAAAACACTAATTAAAATTGTCAACATCTGTCTTTGAAGCAGTCGATTATTAACAACCTTCCCAGATCCCGTGTGTGCAGTGGGAGAGGTGTTGTGACTTGCTCCAGACTGCAGACAAGGCAGAACTGCCTCTTTATTGTCTGTCAGCACACCAAGAGCCTCCCAGGGTGGGCTCCCAGCATGGCTGGCAGGGAGAGGCACCCAGAGCTTGTGAGCAGGAAAGAGAGAGGATGTTCCACTGCACACACTTGGAGCCTTTCTTAATAGTGACAGAGCAGGAGGAGTGAAGAGAGCCTTTGAGCACACCAGCCCCACTCCCAGTCATGTAAAACAGGCTGAGGTGAAGCAGTGCAGTGACACAGAATGACAGGCAAGACCCTCATCATCATCATCTCAGCTCTGGTTCCTGCTCCCCTGGTATTCATAGGCACAATTTCATTCAGGATTTAAGGAGTGTGGGCTCAATTCTAGCCTTACTCTAGAAGGGTTCCCTCTGTGCCAGGTCCTTGAAAAAAAGGATTTTGTTGGCAGAGCAGTAAAGTGATGTAAATGCAGACCAATCTCAGTCTGGATGGAAACAGTCCGAAGTTTATGGACACTCTGTATCCACAACAAATGGGAAGCATAATTTTGAACTCTCCCTAATATTCATTACAGATACTCCTTAAGCATGTATAAAAACACTCAGAGAAGTTGTTATTGAAAGACTAGCTCTGAAATTCAAAGCTGAAAATGAAGTGTTACCCTTTACTATCCCTTCTGTCACTCAGGAGTAGAATGCTGGATACACCAGGATGCAAAGAAAACAAAGTGCAAGTTGAAGAGCTGGCATATAATTTTTCCTGATTTCTCAGTCTGGTCTCAACTGTTTTCTCCCTTATTTACCTTGTCATTGTCTTCTCTACCAGGATAATAAAATCTCATTTTATATGCACAAATCAAGACTTTGTAATTCAGCTCCTCAATGACACTTACATAAAATAAGACTCTGGGAAACGAAATAAACCTTGAGAAATATGTTAATTATGTTAGAATAGAAGAGTAAAAGTAAAGTAGAAGACTTGGCTGGCTGAACTTTTCTTTTGTTTGCTGTCCAATATACTTTGATTATCAAACAGGAGAAAAAAAAATCTCTAATGATCCTGTCCAAGAGTCTTTGTTCAATGTAAGAGGAAAACAAGACCCCTTCTGTCCTGAATATTTAGGCCTGTTAGTATCCTCCTGTGATAATCTTGGGATTTATAACTCTTCTCTCTAATATGCAATATATCTAAAAGAAATTAACAATGAATTTTGAGCATATCATGAACAATTATGCATGGAGGATAATCCCACCAAGGAGATATAATTTCTCCTGCCTGTTCTCAGTCCTGTAGCAAATCTTGGTTGTCCAACTTTTAAAGTTTGATGTTCCCATCATGATTTTCGAAAGAAAAACATTCAGAAAATAGTGTGCCTGAAAAAGGCTTCAGGACCCAAACCTTCTACCTTAGGCAATGTCAGGCCTTTGAAAAGACAAGTCACTGCTCCTCCCTCACATGCCTGACCGTGCCCAAGGAGGGGCTGCTGCTCTTCCCTGCTGTTATGCACTCAACAAAACAAAACCTTCCTCCTGGAAACAGACCCTGGAATCTCATTCAGGCCCATTTGCTTCTTTGATGAGGATGTTCAAAACCTGCTGAAGGTTTGTGCAAGCAGAGCCAGTGGGTTACATTTCAGTGGGTGTGGCAGCTGCTGCCCCGGTAATGGTATGAAGCTGTAAAATCTCCAATTCACTGCTGCAGCACTGCAAAGTCACCGAACGGGGCTGCTCAGCCTAGGCTTGAGATTCCTGCTCTTTTAGGCTTTAAGAGCTTTTGAGCGGGATGATAAGGAGTTTTTGCCAAAATGCTTCAGGCATTTAATTCTGAAAACTAATTTCTGAATTGGGTGCTATGCTAATAATGTATTCCAACCCCAGGCTGCCTGTAATCCCTCACAGTCTCTCTGCTCCTTGGTTTCCCATTAGCAGAGCATCTGTCTTCTCACTGCTGTATTGTTTGCTCTCTGCATGGGACCCTTACTACATGGGACACAACAATGTAAGAAATTCATGGGATCGCGTTAAGAGAGGGAGCAAATATCAAATTTGGTTTCATGCAGATGGGGTTTTGTTGTTGTTTTTTTAGACACATATTGAAATGCAGTGATTAAAATGAACTGGACAAAATGGGGCCTTCTCAGGCTCAAAGATAAAGGAGCCTCGTGGCAGGTGACAGATTAACTAATGGAAAATAGTCCAGAACTTTACTCTTCATCCTGCTGAAACCCTTTCATATATCCTGTTGCTTCACTCTGTCTTGCTCTCTGTGAGGAAACACTACACAGCAGTTTGCCTTCTTGCTTCTCTCTTTCCACTTTGTTATGTTTGAAGGACAAGGACAGGGCAAGGAGGGACTCCACACTCAGCACAGAGGTACCAGGTGGTCTGGCCATGCACAAAACTCTGCCAGGAATTCAGCTGAGCCTGAACCCTGCCTCTCCAGTCAGACATTTTATATCCCTGAGAAGAGACCAGCCATTTACATCCTACAGGACCCACAGAAACCCTGGGTGAGCACTCACCAAGGCTGCTTGCTGGGTGATTAATTAGGAGCCACTAATGATTTTCTTACCTAGATCTTCCTTAAACAAACTCCTGTGGGAGCTTCACAGTGACGATGATCAAGAAAAAAGGCTGAATCAACAGCTGTAACTCTGCATCGTATTACAGAGCCCAACATTTACTGACTTGATTGCCACTGTAAAACACTTCACACTGCACAGGGCCATACTCTGCTGCAGGTTGTTTACTGTCACTGTTACCATCTGCTGCATGCACTGAAAGAAACTGTTTACACAAGAACCTATCTTCCTGGAAAAAAATTATCTGGATTTTATTCAAAACAGTTGTTGAGAGATTTCAATTCAGAACATATGAGCAGCTAATACCAATGTTTATTAGCAAAGTGGAAACATGCCACTTTCTCACATGGGCCTTTTTCTAACCCTCCCATAGAAAAAATTAATGCTGTCTGCTTACAAGTGTTTGGCAGGAGTTAAGACATAATTAGAAAGAGCTCTAGTTCTTTTAAGTGTGCTTCAGTTATTGTAATTTACTTTTCAATGTAATATTAAGAAAAATGGATAGTCTGACTATTTGGATCACCATCTCAAGAGGAAACAGGGGAGTGATTATCTGGCATGAAACCAACTGGACTTCCTAACAGGCACTTCCAACATTCCACCAGCAAATGTAACACACAGGATAGTTACACAGGGTAGTCAGTAATAATACATCTCAGAAAAACCTGTCCTTGCCTTTCCTTGTCTCCTCTGCCGTGTCCCACAGAGTGATTCCTGTGACTCATTCAACAATCTGCAACCCAGCTCAGGAAATGCTGAGTGCCCTAATAGTGAATACAGATCTTACTGACACTGAAATCTCATCTCATTATGTTTATCTGCATTATCACCAGGGCCTAGGTACCACCTGTGTATTGATCTTTTATAAACCTGAGATGTCTCAGGACTCCAGCTGGTTTCCTCCTGTGGCCCCAGTGTTGTCCAGATGTGTCCTGCACATGGTGCTCACAGCCTTCACCCTCAGCTTCTCTCACTGTTTATGGGCCCCAGCTTTAAAACTTTGTCCTCTGGGGTGAATCCCTGGGAGAAAACCCAGATGCCCCCCTGAAGACAAGGGGACTTCTGCCACCAGCTTCAATGGACTTGTAACTTCTTGATCCAGGATCCAGCGCTCTGGGATGCAGTAAGAGGCAAACCCAAACTGTCAGCTCTGCACACTCTTCATGCTGATTCACATCCAAGTCCGAAGTGCGGAGGCAGGCCAATATTTGACCAATATCCCTAGATAGTATGAAACTTGAATTTTAAGCCCATCTGTAGGTTTGACCCAATGCTTCAATGCAGAATAACCCAATTAATCATAATTACTGTCAAATTCATTTATAAAATAAACCCAGGACCACTGGCATACTAAAGACTTAAGGAAAACTAAGGAAGGAGAATATTCAAATTTTTTTGGCAGGGGAGGGGCTGGAGCAAGACATTCACAAGCAGCAACATGACTGCATTCCCTCGTGCCCTGATTGGAAACATGCTATAAACTGTCTTTGTTTTCAGTGACAGCATCTGGGAGCACAGCAATGCTTGGCATTCATGATGCCTCTGGAACCTTCTGTCCCAACCTAGAGCAACCAGCACCTTGAAAACACTCACAGACTTCCTTATGTTTCTGTACATCAGGAACATTGCAGCAAATCCCTTTCTAAGCTTTGATTCCATCATTGTTTAAACAATAAGCTCCCATGTCTGTCTGTTCTCGACTGGAGTATGGCTTCTAATAGCAAGTTTCCTAAACACAACATCCTCCCAGTTATCTAGAACTCCATGTGCTCTGGGATTCCCATTAGATAGGAAATGGACACAAGCTGCAACTTCAATCATTCACCTTTTCAACTGAGTCTGTTTTTTTCTAAGAGTCTCACTTAGAAGAAATGGGCTCTCTGACTAATGCACCAGTCCCAGGGCTCCATCCCAAGGGAGACTTCCAAACATTTATAGTCACTGAGATGGAAAATCAAACCTCTGACTCCAGCTGACACCAGCTTCCATTACACTAAATAAAAACTATCTTCCGAGGGCCCCAGCAAGTGGGACAGGCCATTTCCCACACTGCCAGGCTAGGAAAACAGCATGTGCACAAACTGAGAAGAAAAGCCCCATTAGTGTTAATATTTACATTGCAGCCATGCCCAGGGGCCCTGGCTGGGGTAAGGGTCTTGCTGTGGTTGGTGCTACAGGAGATGAAGGTGCAAGCCCTGCCCTGATGAGCTGCCCATCACTCCTGAGGTGATATCCTGCCCCTTTCTCCATGAAAGGCTGAGCATTCTCATTTCCCACCTGCCTCCTGCTCTTGCACACCCTTATACTTCTGCATTTCTGAAATCGTTGTGACTTTGACAGTTGTGGGTATAAGACAAGGCCCTCTATGTCCTCTGTAGCCAGCTTGTGCATTGCAGTGACCAGCAAAGAGAAGTGTCCTGGGTGGGGACCAGTGGCTGGAATGGGGAGACAGGGATCCAGAACCCCACCAGGCTGCATGGACAGGGGAAGGAAGCTGGGGAGAGACTGCAGGGCTGCAAGGGGCTCTGCTGGGGCTGTGGGCTGCTTGCTCTCCTCCTGCCACAGCCCTCTGGGGCTGGCCATCCTCCTGGGCAGGGCAAGGAGGGGACACCCTATGCAATGCACGGAGTCTCTTTATGTTGTCATGTGCAAAACGAAGTTTTTAGAGCCTTTCTCTTTGAGGATTTATGGGCAGAGTTCCTCCAGTCTTACTCACTGAAATGGATGAACAGCTCTAGATGAAACTTTCAACAACTAATGACAGCAAAGTTAGCCAGAGGCAAAAGCCTAGCATGAAGAAGTTCAGCCTAAATGATTAAATTTGGCAAAGTTTTAAGACAGTGAAAAAGAAAATCTTAAAAGGGGAAGTTTTGGATGACCTTAATGCAATGTACTGCAGCCTGTGGTGTCTGTAATAGGTTATTTCCAGAGCATCTGAGCGTCTTCCAGTAGTGCATTAAGCAATGTAACTAACATCTGTCACAAGGTTCATTTTCCCTCTCATCTCCTCCCTCGAGGGAAATTCTCTCATTTCTTAACCTCTACTGGACCCCCACTCAATAATGTTCATTACCTCAAGAGAAAAAGGAAAAGCCTATCAAAAACAGGGAAAAAAAAGAAAAGAGATAGATAATAGATCTAAGATTCAGGCTGCTTTGGTGACATTTTTAAAGTGTTTCTTGCCAAGCAAAACAGTATTTTTAAAAGAATTTCTTTACCTGATATTTAAGCGTAGAAAAGGAAAGACAAATTAAAATTATTTTTCCTTCACCCATGATTATGCAGCAATTTATCAACAAAATGAAACACGAACATCTGACTGGGATTATTTATTATACAGTAAGGCATTTATTTTTTGTTCACTTCACCAGGAACAGTGTCTCTGTTATGGCTAGTTAGCCATCTGTGTCCAAAGAGCTTTCAGGAAAGGATTAAACTGTCATTTGTTTTATTTCTTTTCATGAAATAACTCTCTTAACAGGGCTGGGGCAAGACTTGGGTATTGTTGGACTTGTTACTTTAGGGTGGCATTTAAAGGAGTAACTGGATCTTCTCTAGAGCTAAAGCAAAGCAATGTAAAGTTTGGGGGGCTGTTTTTGACACATGCAGTATCCTGCTGGAAGTGGCACAGATCAGCAATGTCTTAAGCAGAAATAGAATTATCCGTGGATTTATTTTTAAAAATCTGATTCATTCACTTCATTCAATTAGCCAATAAGGGTTTAAGCACTGAGAGAATGTGCAGCTAATCAGGGCTGGAAGCACGAGGCTGACAGAAATAACTCTGGAAGCAGAGGTGTTCCACATCCTCCAGGTGCAGGGGATTCCCAGCCCCACAGAAGGCAGCACCTTGCCCACCTACAACTGCACAAGTGGGGCAAAAAACTTCTGACACTACTTCCCTGCAAAGAAAGAGCAAAAGAAGCCACCTGGTGTGGAGACTGTGCCCTGAGCAGGAGCAAACACGTGGGAAGTGATTTGCCAGAAGGATGTACCCTGTGTGCAGGGTGTGCTGGGCCAGCCTCCCAGAGCTCACCAGCAGCACCAGCACAGCTCACTCATCACCTGTGGCCACAAACCAAAAGTGCTTTTCCAAGCAAGGGGCAGATTTGGGGAGTTTGATGCCAGCAGCTCCTCACGCCACACTTTTACCGACGGATTTTTTAGAAGCCAAAGCTCTCAGGGGCTCAGTGCCAGTTGTGCTCTGCTCAAACGTGACCTGCCCAGGAGCTCGTGGCCAGAGTGCAAAAGGAAGAGATTTCTGGAGCAGCTGGGCCTGGCACTGGCTGGACCTCGAGGGGGACACTTTAGCCAAGGAGGGCTAAACATCTGAAAGGATTGGAAAACGGGTTTTCTCAAGGTTTTGGCTTCAGGGACCACACGTGACACTGCAGTGAATTCCACATAGCGCCTCTGACTGAGTGGAAGAGCTGATTTGTCCTAAGTGAGTGGTGGTTAAAGACCCAGGTATCCCATCTGAGCCACTGACTGCAGCTCTGAGACTGCTCCAGCTGCAGCTGGTCTGGCACAGCAAAATGCAGTATTGCAGGAGAAATAAAATACTGACATCTATAGGATGTTCAATATTTCTAGCAGATACAGTAGGAAGAAGCTCATAAGTAATATCCAGTCTTCACTACAATTTTCTGCATTCAATCCCATCAAGAGCCATTTCAGCTTTTCTGCCCATCATTGTTCAGGTGCTACTCACTGCAGCCCCAAAATCGCTGTGTCCTGCCTGGACTGGCCTGCAGGACATACCCAGTTTTAATGGTGGGGGTGTTTTGTACTATTTAATTAATGGTTTGTTTGGAGTTTTTTTTTTGTTTTACTTTGAGCTAGGATTAAAAAATATACAAAGGAAACTGATTTTTTTTGTGTTTGGGATTGGTTGTTTATCAAATTTTATTAGAAGTATAGAATGTTTAGCAACACTTCTAGCCACCAGCTAGAAGTGAGTAAAATGGAGAGAGATTTAGCTAACTGAAAGGTCTTCTAAAGCTAAACAGTTTACTAGAGAAGTAACACTTATATTATTTATACTTTTAATTTAGTAACTAAATTTTGATGTCTTTTAGTGTGGTACTAACTGTTTAACCAGAAACTACTACTTGAAACTACAAAGGAGGAAGATGAGTACTGAAAGAGATACTACTTAAATTTTTTTATTTTGTTTTATACTTATTACTTTGTTATAAAAACCTTAAATTTAAAACCTTTCACCATGTGAAAGCACACACTTTTATTTAACTACATTCTTGTGATTTTAACTTTATTACTTAAATTTGGAAGCGTTTTTTAAGGCATTAGGTCAAAAGCAGTATTCTTTGGGGGGGTTAGTGCTAGAAAGCACAGAAAGCTTAAAAAAACCCAGGTTTTTGGGCTCCAACACCCAGTGTGACTGTGGGAATGACAGGGAGGAAGGACCTGCAGCAAACGAACGGGATGAACAGAGGCAGCAGGGGATGGACAGGGCTCTGCAGGAATGGGGCAGGCTCTGCTGCCCAGTGACAGGACAACATTCCCCTCGGGATGCTCCTGCTGCAGGGACGTTCGGTGGCACTGTGAGCCAGGGAACATCGACCTCTCCGTCTGGGAATCCGTGGAAGGATGGCGAGGCTGGAGCACGCCCAGCCCGTTGTCACCTGGGTGTCACCAGTGCCACAAAGGGACAGCACTGCTCCTCCTGCCACATCTTCTGCGGCTGCTCTGCTTTCCAATCCTTGCTCTGTTTGAAATAACCTGGTCACGGGCTGTGGGGCTGCCAATCCACAGAGCTGGGACCCCACTCCCTGACCAACAGGAGCATCTAATTCTCCTGATCAATTCTCACACAAACAAAAGCCAAGAAACAGGAAGGGCACCCACAGCAGGCAGCATTTTCTTAGCAGCAATACAATTATAATGCAGTTAGGCTGTATCTGTTTACATCCCCAATTTAAAATGATCTTTTTCTTATCTCCCTGCCTTAACTTCCCTAACATTCCACTGCCATGGTGTCAGCAGGGAATCCTGCTGCACACTAATGGAGCTGTACTAAAGAACTGCAGTCATGGCAGAGACTGAAATTCTCAGTTCTACAGAAAATGCATTTCATTTTCTGCTTTGGACTGAAAATGCCTCTTCTTGGAAAGGATGGGGGTTTCCCAATGTTCAAGAGGAAGACCTGGGAAGATGAAGTAGTTAAAATAATAATGGCTATTTTGCAGCCTTTTTCTTTTGTGTTCTCCTTGTTCACAAAACCCTAAAATAGGCAAGGTTGTTTGATTTCATTGTGATACCATACAATTCCTAGGATTCTTGCTAGGACATTTGCTCAGGGGAGCTGAGAGAAGATGCAATTACTTCCTGAGAAGCAGTGATATTACCACAAGCAGGGACAATGTCAGAATTTGGTTTCTTTGCTGACAGGGTTCCTTTGTCTGCTTCTCCCCCATCCCTCTGCTACTGGGAATCTGCTAAAACACACCTGTGGGAAGTTTGGGCTTTTAAATCTGTGCCTTAAATGTCCCGACGGTTCCCTAACTTGCAGAAGGTTTATTCCTATCAGCTCCTTAATCTCAGTTTTTCTGGAAAAATCTCTGCAAGTATCTTCCTATCTTCCACTACAGACCATGCCTGAGCTAAAGAGTTCTCCCCCCACACCCCATGAAAACTGAATGTTCTCCAAAAGATTAAGATTTTTAGATTTAAAATTCTTGTGTTTAGGCTGAAATTACAAGCTAATAACAACAATCATGTCATTAAGTCTGGATGAAAGGTTTTGATCATGGGGAAAGTACATTCCAACACAGTTCAAATGAAAAAATCTCAAAGGTTTGAGCCCCTCCCTCTCACACTCCATCTCCTCTCTCCCTCCCTGTGCTTCTGCAGAAACACAGTAAAGAAAGAGCTGAAAAAAGCAAGGAAGAGAAAAGAATTTTCTCTCCAGAATGTAAGCAAAACTCTAACAGCATTTAATTATAACAAGATACTTATTTTCTGCACAAAACACATTTTGGTTTCCTTTCCAACAGGTTCCAGCTCACAGTAAAGGTGTAACACATGGAGGCAAGTATAGCTTATATTTTAGGAATTTCCATTATTTTTATGGATTGCATTGATGAGAAATGCATTTGTGCACTTTGAATTTCCAGTAACAATTCTGTTGTGGAATATACTTTGAATAATTCCTTTGCAAGAAGCATGATTATATATTCATTAGAAATGGAAAGTCGTCCTGGAAGACTCAAGCTTATAAATTAATGGTATTTCAAGAAATAAGGTGGCATAAATTCAACATACTGATTGTCCAATTCATCTTCCTCTCAGCTAAAATATATCATTGCTCTCTAATTGCAATTCCCAGCCATGCCATCCTCTTCATCTTAACTCTAAATGGCCTGCACTTATTGAATCATTTGTGGTGCACTGCACAATCCTCACCCTTAATTGCACGAGTATTTTATTTTTGGAACAACACAGCTCAGCAACAGGCTTCATTTTTCTTTTCCTGACTCAGTCTCTATTAAAGCAAAGCATTTCCAAAAGCTCTGTGAGCAGGGAGAGAACCTGAGTTGCCCCTTCATGGCCAAGAGCTCCCTGCTAATCTACAAGTCAGCCCCAGAGCCCCGTGAGCAGAGCAGTGATTAAACTGTGCCTCAACAAAGCAACTTTGTGCTGAGCCCTGCCGTGCTCCCGGCACAAACGTCTCCCTCCTGTTAGCATTGGTATTCCCCAGATGTTTGACTTCGAGCTCAGCCTTGGCAGCTGAGTCTCTGTGGCTGCAATTCAAGTCCCAAGCTCGAGCAGCTCCAGTGTTTATTCTCGTAATTTACACTTTGTGATGGCTTATGGACAGTTATGTGCTTGGTTTTACAGCCACCACTTCAAACCAAGGAGTCAGTGGTAGATGCTTCCCAATGTCACCACTGGCAGGAGGCCCCACATCATCAAACTGTCTCTTAAAGCAAACAAGCCAACAAAAAAGAATGATTTGCTTTAGAAATAAGCAAAAAAAATGCCTAAAATCTTACTTACTAGGAAGTCTTCTTCACAGTACACCTTGCCATTGACATTGTAGAATGCTTTTCCTCGTAGTCTTCTCCCTGTTAAAGCACAGGACCATCAGAATTTTGTTCTTCATCCCCAACCCAGCTGTCCAGGATACAAAAGCACACCACCTGTACCTGTCTGTAGGATCTGTTCCTGGCCCCTCTCTTCCCTGAAGGGCCCATCCAGAGCCAGGGCTAAGGGTCAAGCTCCTGGCTCTGTCTGGCCATACCAAATCAGGTACCAAACCTTGCTTTAGATAGCAACTAAACGTCATCTTTAAGTGTGGGTTATGGAACCCAGTTGATAGCAGTTCCTGAAAAACATGCAATCTAAGCTCAAAATTGATTTGGGGGAAAAGGCTCCTTTGCAAATTGAGACAATTTTCTCGGCAGGTAAAATCCCAGCAGGCTCACATCCACTGCAATCAACAGCAGCAGCATCTGTCTCCAAAGGATTACACATGGGATACTGCAGATGGATGCTCCTGCCACCCTCAAAAATATTAATAATCAATGCCACAGCAGTTCCCTGCGATGCTAAAGCAGTACAAGGCACACATGATAGAGGGAAGGGCAGTAAAATCACACAGAAAACAAGAGATTTTGTATTCAAGTTTTGACATTTGCCATTTCATTAGCCTATGCAGAACTTGACTGACAAAGCCTGTGACAGTCATTAACTGAGGGCTCCCTTTACAGTAAAGAAATGCACAGCAGACTCCTGAGAGTCCCAACAGAAAGGATTCAAACCAGCAACTCGAGAACCACCGAGCCAAATCAGTTTGTAGATACAGCAGATCAGAACTGTCTTACACCAGAGCTGTTCTATTGCAAGCAGTGCTGCTTCACCAGTGCAAAACCAGAGAGGGAGAAGGGAAAGCACAGTCATCCCAACTCACCTCAATCCTGCTCTGCCAGGGTCCCAGTGGCCAAAGCTCCCAGCAGCCCTTTGCAGAGGGACAGGGCTGCACTGGGCTGTGCCAGCAGGGACACAGGGCAAGGGACAGGGCAAGAGCACAGGCCAACACAGCCCAGCTCAGTGCCTGAGCTTCACTGCATGGAACCAGCCTGGATGTCTCCTCCAGCTCCACCAGGAACACCACTGATCTCCACTCCTGATCTCTCTCCAGAGGGTTTGATGCTGGCTGAGCCAGCTGGCCAGCATGGAGGTCAGGAGTGCTCTCCACCGTTTCCATAAACAACGTTGAGGAAAATATGATTAATTTTCAGTGTTTGAAAGCGCCTTTTACACGTTGCCACTGTGATCTGATCCTGGGAAACAGCGTGTGGCACAAAGGAGTTGGGATCTGGGCTGATGCTTTTGGGAAATCACATGCTGCATGCGGTTGTCTGGTGGTTTTACTGTCGTGGCTGAGGGAAATGCTTCTTTTGTGTGCACATTCTTGAGCTGTCGATCTCACGGGCTGTTGTCTCCATACTGCTGGTAGGTGGAGTCAGCTCTTGTTTGTCTTTCCAGCTGCCCAGTGGCTCTGGTGGGGACCAGGACCTTGGTGACAGGGGCAACGTGCTCATCCCCTCCGAGAGTCTTAGGCAAAACTGGGCCATCCCCTGAACAAGGCACAGGGCTGGGACAGCCATCAGGACACCTTGGGGCCTCTCTCAACTGATGCAGGAGTAACCATACCTAGATCTTCCCTCCTGTTTGTCAAAGCTGTTGTTAAACCTCTCTAGGGAAAGATAAAGTACATGGAACGAAAGGAAAAAAGGAAAGAGGCCAGAATGGCTTTGGAAAGGACACGTCTCTGTCAGATCCAGCCTTGGCACACAACTTGTCTTTAGCTGGTGGACATGAAGTGTCCAGCCAGAATCAGGGACCTGCCTTGCATGTGCTGATGCAGCAGTTCCCTGGTGCTCCCCCCAGAGCTGGTGTTTGCTGCAGGGGAAAGAGCACTGGCCATCCCCTCAGACACAGCACTGTGGTGAGAATGGATAAAGAGCACTGGCCATCCCCTCAGACACAGCACTGTGGTGAGAATGGATAAAGAGCACTGGCCATCCCCTCAGACACAGCACTGTGGTGAGAAAGGAGCAGAGGTGCTGAGGGACAAATCTCAGTGCCGGCTGCTGGAAGGATCTCTGCAGGAGAGCCAGTGCAGGGAGGCACCAGCATCTCCTGAGGCTCTGCAGAAGGGGCAGCCGGACCCCAACATCCCACTCTGTACCCCAGCCTGCCAGTGCTGAGGCTGATTGGAATGGCACAAATTCTGCTCTGGTTCTTTCCTTAGCACAGCATCACTGGCAGGAGCCAGTGGGGTCAGCACTTTCCTGGACTGGGATGGAAGCCTCTGATCCAAACCAACAAGGCAAAGCCACGTTCTAGAGTGCCTCTCACACACAGCAGGTCTCAGCTGCATTGGCAGCTGCCTGCCCTGTGCCTGGCCCCATTGTGAGTGTGCACATCAGCCCTGCACTGCTGGGATCCCTGCACTGCTGAGATCCCTGCACTGCTGAGATCCCTGCACTGCTCGGATCCCTGCACTGCCCCAGAAGCCCTCACCTGCCCAGCACACAGAGCTGCTCTCCCTGCCCTACACCTGCCACTTCCACACCACACTGTACTCCCAGCACAACACCTTTCAAAACTCAGGGAAAATACCATTTCCCCATTTTTCTGCTGAAAAAACCAAGACACCTATTAGGGAACTGACTTGCCTAAACTCATAAAGCAGGCAAGCAGCTTGCTCACATGATAATGACTATTACTAGCAATGATTAATAAGATTGACAGGCCTTTTACCTTAGAAGAATTTCATTCAGGGATTATACAATAATTATCTCATAAACAAGAAACAGCAAGTTATCACTCAAACAACCATGGATGCCTACATTGGCTTCTACATCCTGCATTTCAGAAATAAGAGCAGAAGTGTACATTCCACTGCCCTCGGGAAGGGTTGACTAAATGACAGCACTGAACATGGTCAAACAGCACCCTGAGAGTGTCTGGGCATCATGTGCAAACTGCAGTCAAGAGAGAAGTGCTGGCAATTGCAGCCAGGCAGACAGGAACCCCGAGGAGAGGCAGGGCCACAGGAATCCCGAGGAGAGAGGCAGGGACACAGGAACCCCGAGGAGAGGCAGGGACACAGGAATCCCGAGGAGAGGCAGGGACACAGGAACCCCGAGGAGAGGCAGGGACACAGGAACCCCGAGGAGAGGCAGGGACACAGGAACCCCGAGGAGAGGCAGTGCTGGTGCCCCCAGCCCCAGGGCAGCAGGGTGGGTGCTCCACCTTCATGTTGGGATGCCTGCCCCGAGCTCCAAGTGCTGGACAAGGGGGCCTCACCTCTCAAGGTCCTGGAGCAACTCGAGAACCTGCACAGCACCAGGTTCTGTGTAGCTGTAATCTGTTACTGCCAATTAGGCAGAAATTACGAGTTAAAAACCCTGTGATGTTCCTTCAGCCAAGCACCTGGCCAGCCAGGGAAGGTAACATCACCCTGCCCACCGGTACAGGCCCTGCTGCTTGGCTTTCCTTTGAATGACTTCGTCTAGCCAAGCCTGGTTACTATTTGCTTTCATAATATTGAAACAAAAAAAGTCAAGAGCTTCTGACAAAACTTGATGCAACTTGCTGACTTGCTCATTATAATAACAATGAGCAGCCTAGCGCAGAGTTCAGGAGTGTGGGGTTTCACAAACACTGCACTTGGTTCCTCCTGCTGCTGCACTCCCACCTTGGCACGCCTGCCCTGTCAGACCAGTTTGCAGCAGCAGCGAGGAAGCAGCTCCGATTCACAGCGGCAGAGCAGCAGAACAGGGAGGAATGCACAGGGGACCCGGCCCGGGCAGGAGCCACCCGGCTGTGCAGGCTCCTCACTCCAGCAGCAGCTTTTGGGGGGAAGCTTCTTCTCCCCCGAATGCTCTCCAGCCTTGCTTTCCCAAAAAACAAAGTTTGCATTGCCAGTGACAAACAAGTAACTCCCATTACTGACACCCCCACCTTGGAGAGGAGCGAGCACCAGGCTAAGGGAGCTCCACCACCCGGGGTGGGAGACAGAGACCTCACAGCACTCCAGCCAACAGTGCAAACACTCACGAGATAATCTAGCAGATAATAAAATGAAAGCTAGAAATGACTATCCCAAGGACCGATCACAACTGATCATTGCAACCAACATGACAAACATCCAAAAGAATGCAGGTTTGTGGAACTCTTAAAAAGTAGAACCATCTCTAAGTTTTTAACAGTGGTTTGGACATTTAACCAGTTGATAAGTCTCTGCTATTTAAATGTGTCTGTCAATTACTTTCTGCACAATTTTTATCTCCTACATGACACAAACTAAAAGGAAGGAATGGGAGAGCTGTTCCTTTATCAAAGGATTCAACTCAAAGACAGCTTGCAAAAGGAAAAATAACCCCCAGTTGACATAGGCTGTCCACAAGTATTCTCCCCAGTCTCCACAACACTTTGCTGGGTGGTGAAAACACGCCAGCCAGGAAGCCAAGATGGAGTAAAACTTTTCCCAATGCTGTTTCAAATTCTGCTCCAGGCTCCCATGGAACAAAATGTGAATGAGCCCAGGTTTTAGAGCATTGGGGACATTGCCCAAAAGAGCACTGGAAGGGTCCTGCCCCCTCCCCTCCAGCCTGGAAAGCACCTCCCGAGCCCTCCCTGCTGCTGCTGGCCGGGAGTATTTGCCTGTGGGGAGCTCAGTTTATCAATCACAGCCTTGAGTGGAAGATCTCGTGTCTCACACAGGATGGATGCAGCAGGATCAGGGGCTGATACCCCCTCGCCGCTGTAAGACAGGAGATAGGAATGTCTCACTGTCACAGCAGGGTTATTAGACCTAATTACTGCTTGCAGCCTGCTTTGAAGTTGAAAAGTGCCAAGCATTATTATAATATTTTAAGTACTTTGATGATTGAAAACACACAACCCTTTGGTAATCACGATTTAGTAGTACTGTAGAGTAAGCAAGTTCATGTGAGAAGCCTGCATTGTCTCCATGCCTGACGCTACTCAAACACAAACAGCTCCCCTCTGACATCATGGGAATGCTGCAGCCCCAGCCCTGCCTCCCAGATAATGCCTGGTGCATCCCAGAGATTACCAGCGTGCTGAAAAACCCACAGCAGAGCACCCCCTCACCAGCAGGATCCCTCTCGTGGTATTCTCAGCAGAGATTTGCCTCTTTTAACTTCATGTGGGAAAGTTTCAGTGTTAGAGGGGACAAAGAGTGAAGTGACTAACAATGTTTTGTTATTGCTAATGTCACAGCTGTGTGGAACAAGGATACTATTTTAGCCACAAAATGTAATGAAACCTTCCCATATGGAGTGCAATCCAAGAGTTTAGTTGTAGGTATGACTGCTAAAGATAGGAAATTCATTAAAGCTGAGCTAATTAACAGTTTGAACAGCCCGAGTTAACACTGTGGAATATCACTTCAGTGGCTGCCATTCCTGTTGGCTGGGGACATGGCTGTGCAGCACAGAGAAGGTGCAGGCAGTGAGGGCTGCAGCGGCCAAGCCACAGGCAGGACCAGGCAGGGTGGCTGTCCCTGCCCTGCACAGCACCAGGATCTGCCAGAGCCCCCAGCATGGCCATGCCCTGCTCCTGCTGGGAAAGGGGCACCCAGGAGCTCCTGACTTGTCTCACAGCAGCAAGACAGATCCACAGCATCCTTCTTTAACAGCTCTTTCTGGAAGAAAAAAAAAATCTCACATTGCTTCTCTCCTTCAGATGCTTCCTTCTTCCTATTTAATGAACTGTCAGTGCTGAGGCTGATGGGAACACACAGCGAGGATCTCTGTGCTCTGGAAGCTCTGGTCCATGACTTGCTCAGCTTCCTGAGCGGGGCAGCCCGAGCTCTTCATGCCTGGCTGACCAAAGAACTGTGCCTGTTTTAGTTAGCAATATTAAACATGGACCTAATTGCTTGTTAACTGCTTCAGATGCCATCTCAGCAGTGACTGATGTGACACCAGCACCAGTTCTTGTCTCATCCCAGCACCTTCAGTGACATCTCCCAAAGCCTTCAGACTTCAGTGATGTGTAAACACACACACACAGAGGATTAATACACAACATTTGCTCAAATACTTCCCTGCTACCTTAACAGTGAAGGAAAATCCTCATGTATTCCCCAAAGCCTTGTGCAAGTGGAACGAGACACAAGATGGACTGAGCTGAGCAAATGCTTCTGCCTACTGCCCACCTTGCCACACTCCCCATCACTGCTCAGTGAAATGGAAACTTTTACCAGTCCAAACCTGCTTGGTGCTTTGCAAAATGCCCTGGCTCTTGGTCTGGGGCTGCTTGGATTCTGAGCTGGTCTGTGGTGCACCCCTGGGCTGCCCACCCTCCCAAAGGCACTTTTCCAGCCCAGGGTTCTCCCAAAGGTCCTGCCCACAGCAGCATCACAATGGGCACCACTGCCCACCGAGGTCTGGTACAGCTGCAGCTTCTCTTGGCATGCAAGCAGTGGCTGTCCTTCTCACCTGTGTGACACCACCTGATGCCTGAGCACACAGAACTCAAAAGCTGAAGGGCAAGTGAAACCTCCAGAACCCAAACCAGTTCTCCACAAACCCCTAGGCTGGACAGCTACTATTTCTGAACAGTGGAAGCTAAATTTTAAGTCACCAGACGAGTCCAGGAGCTGAAACTTCAAGAGAAATACCAAATTTTACAAATACAATAAATAATTGAAAACATTAAGTAACAACAAGCCATCCCTGCTACTTCCTCTGCCCAGACACCTCTGGCTAAAACTGGAGCAGAATTTCACCCAGGAGAGTTGCTTCCTTTTAAGCAGTAGAGGAGGTTGCCTGCCTAGGAATTGAAGGAAATGAAGATGTGCCGAAAGAAACCAAAAGCTTCTAATACTTTTCCTTTATTTGTAACCATTCTTTCTTTACTCACATGTGAGTTTGGGCCTGCAGTTCCTCTTCCCTCCCTCTGGCTTACACTGCCCCTCTGCACAGAGGTTTTCTTTCCACGGGGTTCCTGCCACTCCACCCACTGCGAGCAGGGCAAACCGAGGCTGCTTTAGCCTCTCAATAAGTGTTAATTAAATTCTTCTCCTCGGTCCCCTACAGTGGACTCGCACAAAGCCACGAAGCACAAGCTCTCGGTGCCGGGGTCCCGTGATGAAGCTGCCACCACAGTCAGGGTGCCAGGAGGGGACTGAGCTCCAGCCCAGCCCCTGGGCTTGGAGAAACTTCCATCCCCCCACTGCCACGGCCCCCTCCCCTCCTCATAATGCTCAGGCTTTGTGAAACAAGGGGTGAATTTCTAGGGTTTTCAGGGGTTTTAAGATAGGGGAAGAAAAAAAAAATCAACGCCAAATTCCTTTGAATAGAAGATACTGCCTGTTGGCAGAAGCCACTTTTCACAGACTCCAGCCGTTTGAAATCTGAAACACTAAAAAGTGGCTACTGTGGATGTGCTGTATTCTTCTTTTCAAAGCAATCTGGCACAATTTTGCTCCCCTGTTCCAGGACCCAATCCTGCATTCCTTTCACGATCAGACTCCCATTGACTTTAAGGAATGCAGGATTGGATCCTAAATGCGTGCTTTACTCACATAATAGCTCCTCATGGTTAGGATCTATTGAGAAAGGCACACTTTAAAAACCATTTGGAATTGCAGGCTCATCCACCAGGCTAGAATGCCTGTAAAGATCTCCCATTATTTCAGGAAAAATGCTCAGTGTCTGGATTGCACACACACACACACTCACACGTTTTCCTGGTTTCAAGCTGCAGGCACAGCTTAGCTTGAGATGCATCAAAATATTTTGAGCACTGACCTGATAGCTCCTAAAGAAACCACGTGTAGTTTTAGGTTTTTAAAAAAAGCAAAACTCCGGGGAAAAGAAAAAAAAAAAAGCCACCAAAGCAAACATATAAGCAGCTGAATCTTAAGGTCGGTTTTTCAGAGAACTTTTGTAACAGCCTCTAAAAGACCTGCACTGGCTAAGACAAAACAGAGCCTTGCACTGCTATTTTTGAGGATGCTGTATATTGAGTTACGAGGCTATTACGATGCAAATCTCAAATGTACAAGCTTTTTACTCGGCCATAAACACAAAACAGTATACATTGTCCTTTCAGAAGAAAAGGTTTGCTGCTAAAATAGCAGAAGCCCTACGTAAATAACCAACATTCTTTCTGCCTGAGGTCACTGACTTGGCCTATTCAATTCCAGGCTAGTCTGGGATTTGACAATCTAAGCAGGGGAGAGGCCCTTTCCTTTTTTTCAAAAGAATGCTGGGATTTTATTTGAAATTTAAACTCTTGCAAACAAAAGGTGGCATCGTATGTTGGAGGCCTATGAAGGTAGAGTACAGGATGTGTATTGTTTTCTCCCTTTACATAGGTTCTTTCAGAAAGAGTATTCAGACTGTGAGCAGATTCTAATAAAATATTATCATCAGATAGGCAGACATAGCAAGATATGAACGAACACTTTAAAGAGACTAGGAGATTAAATTTCAAGAAATATTGATGTGGAAAAAGCATAAAAATGGTTTTAAAATAATTTAAATATAATTTAAAATAAGTTGTTTTCAAATTAATAATTGCAAACCATTCTCTAGTTTAAGTTCCTATAGTAATTCATATTTGTACACCAAAACTGTGCTTTTCAGTGCAAATTAACCGTGGCTACAAAGTCAGCATTCATTCTCACTCTCCACCTCGCCGCTCTGCCCTGGGGAGGCAGATGATGGTTACCAATTTTTCCTGCCAATTACCATTGCACAGCTCTTACTTGGACTCTGCCAAAGGCACACGGCTTTTGTGTGTAACACAGCGATGATGTCCCTTCAGGGCTCTTCTCCGGGCACTGCCCTGTGCCACCCTGGGCGTGGGGGCAGCAGAGCAGCCCCAGGTGGCACCGTGACAGAAACAGGGCTGTCCGGGCTGTGCCCCCACCAGCGTGGTTACAGTGCACATGAAAACACAGCACTCTGTCGTTCTGACGTGTTTGTAGCCCAAGGTAAACTCGAGACTCTCCTCTGCAGTTTACCTTAACCTGCCACGATGTTGGAGTGAAAAACTTCATTATCTTGCCGGGGGTTTTGCCCCGTGGCAGCCATGGCACAGAAGGGAACACGTCTGGACTCAGTAGGTGCTCCTTTGCTGCATCCAGCCCCCTGCATCCCTGCATCCCTTCACTGCATCCCTGCAGGAGCCAGCCCACCGCAGCCCCAGGTGGGGGCTGAGGACACGGAGGGCACATTTCTGTCCCAACCTCGCTGCATGACTGCAGCTGTCAGCCTCCAGCAGGATTCTGTAGACAGATAGCTAATATCTTTTGTTACCTTGCTGGAAAACCCCACCTTTCTTGGCAGGGTATCCATAATCTCCCTGCCATGTTTACTCTAGTGTGGAATTCTCTCTTCCTTTCTGTCTCCTCCTACTCTTTGGTCAGGTTATTTAACTGAAAGGTTGCTTAAAGCTGCAGGGACAAGAAGCTCACTGACCTCTGGCCCTCTGGCAAGGCGTTCCTGTGCAGACTGTATTATAAACTTAGCAGATACTTTCAAGCTTCCATATAATTTGCTGAAGTTTAAATTGGCAGATGTTTCCTTTCTCTCCCACTTACATATTTATTCTATCCCATACCACCCATCAATTTCAGGGTTAACACATAAATTATTTCCACAGAGCTCTAACAGAAGAACTTATGCTGAAAAAGGGTTTGCAAAAACATAAGCCAAGCATATATTTAAAAACAGAAATACAATTGCCTGCATTGATCTAACAGCTACTTTAGGTCTATATATTAGCATATATCTTAAAATGTATTACTTAACAAGCCAGCAAGTGGCAACACAAGAAAATGTAAAATAAAGCTCCAAGTGTACTTCAATTTAATGTTTTTCCCCAAGGGCTGAGTTTACAAATGCAAAGAGCCCCCACCAAACCATGAGGGGCCTCCCCACCATTCGACAAGCTGGGAGGGCGGGGGGTACAGCTCTTCCCCCAAGGTGGCTTCCACTGTGGGAAGCTTTCACCATTCCATCACAGCCTCTTGTTTGTTATCAGCAAAGAATTCCAATTTTCCAGCTGCTGCCTGTGAGGCAGGACTTAAAAGAGTACTTGTCTTATCACACTATGCCAGGGTCCAAGTGCCAGCTCATTCTATGGCAGAGTAAATCCATGCCCAAAGTGCAGCCCACTCCAGCCCAAGCCCACCAGGCAGGACACAGCCTCCCAGCAGCCTGGCTGGCCCCTGCCCGTGGCTGGGTGGGTGGCTCTCATTCAGCCTCCAGCAAGAACCACCACAATGTCAGCAACAAGGATCCACCTATGCTGGCATCCTGTCTCCAGATCTGGCCAAGAGTGGAAGTTCATTGGGAAGGAGCTCTACAAACAGGGCTCACACAGCTGCAGTGTTCCCAGCAATAATCTCTCAGCTTCCAGCAGCCAGCACTTAAGGCCTTCCTGCACCACAGGTTGCATCATAACTATTATGTTTAATAGCCTCACTGGACCAATTCTTCCCTAATTTGTCTAATTTCTCTATGAGATCATTTATATTTTTGGCCTCCATGATGTCCCTATGGCAGAGTCCCACAGTTTCACTGTGCATTGTATGAAATGTTCCCTTTCTTTCTTTCTTTTGAACCTCTGCTGATCTCAAGCTTCTGTTGCACCCTAGAGAACTCAGCAGCCTCTGCAGTCATCACCACCAGACTAAAGAGCTCTGTAAGTCAAACTCTGAAACTTCAGCTGCACCTGGCTATGAATGGGATGCACATCTCCAGCACAACTGGTGTTTTTATCTAGCAGCATTCTGAGACTCTGCTCAGGTCTTCTTTGTACAACACAGGTGTGGACACACACACATGGAACAGAGTCCCTGAATCAAAGTTAACACTGTGATCTCCTGAAGGAGACAGGACCAACCTCCTGAGTTCTGCACTGCCTCAAGTTCCTGAGCAGCCTTTGTGACGGGGGAATTGCTGAGAAACACAGCAGGAGGCAATTCCTATGGGAATACATCCAAAAGAAGATGCTACTGTATTCCAATAAGACTAAAGGAAGAAAAGAAGGAAGAAGAAAAAAAAGATGTTTGGTCCTCAGTGTCATGTGAACATTCAGAGCAGGGCAAGAACCCACTGGAGGCTCCACCTGACAACCAGGAAATTCTGGGTAAGGTTGCTGGACTGAGGTTACTGCAGACCCCTCACCATTGCTACCAGGCTCTTTCCTGCAAGTCATTATTCTCCACTGAAGTTCAGCCTCAACTAAAAGTCCCAGCTTAGCCAGGCTCTGAAGCAGGTGAAGAGAAATCTGAACAGGAGCTGGAAGAGCAGGCAGGTTGCTGAATGTCATCTTTGCATGGAACGAGCTGCAGCATCACCTCTCCTAACATACAAGCAAGTATGTTGAACAAAAGGAGTGGACACAGCCCAGTCCTGTGACAACATGCAGGAGAGCCTCAAGGGAGATGAGCAATTTCCCTAAACTCTCTCCTGCGTTGTCTCACGAAAACAAGAATGGATTTGCAAAATTCCTGCTTCCTCGCAGTAGCACGGTGTGAGTCAGCACCAGAGTGGGCAGCATCGAAGGGCGCTGCTGCTGAACCTCCACACAGCAGCAGGGCTTGGGTTGAGTCATGTCCACAACGTGCTCAGCAGCCAGCACCAATGGCACCCCATGCTGGTGGCACGGAAATCGAGCTCACAGTGCACAATTCTCCTTCCCTTGAGATGAATCTTTGCAATAAAGTGAGATTGTTAAGATCCACAGTGCCTAGAAATGACATCTTGAACAAGAGCTGTAACTCTTTTCTTCATGGGACTATGGAAGAATGTGTCAGAGGAGTGGCCCTTGTGTCCAGAAGCACGAAGAAAACTTAAGAGAGGATAGTACACAGTGAAAAACAAAGTTCAGAATGATAAAGTATTAAAGCATCTGCTAGTTCTGAAGGACATTCTTTAGGTTTACCTGTAACTTTGAAAGACCTGCACAGACATCAACTCTCCTGTTACCCACACTGGTGAACAATTACACTGATGTTAATAATGTTACTTCAGATTTATCCTGGGTAACTTGGAACAAAACTTCGCTAGGACCTTAGATATGTGTTTTAGACAATATTCCAGTATTCTTTGCTGTAAACAAAACAAAAGTGAAAATCGTAGTTGTACTCAATTACTGAAATGGACTGGGGTTCGCTCAGCCAATTTGAGATCTAATCAAAGATCAGCCCTCCTTGGGCTGCCCTTGATATTTTGTGCTGGACTGACCATAGCTTCCTGCAACAGGTCACATTAGTACTGAACCCACAAGCAGCTCCCAAGCCAGAGGGCTGAATAGGTACAGCTCCTGACAGTACACTCACTTCTTTTGGCACTCAGGTACAATAAGGATATTGTTCCTTTAATGCTTAGCTTTCCTTTTAAGAAGCATGTGAGGTTTCAGCCAATTCTCCACAACGATTAGTTCAGGATGAATGTACTTAACTCAGGATTCAGCTGGAAAGAGCCCAAGTAGATGCAATCAATTTTGTGCTAAATCCACTTCCTTCCTCTCTTCTCTACCCAGCATGAGACATCAGCTCTCCACTACAGCCACTGGTGACTAAGACACTGCAAACCTCTGTCTTCGGCCATGCTTCTAATCAAAGCTGGTTGCTCCTTCTGATTTCCCCTGGTTTTCCTGTTTTGCATATCCTGTTCACTTGCCCAACATTTGGGCTAGGGGAAAAAGGCTATGGAAGCAGATACGAAAAAGCAGCTATACAGCAAACCACAAACATTAAATGCATTGGCTCCCGTGTCCCCGAAGTTAATCACTCACAACTGCACAGGATCAGCTGCAGAACTTCACTGATAAAGGACCTTCCCCTTTGTGCAAATTCTGAACCCTCCTCGAGGTTTCAATGTGCAGGTACTGTATGATCTGGCAGCTTCCAAACCCCACGGGACTCCAGAGAGAGAAGCCCCCGGCCCCTCTCCCTGAACCAGCCTCAGGCAGCAGGGCCCAAAACAGCCCATTGTAACAACAGGGATGATTTGCTACTTGAATCTAAACAGGGTAATAAAAAATAACATCCCTTCGAAAACAAGGCTTAGAAAACATGATCTCTGGCTCTCACCTACATACTTTCTTAACAGATTAAGTAGATGATTTCCAGCCTTATTTTCCCAAGTGCACACATTCTGCTTTGTTAAATAACTCATGGAATCAGCAGAACAAGCCCTGGTGGCTGTGTGTTCTTTAGGCTTTCTTCCCCTAGTCCAAACTTTTGATCGTGCTCCCCTACCAGTAAAAAATGTTTGCACATGCATTCGAATACACTTACATTTATATACTGATAAATGATATACATCTACTTGTGAAGTATTTTCTTCCTGCACCCTGAAGGGTCATCTTGAACACTCTTCTGGGAAGTCTGCACCCCACTTTGGAGACTGCTGCTCTAGAGACCACTGCACTGTTAATACTGATTCAGCAAATTGTTTCCATGGGTCTGAATTTACACTGCTGTAGTTCCTGAGGTCAGTAATCCACTGACTCACTCAATAAAGTTATTTGCATTACTTCCAGGAAAAATTTTGCAGGCAGTGCAGTTGGAAGAGTAACAGTGCAGAGTACCCAGGCAGCCAGGGGAGTTGTGTGACTGAGGTTCTGTGACTGCCTAATTTAATGTCAGGACATAGCACACTTGTGTTTTAGAGCACACTGGCAGAAAACTGCTGAGATGCAAAAGTGAATAATCAAAAACGACTGCTAAAAGACTGCTTTTAAATATGCACTAAATCAGACACCTTTCACTCTGCACAGGCACAGCTAGAAGAGCTGGAAGGTATTGGTGGTTGTGTGCTGGCACAGCCACCACACCAGCAGAGCCAGCCCTGCTGGCTGGAATCAGAGCCACTGCTGATGCTGCTTCTTAGAGCAGATACTTTAAAAAGTGTCTCTTCCAGTTCCCTGCCTGGCTCAACATTCACTTTTACTACCACTACTGTTCAAGTTCACAGGAGTTTGGTAAAAACATGGTTTTCACTGCTGGAAGGTTTTAGGTAAGAAAAAATCAGCTTGGGGGATGGTGGAGAGGAGGAGAAACCCCTATGGGGACATCCAGAGCAGGAGTGCTGCTGGAAGCCCTTCCCAGCTGCCGTGGCTGCCTGGCCCAGGCTGGGCTGCAGGAGCTGAGGGAGCAGCAGGGGATGGCAGGACAGGACGTGAGGGATGGCAGAGCAGGAGATGGAGATGAGGGATGGCAGAGCAGGAGATGGAGCAGGGAGGGATGGCAGGACAGGAGCTGAGGGAGCAGGGAAGGATGGCAGGGCAATGCCAGCACTGAGCCACCACTGAGGAGCAGTACAGCATGTAAGGAGGCGCACGGGGCCCAGAGCAGGAACTGGAAGGAACCCCGGGTTTTGTGCACCCATAAAAGGGGCCTGTGGAGACCAAAAGAGCAGGACAGTGCACAAAGCAATGAGGGACCCCATCACCAAGCACCCAGCGCTGCTGTGCCACCAGCACCCCATGGCATGGCAGAGGAGAGGGAGGGTCTCCATTGGAATTGAAACGTGGTGCTCCAGGCCTGCCCCAAACACCACCAGGCAGAAAGCACTCATGGGGGATTTTGGGAATGGCTTTACAGGGCCCCAGTAACCTCAAAAGCAGTGGAGTTTACCTTGGGGTTTTTAAACCCCATTGCAGAGGCCATGATGGTCAAACAGCCTCCCGGGCACCCTCCTGCCCCAAAGTGCCTCTCCCAAACAGCAGCAGAACACTTGAAAAACCACTGAGCTGAAGATGATTTGAGAGGATGAGCAACACTTCCTGCCCCACAGGCTGCCAAGCCTCTCCAGTCATGTCACACACAAACACAAAAACACAAAGCTACACCTTCACCCATCACTTGGCTTTGCAGGACACGGGACAGAGACTGAAATGCTCTTTGCCACTTCAGTGGAAAGGGTGGGCTATTCATCGCCCAGGAACAGCCATTTTGTGGGTGAAGTACTGAAGGTCCTGAGCACCCACCACGCCAAAACAATGGCAGGAGGTTACTCTGGGCCATGACCACAGGACACAAGCTGTTCCCAAGTGCCCAGTGTCCATGAGAAATGGAGCGAGAGGCCCACGTGTCCAGCAAACACTCAACACCATTCCCAGAGGAACCTCAACACCATTAAACAACTCATTCAAGAACTCATTCAATAACACCATTCCCTCTTCAGTCCCTGCGTGCCCTAAGCCTGCAGGGATGTTTGGGACAGGCAAAGAACATGAACTACACCTGAAGTTATTACACTCCTGCTCTCTCCACTGCTTGAAGAAAATAATCCTCATTAATTTGAAGCCAGGAGAGTGGGTCAGCAAGAGGGGACAGCCCAGCACCGACTTCCAGCCCAGCACCAACAGCACAGCACATATCTCTGCTCCATCACACACCAGTCCTGGGAACTGCCAGAGGGAGCCACTGATCCCTGTAAAGGGAGGAACACTGGATATGGATGGACTGGACACTGACCACTGGCAAGACCATGGTGGGGTCTGCTTCAGGTTTCCTTTCAGAAAGCATCTACTGTACCTAACTCAGAACTGTGGGATCAAGTTTGCAAGTGTGATTGTTGCCTATTTTTACTTACATCAGTTCAGTGCAGGGCACTCACGTGTACGGTTCATGCTGGTAAAATAATAGGAATTTCACAACAAAACCATAAAATAATTGCTTACTTTTTCTGGCATGGTGCTCAAAATCCAAGCCATATTGCAGAATTACATGTTTTTTTTATACAGCTACAGGGAAGAGACCCACCTGGGGCAAACCACAGGATTACTCCGAGTGTGATGGGAGCAAGCTCTGGCTGCCCAGCTCAGAGCTCTCATTGCTCTCCATGAACTCAAGACTACCCCAACACTAACTGAGACTGGATTTGGCCAGGAGTGATGATAAATCTAGAAAGTCCCAGAAGTTTTGGTCAAAGTCAGGATTTTCAGGAAATGAGATATTTATTGGAAGCAAGGGAAAAAACCAGCTTTCTGGCCAAGATTGAATGTACTGAGTTTGTTCCTGTTCTGTGTTTTAAGGGAGTAAAGCAGTGAGGGGTGGTTGGAAACAAGAGCTCTTCATTACCTGGGTTAAAACGAGCTAAAATTTCCTGAGAAATCCAAGGAGAGGAGAAAACATCCACTGCTGGTAAATAAGTCTCACCTGTCGAAATGAATTTACCAGAACCAAGCCGGTCAGTCTGTAACAGTAAGTTTATAAGCAGGCAAAACATTCAGGTCATGTCAAATACCAGGGGTTACTAAAGCCCTTTCCTTGGTGCCCAAGGCCAGCCCATTGCTGCTATAATCAGCCAATCCTCCCGAGTCCTCTCATTCAAATGAGAAAAATTTATGGTTGTTTATGTAGGCTTCACGCCAAGCCTGTTTCTCTGATAAGCTTCTCTGGTGCATTTGTGTCTCACATCCGATTTAGAGTCCTCTGAATACTGGAGACAGCATTCCTTGGATACTGAAAATAAATTAAAAACACAACGTTGGGCTTGGACAGAGGAATGGGAACGCTTTTGACGTGGCCCAGGCACTGAGGGCTCTTGGGAGCAGTGCTGGGAAAGCAGGCTTTTTAAAATCTTGCATTAGTCCATTTATTTAATGATATATAATCCTCAAACTGGTCCCCCATAAACTGTAAATACACATTATTTGAGCAAGTAATTAGTTTCAGTAGCGTGTGGTAGCAGCTGTATGGTTTGGCTGCCAGACACTGCAAGTGTTTCCTCCAGCAAATGCGTCTATTTGTGATCTAACAATAATTACTGAGAGATTTAAAAAACTTCTCACTTCTCCGGTGCTTTGACCTCAGATCTCCATTTGAAAATACTGAAAGCAGCACAGTATCACCCAGGTGAGGGAGGAGAGAAGGATTATGCCCACATGGACCAAGCCAGACAGGTGATCTGTCCAGGAGGACAAGGAAGCCTCAGCAAATGGAGCAAAACCCTGTCCTCTGCCTCACTGGGCTGATCCAGCCCTTGGTGACCACCAACCTACCAATCCTCTCAGCTAAGAATTTTTCCTCTTGTTTGCCAATATCCTCTGCCAGAAGAAAGTCTCAAATACAGAGTGCTGAAGTCCGCTGCAACTGCATATTTTATAAGTGTGAATACAAACTTTAGCAAAAAAAAAAAAAAAAAAAATCTTTATTTTGTTTTGTACATGGCAAGATTCTTATGGGAAAGAGCTTTTCTAGACCCACAAGAAGCCAAAGCATCCTTAAGGTGAAGAGTGGCAGTGGAAACCTTTGATCTGTAAAATGAATTTGCAAGGTAAAACCCAGGCTGCTTTCTGGTGAGAACTTTAATGTGTTTTCAGGCCATACAGACAACTCTCCCTGGAAATAAGCAGTTAACAAGAATTAAGGATGAGATTGTAACCCAGCCTGGACAGGGGGCATGGCTGAGGAGCAAAGCCAGAGCCCTCCTGCCAGATAGCAGGGGAGGTGGAGGCAACAGAAGCAGCAAAACCCAGATTTCCTGATCATGCTGTGTCCTCTGCTAAGAGCTGAGAGCTCCAGTCCTCGTTAGGCTGGGCCTGCAGTGCTGGACTAAGAGCTGGCCTGGCAGGGGGGGAGAGCTCCTGTCTCTGCAGTGTCACCAGGGATGACAGCAATAAGTCCAAGACTAGAAATAGTAGGAAAAGAGGTAACAGGAATAAGAATTGAAAACTATTTTGAAGTTTTGAAAAGGAGCTTTGCCCCCATATCAAGGAGGCAGGATTATACCCCTTTGCAGGCATGGAAACTTCAGCCTGTCCTTTCTCACCAGCAATCAGCTGCCAGCAGTCCTTAGACACTGGGAATTCCAGGACAAGCAAAAGACACTCAAAACAAAACAGGAAATTATCAGGGTACAGTAAGATTTCAAACTGCCAGAGCAGCTCACTATTTTCTGGAGAAGAAAGTTAAGATCTTGACTGAAGTCATCCATTGTGCCTGCTTGAGATGGGAAACAAAAGATGCCCACACAGAAACAGTAAGAAAGTTTGAATTCTTCAGTAGCAAAGCAGACACATCAGAGCAAATGCAGGCAGAAAAAAAGAAAAAAGACAGCACATGGGGAATTGAAAACTTCCCACAGGATGCATCAGAGACAAAAACTGAAGTTCAACCCTTCCAACACACCAGAAAAACAATCAGGTAGTGGTGACCCAGAGACCACACTTTAGTCAGTCCAGAGCAGCAATAGTGAGATCAACTCCAGGGCAAAGAAAAGGTGGAGAATCACCCAAATGCCAGGAGAGCATCCAGGTGATACATGGCTTTAGGACAGGCTAAGGATAAAATGAGGATAAAATGTACTGAGACAGGCACCAGGAAAGAAACAATCAGTTGGTTGTGGGTGGGATTAACTGCATGTGTGGACATAGAATTGACTTTTTGTTGAAAAACTGATGATGATCTATACTACCTAAGAAATTATTTCAGAGTTTAGTCTGCAGGTTTAGTTTTCAGATGAGCAAAGATCAAGGACACCACTAAAGCACATTTTCGCACTTGGCAAAATATATAGGGACAACATACAGGAGAAACAGATCAACAGAATTACAGGAAACCAACCCTGTGTTTCTCCTTGAATTCATTCTCTTCTCTACTTTTTCCTTCCACCTGTTTTTTGATAACACTTAAAAATTACAGAACCTGGAAATGGGAAACAGAAACATCTGTTGACAATGTTGGTGACTTGCCTGCGCTCTGTTCTGGATTATCTGGATTTCTTCCCTTTTGAGAGACAAATCTAACAGCAGCGCAAGGGAATCTCTTCTTTTGTAGAAACTGAGGTGTGTTCCAAGAAAACATTTTAAATGGCTAGAGAGAAAGGTAAGAAAGAAAAAAAAAACGTAGAAGGGAAAACTGAACACCCAAAAGATGTGGCTTTCAGAGAAGACCATCGAGACCTGCAGATAAAAGATGTCAGTAAGGAAATGGGGAAATTTGACCAAATCTTGTTACTCTAGACAATAGGTGACATTTCAGACCCACAAAACTATGCAAAGAAGTGATTAGGTTCTCTGGAGTTTTTACAGAAATAAAAATCAGAGACAGAAACCTTGTTAATTAGAGCATATTTTTGTACTTTATGTGTTTTCCAACCCTTGAAAGGATCACAGGTGCTGTCAGTGAATGGCTCCACATTGTGAATACAAAAATGTTGTGAAAGGAATACATCTATGGTCAGTCAATGAACACAAAAGAAAATTTCCATCATGAGTTGCCAGGCAACCCCCATCAATTAAAATAACCATCAAAAGCCATATATTTCATGCTGGAATCATTAACAGCAGAATGCAATTACAGCCTTTCAAGGAAACAAGGAGACAAACCATCAGCCAACAAATGATCACATGCCCTCTGATCACCAGCAAAAGAGAAGCATTTCCCAGTTCCCTGGCAGCCAGGTACTGATCCCACCACCTTTCCTTAGGACTGAGCATCCTGCTCTGCCAAGGCTGCTAAAGCAGCTCTCAGAGTGGCACTGTACCAACAAACACTCCCCCAACCAAAACAAGCTTTAAGCAACATGCATCTTCAATATCTGGGATGTCCCCATGGGAAGGAATCAGATGAGCCACCCCTAAAAAAACAGGTTCTCTCCTAGAGCTGAATTAAATTTAAATTAAGTCACAGAATTGAAAATTGACTCATCAATCAATCATGAAATCATGAAATTTACATAATGTTTACATACTATATTATATACATATTATATGTATACATAATATATACATAGAGTATTTACAGCATAGTCTGTAGAAGGCATCCAGCAATGGACTGCTTTATTTCCAGCCTGGCACACAGATCAATGCCCTGCTGGGCCAGAGCTACCTGGGACAACAGACAGCAATGCAGAGAAATACAAAATGCCTCCTAAAATGTAAAATCCAACTACATAAATTTTAAATAAAGGAGACTTTCCTGCTTTTATCCTATGTCAAACATTTCTGATGACCCTTTTCCATCCCATTGTTTTTGTTCTTCTAAAGCCTGGGATATTATCAGACTAACAACGGATCAAGATAAAACATTTTTCTAGCTATCAGTACCCAAAGGTACACGAGCTGGTATCCAAGTTTGACTTTTAATTAAAATTAAGATTCCTTTGCTGAGACTCAGCCATGGCTCAGGGTCTTGCCCAGGGAAGCCCACACCATGTGAAGCCAGCTGTCATCTCTGCCATGCACTGCCTTTCAATCACTGCCTTACAGCGAGCACCTCCCTTTCCTGAGCTCTGCGCTGGGGGCTGCTGGGGCTGCTGCTTCAGACACACTCGAAATGGCTTTATCCATCTGTCCTGAGAGGTGTTAAATGGGAAGTGTGGGGCTGAGCACAGGCTGGAACTCATCCCAGAGATGCAGAGTGACTCAGGCAGAGCTCTGCCCTCCTGCAGCAGCAACACGAGTTATCTCAGTGACACGTCCACAGCACACACCCCAAATCCTCCCTCCCACCTCCACACAGTGCTCGGCTTTTCCTGGGAATCTCATCTCCCACCATCTGCCCCACGCACAGCAGCACTGCTGCCAGCTCCAGCCGGGCCTGGAAAACACCCAGCATCCAGGTGGCCACAGATCCAGGCCAACCACGGGCCAGAGTCGTGGGTGAGCAACAAGGGCAGGGTGTGAGCTGAGGGGGTCGGGAGGGATGCACTGAGTCACTGCTCAGCTTGGCCCCTGAACACCAGGTATCAGCCAGTGCCTCTGGCAGGATTACACACCAAAAATCCCAACATTGCATCCTGCTCCAGAGTGCAACAACACCTGGTGAGAAAATGGCAGGGAAAAGGGCACAAGGACATGAGGTACCCAGCAGCCTGTCACTGCAATGCCCACGAGCCCCTCTCCCTGCAGGGCTCCTGCTGGGTTTCCTTGATGCCCAGAAGAGCTGGACAAAGTGGCTGCAGAAAGATGAACAAATACTGAACCTGCAACTAAGTCAGTGAAAAGTCAGTCATGAGGCACCAAGGGTGAACCACTGACACAAAACCACACATTTGTACCACTGTGATTACTCTAACACTGGTGGACACACACTGTAGAGCTCACAGATTTGACACTGAATTTTATTTCTTGGAAAATCACATTTACAGACAATTTAATTTGCAGCTACAAAGCAAGTACTGGCAGTGTGCAATTTGGATGCAGCGACTCATGCCAAACTTATAAATACACTGTGGGGACAGAACAAATACAAATTGAAAATGAACCTTCCACTGGGAATTTGGGTATTTTAAAAACTCACCAACTGCTGTAAATATACACCAAAGGGACACAGCTTCCTTCAGATGTTCTGTGCCTTACTACCACCAAGAGCAAACAAAGGTTCAACTTGGGGCAGCAAATACGCAAAAGACCATTTCCAGTGTCACAAGGAACTTCTCTGGGACGTGAGCAACCTCCTATTAATAGGCACCCACATGCAGTAGCACTGAATGGCCTCAGACAGAAGTAAAAAGGCAGGTTGTGACTGTGGCCATGAACTGACTCCCTTTTCCCATCAGCTGGGGGCAAGGGCATGTTCAGAAGTGCTCTTCATACCCTCAGGGTAATAACAATACTCTTAGTGTGGTTGTCCCACTTGGGCCTTTGAAACCAGCAGCTCTGTCAGCCCTCCCTGGGATCCCGTCCCAGAGACCTGGATGAGCTTGTGAAGGCTGAACAAAGGCGGCAGCACTGCCCATCATCACCTAAACTGTGACACCTTTGCCACCTGTCCCTCAGAACTGAAGTGCTCCAGGCTGGCCAACAGCCATCAGGTGAGAGCTGCATCCCTTCAGATGCTACAGTTTGCTTTGAGCTTCTGCTTGATCTTGCCATGATTTTCTGTGCCTTAAAACCAGCAGCAAAAGCTCCAATTAAAGATGGTCAAGCATTTGCTTTCATGTAGGAGAGCAGAACATGTTCCTGGTTTTTATGGTGAAATACATGTCAGCTTTGAGAATAGAGCCTTCAAACCCTTAGCACTGATACTCCTCGTTGTAAAGATTTATCTTACTGCAGTTTCTGCCATCATTACCAGTGGATTAAAATTTCCAGCCTGAAAAGACACTGTGGACGATGTTGTGATCTGCAAACTGAAGGTGCCTGGTAAGGTCTCTTCTTTAATGAGTATCAACCAGAGTCCATTAATTCCTGCAACTGTTCACCTGCACTTAGATCACACAAACAATCTGGCATTACAGCAATTATCCTTCAAGAAATCCTGTCATGCTCTGAAATACTATCAAGAGGAATTAGATGATGAGCTGTTCAGACAGATATTTTTCAGCTCTTGTCTTCATAAGCAAAATCTGCAACTGAACTCCTGCCAAAGCCAAGATTTCATACTTAACAGAAGGGACAGATTATGTTGTTGCCTGAACTAATATCTGTTATTTAAAGTTCAGCAAAGCAATTTTACATATGACTAATATAGTTAAACACATCTAAGTGCTTTGCTGAATCAAGGCCTAAAAGAGATTCTGTTGGTATCAGGGCTGAGACAGAATCTGCATTTAAAAACCATCCTAACAAGCTTCAGTTGTTTCCCCTAAGAGATTGTGAATAAAGATCCTCATTGAAATACCTGATCTCAGGAAATCAGATCACTTTGGCTTCTACCTTACCTGAAGAGAATTATTTGACCTCTGAAAAAAAGCTATCTAAGGAGCATGGCTTTAGGCAGAAGGCTGTAGGGGTTTACAGAGATGTGGCAAAAATCTACTGACAAAGCAAGGATCTGAGATGCTGAACTTGCTCAGTTATGGGAGCAAGGCTCAGCCATCCAGAGCCCACTGAACACATCTGAGAGGCAGAAAAGCAGCACATAAAACATACCCAATAAGTCATCTACTCTTCATTTCCATGTTAATTCTAATCTCAATTTACTGAGAAAAAAATCTCATTTTTTTGAGGAAATCCTGTACAACTCTGAATCAATACATTACTGAGGGATTTTCCCAAAGTTGCCAGAACCTAAGAAGACAATTAAGAGATTTACCATCTGAGCATTTTACCACAATGTCTAGAGGAGACAGGAGTATTTACTGTGTACCTGAAATAGTTTCTCATTTTTCTGCATTCATATCCTCAAAGAGGGAACCGCCCTCACTGCAGGAGACCCCAGTAACCCCCATTCCATCCTTACACCTCTACACTGGCAAGGCTGGAGCCCCCACAGAGGTGTCCATGGCTGAGAGTCTGTTTTTGGTTTTCCTCTTAATTACAAGCAACACAAACCCCTCAGCAATGATGTGATAAACAATGGTGGGAGTGGGAAAGGACAGCACTGGGAGCTCCTGGGAAGGCACAGGATGGCCTGTCCTGGCACATGCTGCCCTCTTCAACCAGGACACTCTGACAGATGGCACCTGGCACTGAAACTGATGATAAGCTCAAAGAAATTCCTAAGAAAAGGCTCTGATTCAGGCAGAATTTCCACTTCTCTGCACAACTGCACTTGTCTTTGCTGAGTTACAAACACTGACTGCCAAGTGAAGAAATGAGGCCTTGGAGGCTCCATCATTCATTATCACATTTCAGCCTGAGTGGTCTCCAAACCACAATTTTTTCCCACGGGATTGAAATATTATCTTATTTAATTGTAGCAGGTTAAGTATTGAGCCCTTATCTAAATCAGATATTTTCAGGTGCAGAAATATTGTTCTTTGGTTATTGCTTGTATTTTCTACAACCATTCTATTGAAAGTAAAATTGAAAACTGCTAGAGATGAGCTCAGATAATTCTTGTTATTTGAGGGAAAAAAAGACAGACTAAAAAAGACAGAAAATTTCGTGCTCCTATTCTCACATTTCTAATTTGTGTTGTGATGGCATGGCCAGGTTTTGGTGCTGGGGTGGCTTTGTGAGAAGCTGCCAGAAGCTTCCCTGTGTCCAGCAGAGCCAAATTTGGGCCCATCAGGGACAGTGGCAGCACCTCTGGGGAACATTTAGGAAGGGAGAGGAAATCCCCGTGGAATTGCAGCTGGGTGAGAGGAGTGAGGGGATGGGAGAGGAGCAGCTCTGCAAACCCCAGGAGGGGCAGGAGCTGCTCCAGGGCTGGAGCCCGGGGTGCAGCCCAGGGAGAGGCAGCTGTGCCCCTGCAGCCCCCGGGCTCCAGGATGGAGCAGAGATCCCCCTGCAGCCCCTGCAGGGCCCCCCACGGGAGCAGGGGGTGCCTGAAGGAGGCTGTGACCCCACAGGGGACCAGGGCTGGAGCAGCTCCTGAAGGACTGACTGCACCCATGGGAAGGATCAGGATGGAGCAGCTCCTGAAGGACTGACTGCACCCATGGGAAGGATCAGGATGGAGCAGCTCATGGAGCTCACTGTCTCCTGTGGGAGGGACCCCACACTGGAGCACAGGAGGAGTGTGAGGAGCCCTTCCCCTGAGGAGGAAGGAGCAGCAGAGATGACCTGGGATGAGCTGAGCACAGCCCCCATTCCCCATCCCCCTGCACCACTGGGGGAGAGGTGGAGAAAGTTGGGAGTAAAGTTAAACTCAGGAAGAAAGGAGGGGCGAGGAGAAGGTGTTGTAAGATTTAGGGGTTTTTTCGCCATTATCCTACTCTGATTTGGTTGTTAATTTTTTTTTTTTTTTTTTTTTTTTTTGGTGCTGTGTCAGTAACTGGTGAGGGAGCTCTCCCTGCCCTTATCTTGACTCGTAAGTCTTTCCATTTATTTCCTCTCCCCATCCAGCTGAGGAGGGCAGGGATGGAGAGGCTTTGGTGGGCACCTGGTGTCCAGCCAGGGCCAACCACCACATAAATACACACAGATAATAATACAGCACAGATATTGGTTTAGGCAGAGAGAACCAATGGACTTCTCTACTCTCCTATCAAAGGCTCAGAAGGAGCACCAGTGTGTGTGTTGTGACCCCTCGCCTAACAAAGATCATTAATGATCACCCAATTACCTAAAGCTTGGCTCAACTTAAAATATTCTCCAAAGGGACATTTGGTCTTAATTTGAAAACAAAGAAGAATCTGCCACTTCTCTTGTTATTTTGTTCCAGCAGTTAATCACCCTCATTGCAGAAAAACTGTCTTTGATTTCCTATTTGAATTGTGTAATTTCAGCCTCCAGGAAAGATCTCTCCTGTGTTTGTCCCCAGTACATGTGAGACCACTTTCTAATGCTGTTTTATGGTTCATGTACTTAAAAGCTCCAGCCACATCTCCTTCCCATAATTTCAGATACCCAAAATATACTGGGCTCTCGTGATTAGCTTTTCTCCAGCCTTTAATCATCTCTTTAAGTTCTTCTGGGTCCTCTCTGGTTACTCTCATCCATTTAAAGGTGGTCACCAAACCTACAGCTCAGGATTCTCACATGGGTCCCAGCAATGTCAAAAGGTGAACTCCCTGCTCATAAACTGCAGTCCTGGGAGAAGTCTCCATTTGCTTGGCCGTGAGCTCCTTTCAGCACCATTCTCAAGGGTGCAGGTCCCACAGACAGGACCTGCATGCCTTGGTCCTGGGGTGTGGATCTACTGGCACTGTACTGAACCTCTCTGGGTTTTCCATGGGTTAAACATCCCAAAATGCAGTGAGAAACAAAAGAGTTAATGCAACAACCTCCTCCCAGCTACGCTCATGTTGATCCTATTTCAGAGCTGAGTTGAGAGGAAAAGCTCTGCTTTGGACTTGCAGCGGTTTGAGTTTGCCAATTTGACATCTCCAGGCCAATGTACCAATTGATGTGGTGCCTCTAGCACTGGCTAAATTGCCAGTGCACCCACTAGAATTATTTACTCATTTCCTGCTGTGAGATAGGGTTAGGAGGGAAGGCAAAGCAGGCTCAAACTTTGAAGGGTATAAAGAAAACTTTTTTAACAGGAACTGAAAGAAAAAATAGTAAGAATCAGAATAAAACCTTCAGAACACTTGTCCTTCCCCTACACCCTCTTTTCTCTCAGAAACAAATCAGTCAGTTTACCATCTCTAACATAGTCTTTCTCTAATTTACTTAGGGAGAGGAGTCTCTCTCGTCAGTCTATGAAGACCTCTCCACAAGAAAACAGTTTTCTCATGGCTTCAATGTCACAGCAAATCAGCTGCCTGGGAGAATGGAAATCTGATCACCATGTCAAAGTCCCTTTCCTCGACTTACAGTTTTCCCCACAACATGTCAACTTATGGGGTGCTACTTTTAAGGATTTTGAGTAGTTCAGAGCAAAGTTCTCTTCATCTAACTCTGAGATCATCTTCAGCTCTAGGAACAGAGGTCTTCTTCTTCTCTGGGGAAAAGGGTCTTCATCACTCTTCTTCTCTCTCTGGTTAAACTTCTCATGGGATCACAGCTACTTCAACATTTGCTTACTTCAGCAAGAATGTCTTTGCTCATGTGTACAATGCAAATGCTCCACTGCCCCATACTTCTCATGAGTTACAGGGAAAAGTCTGATATATCAACCATATCTTCTCCATAGCTTACAAGAGAATTTTAGTCCAAAACATCTCCAATCCCCTCCCATCAGACACCTGACTCGTTCTTCTTGTCTAACCTCGATGTCCCCATGCTGTTTCTCTATGTATCTTCATCTCTGTCCTTCTCTTTCCTCTCTTCTTTCTTTCTCCTTTCCTTTCACTCAGGAGGGAGAATCGATGGAGGTTTTATCTGTGCAGTGAAAGGAAGTGCCCAAACACTCCCCTGCCAACGGGGTTGTACCAGAGCTTGCAAACAGAAGGAAATCCAAACTTTCTCACTGGTGACCTGTCCTGGTGGGCCCTCCAGCCCAGAGCAGCACAGTGAGAGGTTCAGAAGACAACCTGGAGCATCTCCCTGTGCAGTGACTCATGGGAAGCCTGAATCACCAAATTCCAGGGCACTGAAGGGTGGGGCAAACAATGCTTCAGGAGGACATGTCTCAAGTTGCCCCACGGTAGGTGAACACTGGCCACACACACCTCTCCAGAAGAGTTAGAAAAGCTTGTGTGTTTAAATAATTGAGCTGGGTTGGTATTTTGCTGTTAAAATACACTTCTTGTCCCTTATACACTTTTCTAAGGAACAGTGACGTGCATACAGAGCCCCATGGTAGCAAACATGCAGCCTGAGTACTTAAAAACAACATTTCTGCCCCAGAGAGGAAGCTGGAATTCACCCATGCAATTAGGTTAGGTAAATGCTGTGGATAGACATTATCTGATATCCTATTTTGTAATCCTTTGCTAAGCAGGATGCTGTTCACTTTGGGAGCCAACAAAACAGCTACTCACTTACTCTGAGACCTGAGCAAAGTCATGAGCAATCCCTGAGGGTTTGAGATGAGTTCAACCCCACATCTGGTAACAGTCCAGAGTCATTTAGAAAGGTCAATAAATTCTACATTCTGGTTGAAGGTTTCTTTAAACCAATATTTATCAGTACAGATCTCAGGAGAAAAGACAACACTTCTGTCAGAAGTGAACTTTACAATATTCTTCTGATTATCAACTTATTTGATTCTATGCCAATAATATTTTATTCTTTTTCTAATCCTTAATTAATTCTTTTCATAAACAATCTGTGCTCAGCACATTCTGCTCAGACTAAATCTTTTGCTGATATGTATCATAACAAGATTTTCAATATCCAGGCAAATATTTTCATATATAAGGAACCTCACTAGATGTGTGCATAAAACAAGAAAAATCACCTGACTCCTGAAAATTGAGCTCTCACACTTCCCTTGAGCTTGGTGGGAATTTGTGAGCTCTCAGCAGTTACAGACAAGACACTGAGGAAGTCTCCACAACTTCAGTTCACAATGCCTGACTTAAGGCACACTTCTGAAAATGCTGCCCTGAATTTTCCATTTCCCCTGGCAAAGCCAGGACTTCCCCAAATCACACACAAACACATCTCTTTCAGATTAAAAGGGAAACCTAAAAAGGTCCTGAGAACAGCAAGGAGGAAACAGTGATTTATCATCTAGTTTTCCCCCACAAAAATAAAATCTTGTAATAGCATAAGACATTTCAACACACAGTTTCTGTTTGTTCTCGTCACACTGTCCCATAAGTGAACAATTTTTGAGCACTGTGCATACACAGAAATGACAAATACACATGCCTGACTAGACTTGCATTTGCAAATAGAAAGTGACAAAAAATGGTTTTGGCTGAACAAATTTCACCTTTTTTTTTTCTATAAAAATGATACATGCACATTACAGTTCCATAAATGCCAAGTGATTTAAAGCATACAGTGCTTCTAACAGCCAGGCTGAAGCCATTTTGTAAATGCAGCCCTTCAAACAACAAAACAATACTTTTCTGGGCTGCTTCTTAGGAAAACATCATTGAGCACTTACAGATGGCAAATAAAAACCAACTTTTGAAGCAGGAGCCCTGCGTGGGAATTTTGCCTGGGGAAGCAGGCAGGATGAGGTCTCACTTTGTGCACTGGTTGCTAAAGGCAGCCACAGAACGAGGGCACGGCAGATCTGACTTACCACAAGAGCAGCACGTGAAGCAGTTGGTATGATAGAGGTTACCCATTGCTTGGCAAGCCTGGCTCGCTCCATACACACCTTTTCCACATTTTATACAAATACCTACAAAGCAGAAAGAGAATCAAAGTTAAAATCCTCCACAGCTCCTGAAAACAGCTCGAGGCCATCGATTCACGACACTCATGATACCCCCACCAGGCCCTAAATCAATGAGCTCCTCACCCTGAATAGACTGAAGTACCCAAGAGAGCAGAAGGTGGCTGCAGTCAAACAAGTGTGTGGAAATTAACCCAAAATTAGGGGGGGCCAAGCCTCTGCTGGTGTTTCAATGCAGGGAGACCGGGGCTGGCTACAGACAGAAACCCAGGGGAGGCAGGTGCAGCCAGAAAGGACAGAGATATCCACACGCTCCCTGCAAACAACTCTGCCAGCCCAAGAAATAATCGAGTGAGACCTTCACAACAGAGTGCTCTACCACATGACATTCAACAACCACTGATAAAACAATTCAATCCAAGCCCAAAAGATTTCTCCTTGGCCCTCTCCACAAACACATCAAACAAGTCTGTTTGCAGTGAAAGCCACTGGGAAAATGGATCTGTCAGTCACATTCAGTAATTGTTTAATTCCCCGTGAACAGAGGATGTAACCTCATAAACACAACCTGGCACCTTACCACACAGAACAGGAAAGCCTCTGCCTTCCTTTTGGTCTCGGGGCAGAAATTCAGGCTGGCAGTTGTGCTTCAGTGGGCTCAGAAATTCACCTTTACTGCCCACGCCTGCTCCTGGCAATGCCAGGGATGACTCCCACGCAGTCCTCAGGAGACCAAGGCACCAGGAGCCAACAAGTCAGGGGTCAGCTCTACACATGGCAAACTCACAGGGAAGATCATGATTTCAGTAAGCTCTACTTAAGAGGATTTTTTTGGGATGGTTTGGTTTTGGGGAGTATTTAAAGCTATTTCCTCAAAGGTTTGGTTTTTTGTTTTTTTTTTTTTTTTTTTTTTTTGTCTTTTCCCTATGCATTTATTTCTACCTATGCATAACCTCTCTAAATTCAAACCAAAGGAGGGAATTAATTCAAAGGTTACTTTGGTTTTGTCTCCCTGTGAAGAAAAACTTAAACTCTAGAGAATCCATGTCCTACTGTCACACAATTGGGACAACTGATTTTTAAGTTTTTCTGAGATGTCTATAGGTCTCTATTCAATCCGAGCAGGACAGTCCATCAAGACAAGGCTGGTGATATTTTTAAAGTATTATAGCAGAAAATAAAAATGGAGAATTTTTTTTTTTGCTTCAAACAACTCTAAAGAAACTGCTGTGTTCCATGTGTTGTTTGAGGCTCTATTTCTACAAGTGCATGCACAAGCCTGGCATTAGTCATTAGCACCAAGAAAACTGCTAGAACACCTAAGAACCCAGGAACTGCAGAACTACAAAACTGGGCTTTTGTCTTGCAGAATTCTCCCCTGCTGTGCTGTGAACATCCTATATAAGCACATGCAAAATAAAATGCAAGTTCTTTGGGGAAAGATCAGTGTGCTATGAACAAGCATCCCTCTCCTGTCCTGGGAGACATCCCTCCATGAACTTCTCCAATGTGAGAGCTTCCACAGGCTGTAGGAACTGCTCCATCCTGGTCCCTTCCCATGGGTGCAGTCAGTCCTTCAGGAGCTGCTCCATCCTGATCCTTCCTATGGGTGCAGTCAGTCCTTCAGGAGCTGCTCCAGCCTGGTCCCTTCCCATGGGTGCAGTCAGTCCTTCAGGAGCTGCTCCATCCTGATCCTTCCCATGGGTGCAGTCAGTCCTTCAGGAGCTGCTCCATCCTGATCCTTCCCATGGGTGCAGTCAGTCCTTCAGGAGCTGCTCCATCCTGGTCCCCTGTGGGGTCACAGCCTCCTTCAGGCACCCCCTGCTCCCGTGGGGGGCCCTGCAGGGGCTGCAGGGGGATCTCTGCTCCATCCTGGAGCCCGGGGGCTGCAGGGGCACAGCTGCCTCTCCCTGGGCTGCACCCCGGGCTCCAGCCCTGGAGCAGCTCCTGCCCCTCCTGGGGTTTGCAGAGCTGCTCCTCTCCCATCCCCTCACTCCTCTCACCCAGCTGCAATTCCACGGGGATTTCCTCTCCCTTCCTAAATGTTCCCCAGAGGTTCTGCCACTGTCCCTGATGGGTCCAAATTTGGCTCTGCTGGACGCAGGGGAAGCTTCTGGCAGCTTCTCACAAAGCCACCCCAGCACCAAAACCTGGCCATGCCAGCCCAGTGCAACAAACCCCTTCCAAAACTGAACTGCAGCAGTTCAGAGCAGCATCAACGCAGCCATCAGTACGAGCTGTGCAATGTGATCAGACTAATGGGGAACAGTTTAAAAATACAAGTTAAAAAAAACTACGAATTCCAGTACTGACATGGAATGACCCTTCATTAAATCACAAGGTTTATTGGTGTTTATATCTTTAACTCCCTCATTTCATGTCATGATGGAACGTGCCTTTCATTCAGCTAGCTCAACATCCTGGCACAATGTTGCCATTTTAGACTATTTATCAAATGAAATGATAAATGTAAAACCCAATACATCCATTAATATTTTTTAAAGTCTTAAACCTGATTTCAGAAATTCAGGGAGGCAAAAACTATAAGATCAACAGCTACCCAAGGTAAACCTAGTGAGACAAACTAGCTGCCATCCAGATCCATCAGTTTATTGCAAACCTGTCAAGAAAATGCCAGTCCTTGGGCGAGCTCAGCCCTGATGCATGAAATGGGAATTTCAGAACATTTGTTGCCTTTTCCAAGGCTGCCAAGCCTATCCATTTATTTGTTACCAAATGTTATGGAAAACATCTATTTGCCCTGAGTTAAAGGTTAACTGATCAAAGATGGCTATTGATTACTGTGGGCACTGTCACTGGAAGAGCTGTCCTGTGAGCCAGCAGCTGCAGGAATTCCTCACTCCTGGCAGCAGCACAGAGCCCAGGACCCTGCAGCTGTTCCACCACACCCCCGGGGCTCTGCAGGGATCCTGGGGCAGGAGGGGCTGCACAGAGCAGAGGGGGCACACCTGGAACACGCTGGTGTCACCTCAGCATCAGGCCCTGGTCTGACGTCTCTGTTCCCTCTTGGCCGTGGGGACAGAGCAGCCCCTCCAGAGCCCCCCAGCTCCTGGGCGCTCCTTGCCCACCTTCTCACGCCAACGCTGGCTGCTATTGATGACCTGGCTGGCAGGTTACACTGACAGAACTACACATTCCCATCTACACTTACAGCTACTCAAAGAAGAGCAGGAAACCAGTCTGTAACTCTGGCAATTCTGGCTCTGAGCTCTTGTGCACAAATCTACTACAGTCCACAGTGCTTTGATAAATGAAAGTTATTACCTCATTTCTTTGCCATTGCTGCACTGAACCATCAGAAGCAAAAGAAGGATTTATTGTGGATGTTAGACTTGCACTGGCCTCTCCAAGCAAGTGATTTGTTAGGAGCAGCTGTCATTTTGTTAACTTGTTTTCTCCAAGAGAGTAGTCATTAACTCCAGGAATGAATGACCACAGAGATTATTAGCATACTAAAAAAGCTTATGTAAAATTCCAGAAGTGTATTTTGGAAAATATATATGCAGCTGCAGTGTGAGTTTAGTGTGAGCTCATAACTGTCTAGGAAAAGCCCTGGTTACACGGCTGCCCAGGTCTGCTTTTCCACCAGTCCCAGCCCAGACTGCACACTGTGGGCTTGTGAAGCCCTGACACAACAGCTACGTCACTTTTCCCCCCTTCTCCAGATTTAATTCCAAGGCTTGTTAAACCACCTATGAAGAATGTTCTGTTGCAGAGCAAGTCTGGTTTCTGACACTTTCCTTGACATGATTTCAGATCAACTTCTGCCTTCAAATGATTCCTTGCCTCTCCTGACACCTCGATTCTGAGCAGTCAGCTGTACCCCAGATCTTTAACACATCAGCTGCCATGTTTCTACCAAGGTCATCAGCTCTCCTACAGATCCAGTGTCTCAATCCAGGAAAAGACATTACAAGATGCTGCATATACTCAAAGCTGCCATGAAGGCTGGAGCACAGCATCACAGCAGCCCTTTGCTGGGGTGGAGGTATGTTCACACCCTCACAAGGTGTAGAGACTGAACTAACACCCCCTGGAGTGCAGCAAAAGACCATCAACAAAAATGGTACCAGAAAGAGAAAGAGCTCCTAGAGACTCCCTGCTGGACTCCAGCACACGGCCAGTGCTCCCCACACCTTTAACCAGTCCACTTCACTGAGCTTGACCACATCAGTGAGAACATCATCTCTGGACACCAGCCCAGCAAGCCTCCAGCATGGTATGGCAACAGAGCTGGCAGAGGCACAACGCTCCCTGGATAACTCCTACACCAGCAAACATGGATATCAGCACCAGCAGAACATCACACAGGTATTTTCTATGTGTTCAGTGACTTTGCTCCAGACTCGAGACCAAATACAATGCATTATAGGCATCAGCAACAACCTATTTTTTCAGCCTGCTGATACCTGTAGGAGCTCCCTGTGCATTACAAGAAGTTCAGTTTGGGATCTGTACATCAGATCCTATAATGCTCTTTTGGCCATGCCAGTACAGGCTACTACTTCATACAGACTTCACCAGGAAGCCAGAATTAGGAAAAAGACTGATAAATGCCATGCATATCATGGCAGATATTTAACCACCTTTTGGCCAAGCTTTGTACTCAGACACAGGTGGAATTCAGCCTGTGCTTGCTGCCATCCTTATGTAACCTAAAGGCAAAGGTTTAGCATGAATGCAAGAAAAATGGTACCACATGGCCTCAACTCCAGCAGGCAGCAGCTGTGTGAGCTGGGAGAATCCAGCTACACACACTGAGCACCACGGCCCGGGCAGGAGCTGCAGCTTTACTGCCTTACAGCCACACTGTACCTCCAGGATAACTGCTACATGCTGCCTACAGCAGGAAACAACCAAGCCCTGTCATCAAGAGCTATGGTAAAGCTAAAATTAACAACTAACACATGGCACAGATGACTCCCTCCCTGCCTCTGCAGTTCTGGGAAAAGGGCGGACGAACATCACGCTGGGCCACTGCAAAGTCCCCTTTTCTTCTCTCAGAGATGGAAAACCACCTCTACACAAGCCCCAAACAAGATTCTTCACACCTGCAGCCTATCCATGGCACAGGGGCAGGGAAATGGACACCCACTGCCATGGAGCAGGGAGAACAAACGAGGAGGGAAGTCTCAGCTCCAAAAAAAAAGCCAAAGTGCAGCAAGAGCTGCAAGAGCAGAGGGCTGTGGAGGGGCTGGATCAGCACCTGCAGGTGCCCCTGGCCAGGAGAGGTGCTCTCATACTGCCTGCAGCCAGTGATGTCACACACAGTGCTGCTGCTACCTGTAAAATGTGTTTTAGAAGAAGAAGGCAGGTGACCAGTGGAGCCCCAGAGCTGCCCTGGGCCCAGGCAGTTGCTGCACTGCTGCTGCAGAACCTGCTGGGCTCCCAGCAGCTCCCCTGCTCATCCTGGGCTGGGGCACCTTGGACTGCAGAGGTGACTTCAGGGCAGAAAAATGCTCCTTTCCTTCCAACAACCACAGGAGGAGGGATCTTCCAACACACATGTAACCCCTCAGTCAGGTGCAGACAGAAGACATGGGGCAGAGGGAGGGAGGCAGCCTAGGGAACCCTCCCAGTCCTCGCCACCATGGGCAGCTCTCACTGCAGGCCTTTCATCTGTTACCAGGCCGAAACCTTGCAAATGTACCAAGGATTCAAGGATATCTAACATGAAATGAAATCTGGTACATACAAGTTATAAATAAATACAACCTGGACATGCCAAGCAGCATAATCCTGTGATAGGAATGATGGAAGGACTGCCTGGCTAAGCTACCAGCACTGCCTCTGCCCCAAGAAAGAGCAGAAGACACCACAACTTGAATTAAGGCTGAAAAATACAGGTTAAGAAAACTGAGAGATGCTCAAGTGAATGTTTTAGGCTCTCCTGCCAAGCTCCAGCTCATCCACACCTGGCACCCCGACATCTGGCAACACAATCCCAACTCCAGCTTGGAAGTCCCCACGTGCTCCCTGCACCAACTGTGCTGGAGTACACTACACTGGAGGAACATGGGCAACAACACCTAACACAGCTTAGGCAAAGCAAGGCAAGAAGCAGCCTATGGACTGGGAAACTTGGTTGTCACTGTTAAACCTTTTTTGAGATTGCCCCTAATCTTACTTACATCCTCAAGGAATAAACCATAAACTATTTAGGCCCTTGAGATATGCATCTGCTGACTTAAAAAGATCTTCATCACTTCAGTGCCTGTCTGCTACAGGAGGCTTTACTCAATTAATACACAGAGGGATGCATGTGTAGAACTTTACTCAGAAAAATCAAAATTTGAGATAATTTACGTTTGGCTACAAATGCAACAAACTTCACATTCACTGGAAGTTTTAGGTTCTGGAATAGTTTCTAGGTTCTGGAATAACTTGCACTACCTCCACTCTGCCTATTGCTTAACAAGGCTTGTGTGGGACAAAGCTGCTGGGAGAGGTTCATGGCCACAATGGAAGGCACTGGGAGCAGCTCCAGGAATGCCAGTGCTGATCAGAGCACAGAGCCAAGCTCTACCTGCCTGAGGATAAGCACTGCCAGCAGGACTCAGCCTATTCCTGCTGGCTCTGAAAGCAGCCATACATGCTGTCTGTTCTGTTTTATCCTTAACCCTTCTGGAGTTTCAAACGCAGGGTAAGGTAATGGGCAAGTGTTTGGGAACACAAAAGGCCACAGAAACAATTCACTAACACCACCCTCCCTGACTCCCTATTTTAGCAGCTCCAAGCCCAGGGCATGTCTGTGAGTTAAAGCAGCTCCAGGCCAGCAGTGCAGAATGGAGATGCCACGGGAGTCAGGATCAGCCCTGATCAGCAGCTGATACAAACTGGAAGGAAGGCTTTTGTTACTGCTGAAGTAGATCCACCCCAGCACACAGTGAAAGCCCGAAGCCAGCACAGCAAATGCTTATTGCTCCATACAGTATGTGAAATTACTGCTCTGAAGCATGAAATTACTGACACTATCTGCAGGGTTCAGCCTGCCCCGGTGCCTCTGCAGAGCTCCCCTTTGTGTGAACCTCTGACAGCACAGGGCTGAGCATGGCCCCACTGCTACCTGCACTCCTTTAGTTACACTGATGCTTGCTTTACAAATATTCACTCATTTCTCTATGTCTTGGTTTAGTGCATGGCAGTTCCAGGGTAATTTATACTTCTCATTTGGCATTTACGGAAAAATCTTTTGCCACTGAGGCACTGAAGTGGAAGACAGAGGAGCTCTCGTGGCTGCTCCACGGGCTGTGCAACTTTGGGTTGCTTTGTCTGGGATTCAGGGCTCAGCTGACTGCTCAAGGCTCGTGCTCACATTGGCAATCACAGCACAAGGGGGCTTGCAAATAACTTCAGCAACCAAAGTACTAAGCAACAATAAAGACAGAAAAAAAAAATCCTTTTTCTGAAAGTACCTTGTGATGACTGGGATTACCAAAGCAAGGAGACACACAGCTAGGGTGATAAAGGAAGGCACCACTGGGAATGAATAACTTAGAGGGAAAGTCTGTAAATGACATTCCCTGTCCTACTGCCCCTCCCCTGTTGAATACCTGAGTGTCTTGATGTGGACATGAGCACTCTTAGAGCTCAAAGGGATCAGGTCAACAGGGCCCTTCAGCTCAAACCACATTTCCTGTGCCTGGAGCACAGTGAGTGTAACCACAGTTATAATGCAGCCAGTTGAGGAGGGCTGCATTTCTAGCAGCATAGCAGCAATCAGAGGAGGACAGGCTATGGCCAACACCTGGAGCTGGCACAACTGCTGGCAGAGGACACAGCAGCACAGCCAGAGGCTCGGTGAGCCCAGCACACACACACAGGTAGGGCCCAGAGCCAGCAGAGCTGAGCCATGCTCCTGCAGCTCCTGGCTGCAGTCCAGACTCATCAAATACCAACATCCAAAGCTCCACAGTGCTCCTGAGCAAATTCCCAGGAATTAGGAAGCTGGTGTGAAGCACACCAGGGCATTCAGCCCAGCTCTACACTCAAACTGATAAGGAAGAGAGCAGACCTTCACACTGTACATCCCAATATAATGGGCAAGAGAAGTGGCAGTTCACAGAGGGTGACAGAGGAGATTTTCCAAAAAAAAAATTTACTTGTTTTTTAGTTATCATGGATGCTACAATTTATACCAGATGCTGGTTATACCAGCTGGGGATCTCCTGAACTCTGGGGTGAGATGCTTGCCATTACTTCAGGCTTTGGCATAATGCAGGTCAGACTGTAGACCTTTTATGTTCTATTTAAGCTCTTATTAAAGTTTTATTTTCCAGTGACAGGTTTACAGACATTGAGACAGTTTTATTACAGCAAATAAACAATAAACTAAATATTTAGAGCTCATATGGCCATCGTCCTTCCTTCCTGCTGATCCCACACATTAATAATAATACATTTATCTACACATTGCAGATTTTTTTCTAAATAAGTGACAGTGTTCACAGTACAGAACCAGTCAGAAAACCTACTGCACCAGCCCCCTTTTCCAGTTTTGATGTTCCTAGTTACCTTTAGTTTCTGTCTTGGCTCTTTTCTATATTAAATGTGAGTCACTGACACTTCTGTGGTCTTCAGAGTAAAAACCTCCTGAGACGACAGAGAAGAGAGAGAATCACTTTAAATACTTCAGCTTAGAGAAATCTGTGCAACCAGGTATCAACAGTGATACTGAGAGCACCAACAATGCAGCCCCAATACCCTGAACTCCAGAGCATGTCAGAGCTGCAAACATCAGCTGCACAGACGTCAGCCTGGAGACTTTTCATTACATTCTCCTGACATTGCACCATGAGTCATCACTCTAATATATGGCAGAAAAAGGTCATATATTACAGCTGCCTTCCTTGACATATTTCAAATGGGTTCATGATTAAACAAGAAGACTAGTCTAAAAGTTTCCAGGTGCACTTTCCTATTTTCTTAGATAATGGTCTATTTCCAGCACGAGCATGACAGTCTGGAAAAGGCATGGAATTACGTAACCACGTTTGGTTACAAACTCAGCAGCTCCTTCCACAAGCAGCTCCCGGCCCCACAGGGACACCATAGCCCCACAGGGGGACACCACAGCCCCACAGGTCCAGCACCCACCTCACAAACCTCTGACACCTCTCCAAGAGCCCCAGGGAGGCTCTTCACCATTCCCAGAAGCATAAGTAGGTTTGCTCAAACACAGCCATGCACATAGGTAACAAGCTAATCACAACAAGCTAATGTTTAGACAGGCTGAACTATTCACTTAAGAAAAGCTGGAAGTGACTTAAAAATCTGTCACCTCAACCCTCTGAAGCAGTTTTTTTTTTTCAGCCACTTCAAGCCCAGTGACTCAAGGATGCCTTGAGAACATCAGGAGGAGGAATGTACCTTGCTGTAAAGTAATTTGCCACAGGTTTTCTCCCACCTTTAGTCATGAAGGACCTGGCAAGCCTCAGTGAAATGTCTCCTCTGCAGCTGAAAGGCTCAGCCCAGGGAGGAGCTCACTGCAAACACACTCCACTCTCACAGGAAGATGCTCAGACTGTCCTGATCTAGCAAGTTGAAAACCCTTGGGACAGCTGGTCAAATACAGCTCGAAGGACATGTAAACAGGATATTCTAATTTTGCCTCCTCTACCTTTGGGAAAGAGCAGCACTAAATGCTGTAAATGTGGGCTCATTTCCTGCCTGGGAATTCAGCTGGGGGGGAGAAGTAAAAGTTAGAAAATCAACACACTGCCCATGTGTTTATGCTCTCCAAGGCTGAGCAGAGGTGGGCAGGGGATTGTTCCAGGCTCCTCTCTGCAATGATTCCTGCAAGAGGGCAGCTCTGAGCCTCCCAGCACGATCTCCAGTCTCACCTTCAGGGACTGGCTCCCCCAGCAGCACCCAGACCTGCAGGGGTGGACAGGTCTGACTGACACTGAACTTTGCACTGACACAGGCAGCAGCACAGGAGGCCACGTTCCAACACCTGAATAAATCCAGCTTTCCAACTCTTAGCACCACAGAAAAAGATGCCACACAGTGTAAAGAACTGATAGCTAACTTCATCTTGGCAGGATTTCTGCTAGGTCAGGTATCTTCTGTCTGGACTGCTTTGACTTTTTGCTGGATCAGGTATTGTCAGTCCTGGATCAGGTAACAGCCTGCTCTCCAGCAGCTGGAATGAACTCCAGGGTATGTGGTCTGTCTGGCTAATTCGACACAAATGTGAACACACACTTGACCCACATCCAAACAGTATCAATGAATGATCCAGAAATGCACAAATATTACACTCAGGACCATCCCTCTCCCCTACTTTGACCTAGACTGTCATCTTGACGTGAAACAGGAGCAAAGTGAGTATAAAAGGGCAGAAATTGGAGGGGGAAAAAAAAAAAAGAAACCCATAGAGCTAGTTTTCTCTGATGAAAAAGGTGGGAAATGGATATGGTCACAACACTCAGCTAAGAAGCACATGTTAAATCTGCTTATGCCCTCAGTTATGAGCTCCCTCCCAGAGAGTGACACACCAGCAGCCTGAGCTGGCAGACTGTGTCTAAAATCACACTTTTTTTTTGCCACCCACCTTTTCTCTTCTTGCAGACATAGCAGTGACACAAGTGCCTGGCTGCTCTGCAAAACCTGGGCACTGAGGGAGAAAATGTCCAAGACAGTGACTTAGCTTGGAAAGGACCTGACACAGAAGGCAGCCCCCACCTGTACCAGGGTTTTGGCATCATCTGCTCTTTTCACAACCTGCCCACTGCACCTGCAGCCAAAGCCTTGGCCCACAAGCCCTGTAGAGAAACCTGCAGCCACTCAGCTGAAGTGCTAAGCTGCTGCTGGTAAGGAACAGTGTCCTGCAAGAGCACTTGGCACTGAAATGCAGACAAACACCCCTGGCCTCAATGGCTCCTGTCAAGGAGCAATTTACTTGAGAGGGAGAAGATTTCTCTTTGCTAATGATCCCTGTGCACAGTGCTGGCAGAGCCCTGTCTTCACAAAACAGCTGCCAGCCAGCACTGCAGGACCAGCCACACATCACCAGAGGCCTGTGCCCAGAACTACACTGGGTGCCTTCTCCACACTCACCCTCCTCACCATCTCCATGCCAGGACAGACAGGCATCCTCTTTGCAGGATGAATTTTGGAAGATGGACTGTTTCTTATAAGCTGGATGCCAGACTCAAGTCAAAGTGAGGAACAAGAACAAGATGCTCTTCTCTCCCACTCCTGACACCTCACCACCCCAACATCTCTTATTTAGTAACTCATCAGCTCCACCACCCACAGTCATAAGACAGCAAAGGAGTGGTGGCTAAATTTCCAGCAACCCTTACAAAAATACAACTAAAGCAGAGTTGAAGAGCAAACTACCCTAGTATAATTACTTTTAAAAAATATTTTTAGAAACAGCAAAAAATCACCTCCTCACGAGCTGCATAACCAGGGAAAGAGTGAGCAGATAGGAAAGGGTTAGGAAGGTAATTTTTCACTTTGTTAGTTACAGTAAACATCTCCAAATAAATGTGATCTTATGAATTTCATCAGCCAAACCTCCCTTCTCCACTTTGAAAGGTTACATGAAGTGATGAAACGTTAGTTAATTTATGTGTTAGAGGACTGGCTAAAAAATAGCAGAAACCTGTAATCTTTTCATAATTATAAGTCAACACTTAACTGATATGAGAAGCCTCTATTCATAGCCACTAAAAGGAGCATTCATTCCTCTTTACATCACCCCTTTCCATTATGTCTTAATGCAATTTTCAACAGCAGGTGAAACCACTAAAAATTGGAAACAGTGCGAGAAATTTTCCTCTATCTGGTTTTAATTAAAACCCTCAGCAAAACAGAGAAGTGATAAAAGAGAGGCAACCCTTTCCACCTCAGCTGCTGCCTGTGCACCCATCCTTGGAGAGCCCTTGGAAACCTCACGTGCAATGTCACTGGTTCAGATTAGGATCATGACAAAAGCAATAAAAGACAATTCACATCTGATTATGAACTATGTGGCAGTTGTTTGGTGTCCTTTTAGGTGTCAGGGGACCCACCTGAGAAGTGGACACTGGAGGGAAACCTGATTTTGGGAAACCTGGATGAGACCTGAGCTCCCCACAGGCTCCCATCTCACAGAGACACCTGGGCACTGGGTGGGAGCTGGAGTGTCCCACCCCACTGCCAGCCCCTGCTTCAGACACAGCTTTTGGGGGCAAAGTGCCCAGACTGAGGCTGGACCAGGCACACAGGTACCCAGGCCATGCAGCTTCAGTGTCCCCACGAGCCAGGGTGGTCAGACTGAACTGCAGCTCAAGCTGCTGCTGGTTTCCTTTGCCAGACACACCCCGGGCCCTGGAGGGCCTCTCTGCACAGCTCCCAGCACTGGAGGAGGCTGTGGCTCCCCAGGTGTGGGACTTGGCTTTTCCCTGTGTTGAATTTTATCACGTTCCTATTCCTGCATTTCTGCAGCCTGTCAGGGTCCTGCTGAGCAGCACCACATCCATCCAGTCCATCGAGCATTCCTCCATGGTGGTACAATCACAGGCTGCCTAGAGGAGTGCTCTGTCCCAGCACCCTGGTCATTAATGAAGATGTCAAACACTACTGACTCCACCACTGGCTCCAACTCAACCTCACCCTGCTGTCACACCTGAACTTAGACAGTTTTCAGTCCACCTCACAGTCTGTACTTCACCAGTTTGTCCAGAGGGATGTTATGGGTGACAGCACCAAAAGCTTCACTAACGCTGAGGTCACTGCTCCCCCCTAACTCCCCAAGCTTCTCCTCACAGAAGGCCAACCCAGCACCCCTGCTCCACGTTCTCCCTGGTCTTCCTTTCTCTCTCATATCTGCAGAAGCACTTCTTGACTTCCCTAATTTTCACCAGGGCCAGCTCCAGACGAGCCCTGTGTCTCCTGATATTCCCCCCAGGTCACCTGTCCCTGCTTTCACCCCTTACATATTACACAAATCCTTTCCATTTCTTTCTTCAGAACCCCCTGCTCATCAATGCAGGCCTCTTGCCACTTCCTGCATGTCAGCATGGACCATTCCTGAACCTGGAGACTGCAAGCCTTGAAAAATCAACCAGTTTTCCTGACTCCACTTCTCCCTACCTGCTTTAGAACTCCTGTAAGTCAGCAAAATACAGAATTTATATATTAAATACTCGAAGTTAGTTCAGATCACAGAAATGCTCTCCCCTGGTGTAGTACTGGCCAAGTCTGGACTTCAGCTTCCAAGTAAATCTTACCCTGTCTAAATTCACAGCAAAATGATATGGCTAAGTAAAGAGCTACCTGTGAATATTCACACATTAAATGACTACATAAAGATTTAACTCCCCACTGGATTCTCTTTGGACTTAAAAATAAGCATAAACGCATTTCTGAGTCTGACCTTTGATCAAAACATTCGAGATCAGTGTGTAAATCACTCAGTTGGGATTTTTCCTTCTCATGTGTTAAATCACTGCAGCACAACCGAATGCAAACATTCTGTTAATTGCACAAAAGCCCTTTTGGAATCTCTCCTTCCACTGTATTCACGAAGAAACAGGTTTCTCAATGCTCCCCTGAAAAAAAAAACAACAAAGCAACTATAACACAACCCACAAAACTTATCTTTTTAAAACTAGCTAAAAGAATTAGTTTAGTTGTTGGGGGTTTTAAAATTCATTTATGCTTAAAAAAAAAAAATACTAGAGCCTTTGTCTCCAGATGAATGTAACCTCTTCTGTAATAATATCCATGAAAATAAGGGCAGCTTTTACTCAATCAATGACAAAACTCTTTACTGTGCTTTCTCTGTAAGGTTAAGAGTGAAATACAGAGTTGGTACTGAGCTGGTGCCTGCACATCCCTTGCTTCTCCCACTGGTGCCTTTGACAGATGAAGGATTTTATAATTTCTCCAGAGAAGCTAATTGTCCCCCTTAGAGAAGGAATCATTGTTGATCCTCAATTAGAACAGAGTGTGCTTCACTTCAGTACCAGTCACAAAACCTCTTCTCTGCTTGTCTTCCACCACAGCAAGAGAGATGTTTCTTCAAGCAAAGCAGAAAAAAAACCAACCAAACCCTAAGAGATCACTCAAAATGTTGTTCCCCATTGGTTTTCAGCTGGTGGAGCCACAGCTTTTATCCTGCAGTGGAGTCAGTGAGTCAGGCTGGCAGGAATGGCTGTGCAAGGAGGAACATGCATCCCTTTCCCTGTCCTTCCCTGAGCCAGCAGCACAAAGCTGTGTGCTAGGGAGGAGCTGAGCACCCTGCCCTGGCACTGCCCTGTCCTCTGCAGGGCCAGGCTGCAATCCCAGCCAGCACACAGTCCCTCACCTGCTGGGGAAGGCACAGCTCAGCACCTCCAGCTCACACCTGAGACACTGGCTGTGCCTCAGGCTCCAAACTCCTCTTCCCCTGCACGACACTTTCAACTATTTCTTCCTGACCTGATCATGGAGCTCTTCCAGAGAAGAACATCTGAAGTATTTTATTCCTGTTTAGGACTAGACATGCAGACTGTCACCTGTTCTGATCTCTGTACTCCAGTCTGCACAGAACATCCTTATCTCACTGCTTCCCTCCCCTGGTCCTTCCAAGCTTGTGCCCTGCCCTGGGCTGCAGCATGAGCACAAACATGCAACCATTTGTTCCCCAATGGTCACACTTGACTTTGAGCCAGTCTTTCTTAATTTAGACCCCCGGACAACACTTACTTTGTTGACCTAAGTCAATTGCTTGGTGAGAAACTGCAAGCTGCATGGTCCAAAGAATCCAAACAGCAATTGATTTGCAGGCTTACTGGACACTTTTTCTGGCTGGTAGCTATTTTTGTTGGGAACAGCAAGAAACAATGCGTGCAGAAGTGAGCCTGCACCAGCAGCACATCCAGCTCCCAGATCTTCCTTCAAAACAGGAATTCATGGCCACTCTTTAGGGAGATTTTTTACATGGCGTTGTCACTTGGATGTGCAGCTCTTGTCTCCACTCTCATTCATCTCACTGCATTTTGGTTGCACTCCCAGTCAAATTTACAACATGTACAAGCAAAACAGAAGTCATGACCTAACATTCCTTCACAGTGCCCCTCTAATTTGGTTCCTGGTCAAAATGAAAATGGCTCAAATTAAAAACAAAGTGAGTTTATACCACTTTCAGCTCAGCCCTGGTGCTGGCAGTTCTGGATCAACAGACATTGCTTTGAAATGGCAAAACCCCAGAAAACACTTAGGGGGATGCAAATACACATGCATAAGCTTCATAATAAAAGTGAAATAATGTATTTCTCAGAAACTTAAGCAAATATTACCATGTATCTGCCAGAACTCAGCAGTCTCCCTCGTTTCTTTGTGTTTTTTTTAATCGAAGTTCTCTCTTCCCTTTTCCACGTTGTATGGGAACATTAAGTCAGAATCTCCCCAAATATACACACTTGTGAACACCTGGAGCAGGGCTAGAAACTCCCCATGCAGATATTGACCCAGCTGGGAACAGAAGAGCTCTAAGTCAATGTTCATTATTCACGGGGTACTTTGCCAGAAAAACAAAGTCGCCCTCCCCAATCTTGAAATGCACTTTTTCTCTGACCTCACAATAACCTAACACCAGGTTTCCCATTTCTGCCAGTCCAACCAAGCAAAACACCCAGTAATTTCAAAGGAAGTTCTGCCACAACAGAGTCCAAGATTTGTCCTTCAGCTCAGGGGCGTGGGTGTTTTGTTTTGTGGGTTCGTTTTTTCTCCTTTCATGAGCTACAGAAATGAATCAGAGCAAGTAAGAGGTGTCCAGCCAGAGCCAGGCACCACATGGGTTTGAGCTGCTCCCTGCTCCTGACACCCCCATGGGGAAGTCAGACACAGCCCCTAGAGGAGGGAAGCAGGGAAAAGAGGGAAAAGCAGAGCTTCACACACTTGGCACAGCAGGAAGCTGATTTGCAAGTCTGCGCTTGGCACAACTTCAGAGTGTATTCTTTGGGGTTTTGTGATCTGTGGATCTCCTCCTTCTGGGCTGGTTCTTCACTGGCCTGGATTCCTCCCAGGTGGGAAAGAGGGGCTGAGAAAGCCTTTTCCCAAAGGAGTCACCAGTTTGCTCTTACACAGCATGCAAGGCTGCTTCAGCCCAACCCAAGCTGTCCTTTCTCTTTTTGTATCTTCTTAATAAGTCAGGGAGGTTGTCTGGGTCATTCTATCCCATGTGGAAATGCCCCACTGCTCTCAGGCAACGTGGGATTTGGTGAGTGGATTGCCACATCTCCACTCTGCCAGAAACTCCTGGAAGGGGCAAACCCCCTCCATGCTGCCCTCAAAGCCCAAAGCTGCAGTGCATTTGAGTCCTTCCCTCTCTCTGAACCGGGCAGTGACCAACTGCAGGTGCTGCTGCTGTGGCTGCACCACTCTCCACGAACAGGCAACACCTCCTGCACTGCCCCTCTCACCACCCTCACACAGGAATGTCTCCCTAAAAACCAACACACTGGGAAATTCTCTTTCCAGGCAAAGCAAAACTAGCTTTTTTTCTAAATTGTTTGTGAAACAGCATCTGAGTCTAGCACCTGGTGACTGCCAAGATTTCATAAAAAGACATTAAGTAAGAATAGGCAGGAACTATTATTTTGCTGCAAAACAAAACAAAAAAAAAATGCAACCAAAGGAAGAAAATGGGAAGAGTCCTCAGAGCCCCAGCACCTTACTGAACACAGGCAGCACCAGGGTGATCTCTAGAACCATGTGCATCCCCCCATCTGTGCTGTACATCCTCTCCAGACTCTGCTCTGGGCTCCTTTAAGGGCCCCTGCTCTGGGCAGACGGGAACAAGGAGAAGAAAAGCAGAGGATGCACAGCTCACATCTGGACATGGCCTGCATCCCACCACACCCATCTTCCACCCCATCCTGAGAGCAGAGCAATCTGGAACTCTGTGCCCAGAAGTGACTCTATAGGAGCTGGAGGAGCTCACAGGACACAGAGCATCACAGCTCTGTCCCACACCACTGACTCCACTTGCTCATGGTCACCATAACCAATTCCCTGCAAATTGTCACACAAGCATTTATCAGTGAAAACACCAGGTTCCCAGGCAAACAGCACATGGCTTTTACAGCCCCAGCACAAAGCTGTGACCATTCCATGGTGGGCATGGCCTGGGTGGTGCAGGGGCTGCTGGACAGGCCAAGGAAAAGCACTGGTGTGAATTTACTCATTCCCTCATCTCTGTGGTGTCATAAAAACAACTCCAGATGACTCCCAGCTGTCAGAAACAAGCCAATAGTGCCCCCATGACCTAAACACGACTGCCATTCATGAGGCACCAGTGGGTTTGTCACATGTGCTCCATCTTCTAAATACCCTGCACGAATTTTATTTTGAGATGTCTTGAAGGTTCCTCCCCCACAACTGAGTCACAAAGGTTTGCACCCAAGGCATGGGAGTTTCTGTTGGATCCCTGAAGCCTGGGAGTTTTGAGCTTTCTGTGCTTTGACACTGACCCCCATGAGAACACTGCTTGGGACCTGGGGCCTTGGAGAAGGCTCCAAATTTGGGTGATGGAGTTAAAGTCATGGGTGTGTAGTTAAATAGAAGTGTGTGCTTTCACATGGTGAAGGGTTTTAAATTTGGGTTTTAGAATATAGTAACAGGTAGAGGACAAGGTAGAGAATTTTGGGTGTTGTGTCCTTTCTGTCTTCATGATTTCAGGCAGTAGTTTTTGGTTGGACAGTCAGTGCTGTACTGCAGGTAACAGGGGTTTGGTTACTGGGTCAAAGTTATAAATAATATAGGTGTTAGTTCTTTATTGGATTATTTAGCTTTAAAAAAAACTTGTAACTAGGTAAATTCACCTGCATTTTGCTCGCTTTTAACTGGCAGCTAGAAGTGTTGCAGAATTCTCTGTACTTTAGATAAAATTTAATGAACAACCAAGCCCAAACACGAGAAAATTCATCTCCTTTGTGTTTTTAATCCCAACTCTAAGTGAAGACAAAAAAAAAAAAAAAAAAAAGACAAGCCACTAATTAAGTGGTGCAGATACCACCATTACAAGTCTCCAACAGAGCAAGTGCATCACTGCTCTGCATCACTGCAGCTCTGCAGTGCTGAGGCCCAGCCCTGCTCTAGCCAGGAACAGGTACAACAAGCCAAGAGACCTTCCAAGACAACCAGCTACTGACCTACACTTCAAAAAAATTACATGCTTATTTCTGAAACCAGCTCCAAATATGGGCTCTAACACACTTGATTGGTGTGCAGGTCTGTTTTCTATTGAGTGTGCAGATTTGGGAAACATGGTTCTGATTAAAAACAGGCAACTCACCAACTGCAGAGAATTTTCACATAACTGCCTGGCAAAAACAAACAAAACAAAACAAAAAAAGAGCTGCAACAGTTACTGCCATTCATCAAGACTTCTGCCTTGATCCCTGAGGAATTGCCTGTTTGCCCCACCCACACCTGAGAATGCACCTACACCTGGGATTAGAGCAAGGTTACACAAGGTTAAGAGCAAATGCACAGAGAAACATGGAGAATCCAAGATTTTACCAATTACAGCTCTTTCCACTGCCTACTACACAGTTGTTTTGTCTTAGCTGATATTGCACTCCAGTATCTTTTGCTTCTTCCCTTTTTCTTTAAAGAAAACCAAAAATCAACATTCCCTTTGAACCAGCACGGTTGTGGAGAGATGGAAAGAGTGAGAGTGGAGCATTCACAGACAGTGGGTCCGATCCTGCTGCATTCCATGCTGGTGACAGGGACAGGCAGGGCAGCAGAGAGCAGCACATGGCCAGGTTAACACAGTTTGGTGAGCAGGGGTAACCACAGGAGTGACAGAGTTTATTCACTATGCCCTTGCTCAGAACCACTCCATCAGTGATTATTTTCCTGTCATTCAATATTCGACCCAAACAAATGGATAAGCAAAACATAGGAAACCAAGATCCTGCTCTGACTCCAATGCTACTGAAGGCAATGTCACATCCACAAGGCCAAGCAAACAGAACCAGCCACAGCAGCAGAGCCCTTGGTTGTCTCAGCTCAGCCAAGTCCACGTTCAGGTCCAGACATCTCCCACCTGGTTAGAAATCCCTTCCTACCAAAAGTTTCCCATCCACACACACACAGACAGGAGCCTCAGATCCTTGGAATTAGAGTTTGGGACATCCACGAGCTGTGTGTCAACAGCACCTGACCCAACCAGGAGCCCACTCAGGGCTGGCCCCACCTGATGTCCCCTGGGCAGGACCAGCACAGAGAGAGGCTGCAAAGTGCAGCAGGAGCACCCAGCCCGGCCCAGCCCAGGAGCTGCAGCACAGGGAAAAGGTTTGTGCCATGACCACCAGAACAAAAGGGTATTTCCCATGCCTGGGAGAGGCCAGAGGCTCTCCACAGACCACAGGAAATATGATCCAAGCCAGCTGAAGCATCTAAACATGCACAACTGTCAAACTGCATTTAAGAATGGCTTTTTGTTTCTCTTTATTTTAACTTTGAAATTTTCTCATTTTTTCAAGTGACCACATTAAAGGAAGAAAACATCTTGTTTTCTCTTTCCAGGAGTTCTGAGGTGTCAGCAGTGAAACAGTTCACCAAATAAATGTTTGGATGGCTGGGAAACAATGAAAGTCCCTAGCAGTCCTTCTACAACAGCCGTCTACTTTCCCAAAAAACTATCAATACATTCTGAACTGAAACAAGCTTTGTGCAGCCAAATTCTTAAAAGACCACTATTACACGTGAGACATGACCTTTTGTAACCTATTAAATGCCTCCTGGCTGTCCATTCGATCCACTCCCTATTTCATGACAGCCTCTGATATTAACATTCTTACACCTGCACACCTCCCCACATTCCCAAACACACACATTAACCCCAAATCACTTCACTGCTGCTGCCTGCAATTAAACACCTCACAATTGAGGCTGGAGTTGGGGCACATGATAAAGTATTTATGCTGTTATTCCAACCCAATCATATCCCTCTTTCAAAGTGTCTTGGTTTCAGTTCAAAACCGGGCAGAAACACCAATTTAGTGTAGTGGTTTAGATTTGCTAATTTTAATATACTTATTTTTTGCTGTGAGATACAATTAGGAGTAAAAGTAAGGCAGGCCTAAAAATTAAAGGGTATAATGAAAACGTTCCTACCTTCTCCTAAATACTAATGAATATAAAACTAGCACACAAAGTCACTTGATTTCTCATCCCTGGCACCTGAGGAACTCAATTCTCTGCTGGGTAGCTCAGCCCCCAAAGCCCATCAGGGGTCCCAGGGCAGCTCAGCCCTGCTGGGCAGCACCAACCCCACCAAGCCCAGCAGCCCAAGATGGTTTTTTCGGGCAGGCAGAGCTGCAGCAGGAGGGTGGGACATGGCCCTTGTGCCCCACCCCAGCCACACCAGAGGCTCAAACCCCACTGCCCACAGGTTTCCATGCAGAGCCTGCCAAGAAGAACTTTTCCAGCATCTCAAATGTGGAAATAGGTGTCACTAACAATAAATCCCCCTCCAGCTGAGTCCCCCGGGCAAGCCCTTGCACCTTTCTGTGCACAGTAGTTCTCAGCTGAGCATTAAATGGGTGTTTGTGCCCTGGGGTGCTGAGGCTTTTTCCTTCATGAGTCATAGGCCTTTTCTTAAAAGTCTGCTGGAACACATAAAAATGTGACATTAGAGATTTAGTAAAAACTGCTCCAAAAAACAAGGAATGAAGTTTCAGACAATGTGAAATACTCCAGCTGGAAGAGATGCATGACTTGCTTGGCCACTTTTCTGTGCTCAGTCTCAGCACAGTAACAAGCAAGGCTACACTGACAGGGAGCTAAAACAACCCAGTGATGTTAATAAGAAGAGATAACACATACCACAGAATGGAACTATCTGCTGCAATGTAGAAAAAAAAGAAAATCCACTTCCAGAGACAGCACCCACACCGGCACATTGAAAAATCACACACAAATCCAGCCAAACACCACATTTATTGGTTGATCATTAGCACATTTACTAATTTTGATCATTGCACATTTGCTAATTTTGTTCAGAGCTGAAGGCTAATAAGCCAGCAGGAGTCCTGCTGCCAGCCTCAGGAGCTGTCACACCCCTGGAGCAGCTCCAAGCAATGCCACATCACAGCCCCAGGTACCACGGTCCTGTCAGGACTTGAACCTTTCAGGCAGCTGAACACAGCCCTCCAAAGGGAGCCTTTCCAAGCTCCTAATAAACCTTGCATGCACATTCCTGGATCCCATCCTTCTGGCTGCTTCAGTTTTGCTTGATTTCACACATCCCCATCCCTGTCACAGAGGAGGCACTTTGTCCAGGATGGGCACAAAAATCAACCACCACATCATACTCTAAGGCACTCGGCTTCTCCAGCCACAGAACATGAAATTATTTTGGACACAACCAACCAAACTCTGCCAACGTACTGTGAAGTGCTGTCCTGAGGTATTTGGGACATATGATGTAGGCAGAAGGCCAAGCCTGGAGCTTATTAAATGTCTGCATAAATGTTCTGATCTTAGTAAAACTATTTGGCTTATCACTGTTAGTTTATTTTCTTTCCATTGCTGAACAATCCTATTATATACCTGAAAATTACTTTGCCAAGTTTGGAGCAGTTTTTAAAAATAATCACTTCAGGATTAGGCAAATTCTCCTTTGAGAGTTTTCTAAGTACCCAATATCCACACAGCTAAGAGACATTTATTTCCTAATTTATTAACTGTGGATATTAAGGATTTCAGCCTAAACCTGCTGCCATGAAGCCATCAGTGATAACACACAAACTTGTACCATTTACATATTTTAGATGCAAAAATGGTACAACTTCAGGGATGTGTGCCACTGAAAAAAATCAACTTCAATCAAATTATAAAAACAGTTACTTTGACAATTACCTGTTTCTTCACAGCAGGGTATTTCTATTCTGCAAAATACAGTGTCCATCGAACCCATTAAAGTCATTAAAAAGTCATTTAAAGTCATTAAACTGGGATTTCTTCCCACTTCACACACCACCATGTATGACCCTCCAGTGAGTGACTGGACCTCAAATGGGACATTCACACCCAAAAATCTTCGTGAAGATCCAGCACAGAGGTGAGGCAGACAATCCAAGTTCAGCTCTGCTACAGAACCAATTCTGACTTTCAGTCTTGCTTAGGATGTCTCCCTGACCCACCTGAGAGAGCAGAGCTGACTGGGCTGGGGTTTTTTTGGGGGTGAGGGGCTAGGCCAAGGGGGAAGGGCATGTTTAAGCCTGGTGTTACTTCTGGGATTTATCCTTGAGGAAAACAACACAGCCTCGGCCTGGAGGTTGTGCCAACCCTAAAAGCTGAGCAGAAGTAAAGAACTGCTCAGCGTTTCTCACAGCATTTCCTCTCCAAGCCAAACTGCAGCACAGGCTCCACTCAGCCCCTGCAAACCTTCCCTGCCCAGCCCAGCCTGGCTGCAAAGCCTCACTGGACACACACAGGAGCATCTGCCAAGCCCTGGGCAGCAGGGGAGGGTCACAGAGCAGGTACCAGCACAGCAGAGCTCCTCCTGCAGTCACAAACCTCTGTACTGGAGCTCACCTTGGTACCTCTAATAAACACGTGGCAGCTCTTTGGAAGCTCTTCTTTCCCTTTTACACACAGTGCTTTTACAAGAGTAAAAAGCATGTGCAATAAAAAGAAACAAAAAAACCCCATTTGCTATGAAACAATTCCCCATCCACAGTCAAGTGTCATGCAACTGAAGAAAAGGTTTGTCCCCATTCATAACACAGGCTTCTGTCCAAGTTACAGCCATCCAAATTCCCATTTCATGTTAATAACATGTATCCAATACTTAATAAAATAAAAAACCACACATATTCCACAGCTCTCCCCTGCTGTTATTACATCACTACCCAAGTTCAAGGAGAGCCATAAGGATGTGCATGGCTAGCAGGGACTGCAAGAAGACATCTCAGGAGCATCCCTCAGAGCACATTTCATGCCACAGACAAGACTCCTTTTTCCCAGTTCTGTAGATTTGTGTTATCCTGTGCTTTTTTCATGTTAATTCCTTCTACTTTGTCTCACCCCACCTTCCTACTCCTTCCTCCCTTTGGATGATGCTCCAGCTACAGACTTTATCCCTCTCCACCGTTACTTCCTTGCCCCATTGAGGGGACAGTGTCCTGGCAGTCCTGAGCCACAAGGACGCTGCTACTTCACAGGCACCCCAGCACCTCCCAGTGCAGCTCCTCCTGCACCTGCCCCCATGAACACACACCTCCCTTGCCTGGCCCCTTGTTGAAGGCTTTCTTGCTCTTTGGAGAGGGGTCAGAAAAGCCTGACCACTCTCAGATTAGTTTCAGCCATGTATTTTCCAGCTGTAATAGGGAGCTTAGAAAAGAACAGAACTCTGAGATACACAGCCCGTTTGAGCACTTCAGGAGACCCCACCATGTGAGTTTATTTCTATTTAAGTGTTTGCCTATCAAAGGCAATTTTTTCCCAGGACAGCCTCAACTGTAAATGCTGAAGGACAACAGCTGCTTACCAACTCTGAATGAATTTCTAAGCCCAGAAAAAGAGAAATATAAAGTAATTACCAGACAATAAATCTTTGCTTATTCCCCAAAACAAGTATGATGTATTAATCATTACCTCTACTTTGATGGCAACAAGAAAGATCTAATATTTCACAAAGAAACCTTCAGGAACTCCTAAGACTGAAAACAACTTCATAGCAAATCTCTCAAGTGTTCTGGTGACCAACTGCAAGCTCACCTAAATTTCATTCAAATTTCATCTCTGTGCAGTACAGCTTTTAGAGAGTCACCACTGTTACCTGTCTTAATTTTGATCCCACTGGCATAAACACCCTTCCATCACATCAACCTGCACACACAGAACAAGCACAAACATACAGCTCTGAATTCATGAGCATATTGCAGGGCTCAAACCCAGATTTACACGGATGACTACACACATAAAGGGCAGAGAGGGCCTGGATGGGTCTAGAGATTTATTTCTTCCCTTCCCTCACCTACCAGGCCAAAGACTTTTCAACACCATGTTATCAGCACTGTTTCTTGGTGGTACTCCAAAGGACATGTGCTGGTACTGCTGGATGGCTTTCTGGAAAGAGAGCTCTCCAAAGTCAAGGCTACCCACGAGGGTAGGCACGGGCTGTGCCAGACTGAGGACTGCATTATTAACAGAATCCAGATTTGTGTCTCATTCTGAGACATCATGCTTCCCCTAGCAAAGCTCCTTCAGTCCCCAGGAATTCAAATCCCCTGCTTTTATCTGCCTGTGAAAGGCAAGGAAGGTGGCAGCTCTGACAGGATCACTTGTTCTCACTGAGCAGCAGCACACGTGGTGTGAACTCACTTTGTGCTGCATCTCAGGGTGAGGTGGCAGCCAGGGCTGGGGAGGGCTCTGGGTGTGCAGAGATGGGGAAACACATCTTCGCAAAGGGCACTCCCTGCACAAGGGGAGCTGCAGGACAGCAGCAGAGCTGCAGACTTGCTTGTCTCCCTGGAATTTGCACAGGCAAGCATCTGCACCCCCCACCTCCCCAGGATCAGGTGCCTCTCGCAGCTCTGGCAGAGGACAATGTGACAATTAAGTCACTTCTTGTGCTGGATTCCAGCAGCAAGATGAGCAGAGCCCTTGTTGGGGATGTCTGCAGCACAGCAGGGCTGCCAGCAGTGTGCGAGTGCTGCCTGCACCCCTCCAGCCACTGCTGACAGCACCAGCACAGAGATCTGCTTCAGGAACAGCAGCCAGGTCAGACTGCTCAACATGGACCTTTCCCTGCCTGGCAGCTGACAAGCCATGGGTTTACAGTCAGTCCCACAAGGTTGCATGGCTGGGATGGGTGTGCCAAAATACAACTTTAACCTTACTTTTTTTTTTCAACACCTAGACATTAGACTGAAGTATTCTGCAAAGAAAACAGAATTTAAGACAGTGCCAGAGCTCATGAGTTTCCAACACCCACTAATGTCCTGCTGAAACCTTGGGATGAACATTCAATTTAAAAAACATTCCTGAAACAACTTTCACCTCACCTTATACCAATGTTCAGCACAAAAGAGTTATGATAATGAGTGAAAGTACTCTTTATTACCTCACTTCTCAGCATCTGTTACTAAACCAAGCACATTTACTAAACTGTCAGTACCTTGACAGGTCTCAGGGGGTTAAGGAAGAAGAGGTTTGGGTAGGGAATGCACAGGAAGCAGCTACAAGGGGAACAAAGTCTCACAGCTTTACCCAATTCAGCTGCTGCCAAAGCAAGGGTCTCAGCTTTCTGGAACCCTCTGTCTGCACTCTCTGCCTTGGGTCAGCTCCAGCCTTCTCTTTGACAAGAATGAGCTGGAGCAGCTCACCAATCCAGCTCAAACAACCCTTCCTCTTGTCCCTCCTTCTCTGCAGGCTTTGTTTTCATCAGATCAGTGAGTGCAGGTGGCTGCAAGGTGCTGGTGGGAGCACTTGGGAGTGGAATGGTGCTGTCCCTCACCTGTGCAACTGGGCAGATGCAGAGCCTTCCTTTGCACCACTGGTATCTTTACTCAGATTAAACCAAGTGCAGGAGGGCACCTTCCTTTCCTCTACAGATGCTCTGAAGCCTGGGAGAAGGAAGGAGAGGATGGAGAAGTTGAAGTAGTAAAGCAAAGCTCCCAGCACAGCACTGCTCAGGGAGACAGCTCTGAGCCCACCAGAGTTGAGGGCTTGCACCTTGCTTGGCTCCCCCAGAGCCTCTCTGGAGATCAGGCCCTGCACTTCTCCCCCATTTGTATTTATCTGTCCCAGACTACAGGTCTCTCCTGAAACAGAGCAGGGAGGTGTGGGAAAGCAGCCAGGGCCTGCCAGCACCAGCACCCTTGGGAGAACATTCACACAAACTGACCCACAACCAGGGTAGAGCTGCTCCTCCTCCAAGCAGAGCTGGCTTGTCCCTTGACTTCAGTTTCAAAATAGCACACTGCTCGATTTTTAATTTTACTGGGGATGTGGGGAGGCAATAACATGATGACAGGACACAGAGCACAGTAAATACCTGGTGTCCTCATATCAGCATTTACTCATTAGAGAATTGAGCTCATCTCATTAAGAAGCAGTAAAGCATCTCTTCTGTTCCCTCCACCTTGTTGGACCTGTTGGCTCAACACTTCTGCTCTCCACAGGCACCAAAGAACACCCACCACTGCCTCTGGAGTATGCCAGACACCAGTGCTAGCTAAGCAGACACTCCACAGCTGCAGCACGTACAAACTGCAATTAAAATCAATGCATTTTCCTTGCTTCTTTTTATTAACTTGTTTAAGACACTCTCGGGTAAGTTGAACTAAAACCAGACTTCTCCCTATTCTGTTCTCACTCCCCTTGACTCTGACCAACAGCCTGTGGTCAGCCCTGCCAGACTCTCATGCCCCAGCTCAGCCAAAACTCAGTATTCACCTCCATGGATCATCTGAACCAAAAACGTGGGATCAAATCCACCAGGATTTATCAAAACCCCAACAACTCACAGAATCAACTTTCTCTTTCAAAGCAGCTCAGTTTTCTGGGTTTCATCTGCTTCCAGGGTGGAAGGCACAGCAGTGGTCCTTCGTGCTGCCCCAGCAGGAGCCTCCAGAGCAGTCCAGAGCCGTCCCAGGCACAGGCTCAGTGCTCATCCTGCATTTCCTGCTGCAATACCTCGCTATGGAGCATACCTGCGAGCAGGGGCACTTCCAACAGCCCAACTGATAAATAAGAAAATTTATCCACAACACAGATTCCTCACATTTGCTCCTGGAACCCCTGATCACACATCCAGTTTTCCCAGGCCACTGGAAACAGCTCCCAGAGGCTCAGGACAGATAATTTGTTTCTTACTCTTACATTTTATTCCTCAGTCTCTCACTATTTACCATGGAAACATTGAAGGTAACATTTCCTGCAGTTTGTGTATTACAAGCCCCATGCAGCTCCTGCACATCCTCCAAGGGAACCAGAACTGTCCCCAGCAGGATCCTCAGCTGCTGAGGAGCATCTGCCAGGTGCCAACACTGCAAAAGATGCAGCGGGTGATCCATCAGCTTCCTTATCAGCCCTAGACGGATGAAGGAAGGCAGTAAGCACTGCATTCAGCCTCCTTTGTCTGGGCACAAAAGCCTGCAGAAACTCTGCCACTGCAGTTTACAGAAAGGTTTTCCTGGTAAAGAGGCTGCTGCTCACTTAGCTACCTCCACTGTGTGGCCCAGGTCTCTCTCCCAGAGAAGTGAAGGCAGCCCTGCAGCTCCTTCCTGCCCTGCACAGCGCACCAACGCTGCGCCAAAAGCACTCCGAGCCTGCCGATGGCATCAGTGACCAAGGTACCCCACGGCTCCATCCCCAGGAACGAGAAGCGGCCCGGCAGCCTCTCCCACACAAAGCAGGGAGACAGCCATTCCCTCAGAGGCCTCGGGTGGGGCTGGCTCACCCACACCCCTCACCTTCCCGGCTCTTCGTCCCTCCCTCCCTCCCCTGCGGGAGCTGTGACATCGCTGCGGAGCCCGGCCCGCTCGGTGGGAGCGGGGGGCGAAGGAGCCGCTCCCGGGCTCGCCTCAGTCCCCAGCGCACCAGAGCCAGGGCAGCACTTGCACGCTCCAATTTCTCGCACGTGTTTTAGCCTTTGCCATCCCGTACAAAGAAAGAAAGACAGGGGAGCCTAATCCTAACTAGTGTGGCTATAAAACACGTGCACTCATCCGCGTTTCTGTAAGTTACTCTTCTTCCATAAAGATGACAAAAATTCGGATGACCAACAGGCCGATTTAACCTCAGCAAGGGCTCCTCTCCGGTCCCAGGGATGTCCCTTGTGCTGAGCAGACCGTGCGAGGCCTCGCAGGGCGGGAACAATGCTGGGCTCCCACAGGTACTCTGAACTAGCACAAAGATTTCATTGAACGAGGCACTAAGAGCTGTTCCGCCAGCCATACTCATCATCTACAAAAGTTACCACAGACTGAGAGCAGGATCGCAAACACCACAGCCCCTGGGATGCTGGAGGTTAGCAGAGAAGCTCATGAGGAAGGGAGACAAACACTGCAAGCCCCGACTGCACAAACAGCTCTCGCCACACTTCAGACAAGCCTCCCACCCGCACGTGGAAAGGGCAGCATCACACATCCCGGCAAACCGCGTTGGGAAGAGACACGAGAGAGCTCACATACCGGCAGTGAACTATGGTGCAAGCACTTCGGACACCAGACAGTGTCTGTGGCCATGTGAGACTCCAGCAGGTACCTGGTCCAGAGCAGCCCCGGGCATCGCACACCCGCCTTCTCTGACTCGGCAGGCCCCGCGCACCGCCGCCCTCCAGCCGCCCGCTCCCCCCGCCCCACTCACCGAAGTACTCCTTCTTCATGTGCATTTCCAGCTCCTTCTCCAGCTCTAGCGTCAGCGCCTCCAGCCGCCTCTCCGCCTGGCTGGGGCCGCTCTCCCGGCACGGCGTCACCTGGTAGGGGAGCTTGAATTTGGGAGCCGAAGCGGAGCCTTTGGTCGGGCTGTAGGCGTAGGGGGGCGGCGGCTCGGGGGCGCCGGCCGGGTGCTGCTGGTCGTGCCGCGGCGGGGACTGTGCATGGATGCGGTGGTACACGTCCCCCAGCTCGGGCACGGCGCCGTCCTCCTGCAGGCCGGGCCCCAGCAGGGACGAGCGGGGCGACGGCAGCTGCAGCTCGGGGTAGGCGCTCATGGAGCCGCGGGAGCTCCGCGAGCTCTGGCTGGAGATGCTGGAGCGGGGGCTGACCACGGCGGGGCCGGCCGAGCCACGGCCCTCGGGGCCGCAGAGGCTGGAGCGGGGGCTGGCCAGGGCGAGCCCGGCGCCGGCCGCCCCCTCGGGCTCGGCGCTGCCCGGCGGGCCGTACCTGCAGTCCGAGTAGCTGGAGCGGGGACTGGCGGTGCAGGAGTACTGGCTGGCGGTGCTGGAGCGGGGGCTGGCGTGGCGCTGGTCGTAGCCCATGCTGATGCCGCTGGTGCGGTTGCTGCTGGGCTTGCTGCCGCCGCCGTCGTAGCCGGTGAGGCTGGCG